>NW_025767204.1:507043-815902 GCF_003918875.1 Haliotis rubra | reverse complement strand
ACAATGTTTTCTACCCAAGTGCCAATTTATGACCCTTTGGGTTAGTATTTGCAAGAATTAGACAGCTCGGAGTGTACGGGTGTCGCCAATAATTGGAACATACTTTCTACATTACAAGCGTTTGGTACGTCTTGGCCCGGGATTCGAGGATGTCAGAACGCAGCTTGAATACCTCAGTTTTTGTAAAATTGGGGTTTGTATCTGTAGACTACACTGTTTCACACCCAAATACCAATTTAGAACGCTTTCGGGTAGTATTTGCAAGAATTAGACAGCTCGGAATGTAGGGATGTCGCCAATAATTGGAACATACTTTCTACATTACAAGCGTTCGGTACGTCTTGGCCCGGGATTCTCGAATGTGAAAAAACAGCTTGAATACCTCCAATTTTGTAAAATTGGGTTTGTATCTGTAGACTATACTGTTTTCTACCTAAATACCAATTTATGGCCCTTTCGGATTGTATTTGCAAGAATTAGACAGGTCGAAGTGTACGGGTGTCGCCAATAATTGGAACATACTTTCTACATTACAAGCGTTCGGTACGTCCTGGCAAGGGATTCGAGGATGTCAAAACGAACTTGAATGCCTCCATTTTTGTAAAATTGGGGTTTGTATCTGTAGACTACAATGTTTTATACCCAAATACCAATTTATGACCCTTTCGGGTAGTATTTGCAAGAATTAGACAGCTCAGAGTGTAGGGAAGTTGCCAATAATTGGAACATACTTTCTACATTACAAGCGTTCGGTACGTCTTGGCCCGGGATTCGAGGATGTCAAAACCAACATGAATGCCTCCATTTTTGTAACACTGTTTTATACCCAAATACCAATTTATGACCCTTTCGGGTAGTATTTGCAAGAATTAGACAGGTCGGAATGTAGGGGTGTCGCCAATAATTGGAACATACTTTCTACATTACAAGCGTTCGGTACGTCTTGGCCTGGGATTCAAAGATGTCAAAACCAGCTTGAATAGCTCCAATTTTTTACAAATTGGGTTTCTTTCTGTAGACTAGAATGTTTTCTACCTAAATACCAATTTAGAACGCTTTCGGGTAGTATTTGCAAGAATTAGACAGCTCGGAATGTAGGGGTGTCGCCAATAATTGGAACATACTTTCTACATTACAAGCGTTCGGTACGTCTGGGCCCGGGATTCGAGGATGTCAAAACCAGCTTGAATACCTCCAATTTTGTAAAATTGGGGTTTGTATCTGTAGACTACACTGTTTTCTACCCAAATACCAATTTATGACCCTTTCGGTTAGTATTTGCAAGAATTAGACAGGTCGGAGTGTACGGGTGTCGCCAATAATTGGAACATACTTTCTACATTACAAGCGTTTGGTACGTCTTGGCCCGGGATTCGAGGATGTCAGAACGCAGCTTGAATACCTCCATTTTTGTAAAATTGGGGTTTGTATCTGTAGACTACAATGTTTTCTACCCAAATACCAATTTATGACCCTTTCGGGTAGTATTTGCAAGAATTAGACAGCTCGGAGTGTAGGGGTGTCGCCAATAATTGGAACATACTTTCTACATTACAAGCGTTCGGTACGTCTTGGCCCGGGATTCGAGGATGTCAAAACCAGCTTGAATACCTCCAATTTTGTAAAATTGGGGTTTGTATCTGTAGACTACAATGTTTTCTACCCAAATACCAATTTATGACCCTTTCGGATTGTATTTGCAAGAATTAGACAGCTCGGAGTGTAGGGGTGTCGCCAATAATTGGAACATACTTTCTACATTACAAGCGTTCGGTACGTCTTGGCCCGGGATTCGAGGATGTCAAAACCAGCTTGAATACCTCCATTTTGTAAAATTGGGGTTTGTATCTGTAGACTACAATGTTTTCTACCCAAATACCAATTTATGACCCTTTCGGTTAGTATTTGCAAGAATTAGACAGCTCGGAATGTAGGGGTGTCGCCAATAATTGGAACATACTTTCTACATTACAAGCGTTCGGTACGTCTTGGGCCGGGATTCGAGGATGTCAAAACCAACTTGAATACCTCCATTTTGTAAAATTGGGGTTTGTATCTGTAGACTACAATGTTTTCTACCCAAATACCAATTTATGACCCTTTCGGGTAGTATTTGCAAGAATTAGACAGCTCAGAATGTAGGGGTGTCGCCAATAATTGGAACATACTTTCTACATTACAAGCGTTCGGTACGTCTTGGCCCGGGATTCGAGGATGTCAAAACCAGCTTGAATACCTCCAATTTTTTGTAAAATTGGGTTTGTATCTGTAGACTAGAATGTTTTCTACCCAAATACCAATTTAGAACGCTTTCGGGTAGTATTTGCAAGAATTAGACAGCTCGGAATGTAGGGTGTCGCCAATAATTGGAACATACTTTCTACATTACAAGCGTTCGGTACGTCTTGGCCCGGGATTCTCGAATGTGAAAAAACAGCTTGAATACCTCCAATTTTGTAAAAATTGGGTTTGTATCTGTAGACTACACTGTTTTCTACCTAAATACCAATTTATGGCCCTTTCGGATTGTATTTGCAAGAATTAGACAGGTCGAAGTGTACGGGTGTCGCCAATAATTGGAACATACTTTCTACATTACAAGCGTTCGGTACGTCCTGGCAAGGGATTCGAGGATGTCAAAACGAACTTGAATGCCTCCATTTTTGTAAAATTGGGGTTTGTATCTGTAGACTACAATGTTTTATACCCAAATACCAATTTATGACCCTTTCGGGTAGTATTTGCAAGAATTAGACAGCTCAGAGTGTAGGGGTGTCGCCAATAATTGGAACATACTTTCTACATTACAAGCGTTCGGTACGTCTTGGCCCGGGATTCGAGGATGTCAAAACCAACTTGAATACCTCCATTTTTGTAAAATTGGGGTTTGTATCTGTAGACTACAATGTTTTATACCCAAATACCAATTTATGACCCTTTCGGTTAGTATTTGCAAGAATTAGACAGCTCGGAGTGTAGGGGTGTCGCCAATAATTGGAACATACTTTCTACATTACAAGCGTTCGGTACGTCTTGGCCCGGGATTCGAGGATGTCAAAACCAGCTTGAATAGCTCCAATTTTTTACAAATTGGGTTTGTATCTGTAGACTAGAATGTTTTCTACCCAAATACCAATTTAGAACGCTTTCGGGTAGTATTTGCAAGAATTAGACAGCTCGGAATGTAGGGATGTCGCCAATAATTGGAACATACTTTCTACATTACAAGCGTTCGGTACGTCTTGGCCCGGGATTCGAGGATGTCAAAACCAGCTTGAATACCTCCAATTTTGTAAAAATTGGGTTTGTATCTGTAGACTACACTGTTTTCTACCTAAATACCAATTTATGGCCCTTTCGGATTGTATTTGCAAGAATTAGACAGGTCGAAGTGTAGGGGTGTCGCCAATAATTGGAACATACTTTCTACATTACAAGCGTTCGGTACGTCCTGGCAAGGGATTCGAGGATGTCAAAACGAACTTGAATGCCTCCATTTTTGTAAAATTGGGGTTTGTATCTGTAGACTACAATGTTTTATACCCAAATACCAATTTATGACCCTTTCGGGTAGTATTTGCAAGAATTAGACAGCTCAGAATGTAGGGGTGTCGCCAATAATTGGAACATACTTTCTACATTACAAGCGTTCGGTACGTCTTTGGGATTCGAGGATGTCAAAACCAACTTGAATGCTCCAATTTTGTAAAATTGGGGTTTGTATCTGTAGACTACACTGTTTTATACCCAAATACCAATTTATGACCCTTTCGGGTAGTATTTGCAAGAATTAGACAGGTCGGAATGTAGGGGTGTCGCCAATAATTGGAACATACTTTCTACATTACAAGCGTTCGGTACGTCTTGGCCTGGGATTCGAGGATGTCAAAACCAGCTTGAATAGCTCCAATTTTTTACAAATTGGGTTTCTTTCTGTAGACTAGAATGTTTTCTACCTAAATACCAATTTAGAACGCTTTCGGGTAGTATTTGCAAGAATTAGACAGCTCGGAATGTAGGGATGTCGCCAATAATTGGAACATACTTTCTACATTACAAGCGTTCGGTACGTCTTGGCCCGGGATTCGAGGATGTCAAAACCAGCTTGAATACCTCCATTTTTGTAAAATTGGGTTTGTATCTGTAGACTACACTGTTTTCTACCTAAATACCAATTTATGACCCCTTTCGGATTGTATTTGCAAGAATTAGACAGGTCGAAGTGTACGGGTGTCGCCAATAATTGGAACATACTTTCTACATTACAAGCGTTCGGTACGTCTTGGCAAGGGATTCGAGGATGTCAAAACGCAGCTTGAATGCCTCCATTTTTGTAAAATTGGGGTTTGTATCTGTAGACTACACTGTTTCACACCCAAATACCAATTTATGACCCTTTCGGGTAGTATTTGCAAGAATTAGACAGCTCGGAATGTAGGGGTGTCGCCAATAATTGGAACATACTTTCTACATTACAAGCGTTCGGTACGTCTTGGCCCGGGATTCGAGGATGTGAAAAACCAGCTTGAATACCTCAATTTTGTAAAAATGGGGTTTGTATCTGTAGACTACACTGTTTTCTACCCAAATACCAATTTATGACCCTTTCGGATTGTATTTGCAAGAATTAGACAGGTCGAAGTGTAGGGGTGTCGCCAATAATTGGAACATACTTTCTACATTACAAGCGTTCGGTACGTCCTGGCAAGGGATTCGAGGATGTCAAAACCAACTTGAATGCCTCCATTTTGTAAAATTGGGGTTTGTATCTGTAGACTACAATGTTTTATACCCAAATACCAATTTATGACCCTTTCGGGTAGTATTTGCAAGAATTAGACAGCTCAGAGTGTAGGGGTGTCGCCAATAATTGGAACATACTTTCTACATTACAAGCGTTCGGTACGTCTTGGCCGGGATTCGAGGATGTCAAAACCAACTTGAATGCTCTCCATTTAGACTACAATGTTTTCTACCCAAATACCAATTTATGACCCTTTCGGGTAGTATTTGCAAGAATTAGACAGCTCGGAATGTAGGGGTGTCGCCAATAATTGGAACATACTTTCTACATTACAAGCGTTCGGTACGTCTTGGCCCGGGATTCGAGGATGTCAAAACCAACATGAATGCCTCCATTTTGTAACACTGTTTTAGATACCCAAATACCCAAATACCAATTTATGACCCTTTCGGGTAGTATTTGCAAGAATTAGACAGCTCGGAATGTAGGGGTGTCGCCAATAATTGGAACATACTTTCTACATTACAAGCGTTCGGTACGTCTTGGCCTGGGATTCGAAAGATGTCAAAACCAGCTTGAATAGCTCCAATTTTTTACAAATTGGGTTTCTTTCTGTAGACTAGAATGTTTTCTACCTAAATACCAATTTAGAACGCTTTCGGGTAGTATTTGCAAGAATTAGACAGCTCGGAATGTAGGGGTGTCGCCAATAATTGGAACATACTTTCTACATTACAAGCGTTCGGTACGTCTTGGCCCGGGATTCGAGGATGTCAAAACCAGCTTGAATACCTCCAATTTTGTAAAAATTGGGTTTGTATCTGTAGACTACACTGTTTTCTACCCAAATACCAATTTATGACCCTTTCGGATTGTATTTGCAAGAATTAGACAGCTCGGAGTGTACGGGTGTCGCCAATAATTGGAACATACTTTCTACATTACAAGCGTTCGGTACGTCTTGGCCCGGGATTCGAGGATGTCAAAACCAGCTTGAATACCTCCATTTTTGTAAAAATTGGGTTTGTATCTGTAGACTACAATGTTTTCTACCCAAATACCAATTTATGACCCTTTTGGTTAGTATTTGCAAGAATTAGACAGCTCGGAGTGTAGGGGTGTCGCCAATAATTGGAACATACTTTCTACATTACAAGCGTTCGGTACGTCTTGGCCAGGGATTCGAGGATGTCAAAACGCAGCTTGAATACCTCAGTTTTTGTAAAATTGGGGTTTGTATCTGTAGACTACACTGTTTCATACCCAAATACCAATTTATGACCCTTTCGGGTAGTATTTGCAAGAATTAGACAGCTCGGAATGTAGGGTGTCGCCAATAATTGGAACATACTTTCTACATTACAAGCGTTCGGTACGTCCTGGGCAAGGGATTCGAGGATGTCAAAACCAGCTTGAATACCTCCAATTTTTGTAAAATTGGGGTTTGTATCTGTAGACTACAATGTTTTCTACCCAAATACCAATTTATGACCCTTTCGGATAGTATTTGCAAGAATTAGACAGCTCGGAGTGTAGGGGTGTCGCCAATAATTGGAACATACTTTCTACATTACAAGCGTTCGGTACGTCTTGGCCTGGGATTCGAGGATGTCAAAACGCAGCTTGAATACCTCAGTTTTTGTAAAATTGGGGTTTGTATCTGTAGACTACACTGTTTCACACCCAAATACCAATTTAGAACGCTTTCGGGTAGTATTTGCAAGAATTAGACAGCTCGGAATGTAGGGATGTCGCCAATAATTGGAACATACTTTCTACATTACAAGCGTTCGGTACGTCTTGGCCCGGGATTCTCGAATGTGAAAAAACAGCTTGAATACCTCCAATTTTGTAAAAATGGGGTTTGTATCTGTAGACTATACTGTTTTCTACCTAAATACCAATTTATGGCCCTTTCGGATTGTATTTGCAAGAATTAGACAGGTCGAAGTGTACGGGTGTCGCCAATAATTGGAACATACTTTCTACATTACAAGCGTTCGGTACGTCCTGGCAAGGGATTCGAGGATGTCAAAACCAACTTGAATGCCTCCATTTTTGTAAAATTGGGGTTTTGTAGACTACAATGTTTTATACCCAAATACCAATTTATGACCCTTTCGGGTAGTATTTGCAAGAATTAGACAGCTCGGAATGTAGGGGTGTCGCCAATAATTGGAACATACTTTCTACATTACAAGCGTTCGGTACGTCTTGGCCGGGATTCGAGGATGTCAAAACCAGCTTGAATACCTCCATTTTGTAAAATTGGGGTTTGTATCTGTAGACTACAATGTTTTATACCCAAATACCAATTTATGACCCTTTCGGTTAGTATTTGCAAGAATTAGACAGCTCAGAGTGTAGGGGTGTCGCCAATAATTGGAACATACTTTCTACATTACAAGCGTTCGGTACGTCTTGGCCTGGGATTCGAGGATGTCAAAACCAGCTTGAATAGCTCCAATTTTTTACAAATTGGGTTTCTTTCTGTAGACTAGAATGTTTTCTACCTAAATACCAATTTAGAACGCTTTCGGGTAGTATTTGCAAGAATTAGACAGCTCGGAATGTAGGGATGTCGCCAATAATTGGAACATACTTTCTACATTACAAGCGTTCGGTACGTCTTGGCCCGGGATTCGAGGATGTCAAAAACAGCTTGAATACCTCCAATTTTGTAAAAATGGGGTTTGTATCTGTAGACTACACTGTTTTCTACCTAAATACCAATTTATGGCCCTTTCGGATTGTATTTGCAAGAATTAGACAGGTCGAAGTGTACGGGTGTCGCCAATAATTGGAACATACTTTCTACATTACAAGCGTTCGGTACGTCCTGGCAAGGGATTCGAGGATGTCAAAACGAACTTGAATGCCTCCATTTTGTAAAAATTGGGGTTTGTATCTGTAGACTACACTGTTTTATACCCAAATACCAATTTATGACCCTTTCGGGTAGTATTTGCAAGAATTAGACAGCTCGGAATGTAGGGGTGTCGCCAATAATTGGAACATACTTTCTACATTACAAGCGTTCGGTACGTCTTGGCCTGGGATTCGAGGATGTCAAAATTTTTTTGAATGCCTCCATTTTTGTATCTGTAGACTACAATGTTTTATACCCAAATACCAATTTATGACCCTTTCGGTTAGTATTTGCAAGAATTAGACAGCTCAGAGTGTAGGGGTGTCGCCAATAATTGGAACATACTTTCTACATTACAAGCGTTCGGTACGTCTTGGCCTGGGATTCGAGGATGTCAAAACCAGCTTGAATAGCTCCAATTTTTTACAAATTGGGTTTCTTTCTGTAGACTAGAATGTTTTCTACCTAAATACCAATTTAGAACGCTTTCGGGTAGTATTTGCAAGAATTAGACAGCTCGGAATGTAGGGATGTCGCCAATAATTGGAACATACTTTCTACATTACAAGCGTTCGGTACGTCTTGGCCCGGGATTCGAGGATGTCAAAACCAGCTTGAATACCTCCAATTTTGTAAAAATTGGGTTTGTATCTGTAGACTACACTGTTTTCTACCTAAATACCAATTTATGGCCCTTTCGGATTGTAGTTGCAAGAATTAGACAGGTCGAAGTGTACGGGTGTCGCCAATAATTGGAACATACTTTCTACATTACAAGCGTTCGGTACGTCTTGGCAAGGGATTCGAGGATGTCAAACCAACTTGAATGCCTCCATTTTGTGTAAAATTGGGGTTTGTATCTGTAGACTACACTGTTTTATACCCAAATACCAATTTATGACCCTTTCGGGTAGTATTTGCAAGAATTAGACAGCTCGGAATGTAGGGGTGTCGCCAATAATTGGAACATACTTTCTACATTACAAGCGTTCGGTACGTCTTGGCCTGGGATTCGAGGATGTCAAAACCAGCTTGAATGAATAGCTCCAATTTTGTAAAATTGGGTTTGTATCTGTAGACTAGAATGTTTTCTACCCAAATACCAATTTATGACCCTTTCGGGTAGTATTTGCAAGAATTAGACAGCTCGGAATGTAGGGGTGTCGCCAATAATTGGAACATACTTTCTACATTACAAGCGTTCGGTACGTCTTGGCCCGGGATTCGAGGATGTCAAAACCAGCTTGAATACCTCCAATTTTGTAAAAATGGGGTTTGTATCTGTAGACTACACTGTTTTCTACCTAAATACCAATTTATGGCCCTTTCGGATTGTATTTGCAAGAATTAGACAGGTCGAAGTGTACAGGGTGTCGCCAATAATTGGAACATACTTTCTACATTACAAGCGTTCGGTACGTCTTGGCAAGGGATTCGAGGATGTCAAAACCAACTTGAATGCCTCCAATTTTGTAAAATTGGGGTTTGTATCTGTAGACTACACTGTTTTATACCCAAATACCAATTTATGACCCTTTCGGGTAGTATTTGCAAGAATTAGACAGCTCAGAGTGTAGGGGTGTCGCCAATAATTGGAACATACTTTCTACATTACAAGCGTTCGGTACGTCTTGGCAAGGGATTCGAGGATGTCAAAACGAACTTGAATGCCTCCATTTTTGTAAAATTGGGGTTTGTATCTGTAGACTACACTGTTTCACACCCAAATACCAATTTATGACCCTTTCGGTTAGTATTTGCAAGAATTAGACAGCTCAGAGTGTAGGGGTGTCGCCAATAATTGGAACATACTTTCTACATTACAAGCGTTCGGTACGTCTTGGCCTGGGATTCGAGGATGTCAAAACCAGCTTGAATACTTCCAATTTTTTACAAATTGGGTTTGTATCCGTAGACTAGAATGTTTTCTACCTAAATACCAATTTAGAACGCTTTCGGGTAGTATTTGCAAGAATTAGACAGCTCGGAATGTAGGGATGTCGCCAATAATTGGAACATACTTTCTACATTACAAGCGTTCGGTACGTCTTGGCCCGGGATTCGAGGATGTCAAAACCAACTTGAATGCCTCCATTTTTGTAACACTGTTTTATACCCAAATACCAATTTATGACCCTTTCGGGTAGTATTTGCAAGAATTAGACAGGTCGGAATGTAGGGGTGTCGCCAATAATTGGAACATACTTTCTACATTACAAGCGTTCGGTACGTCTTGGCCTGGGATTCGAGGATGTCAAAACCAGCTTGAATAGCTCCAATTTTTTACAAATTGGGTTTCTTTCTGTAGACTAGAATGTTTTCTACCTAAATACCAATTTAGAACGCTTTCGGGTAGTATTTGCAAGAATTAGACAGCTCGGAATGTAGGGGTGTCGCCAATAATTGGAACATACTTTCTACATTACAAGCGTTCGGTACGTCTTGGCCCGGGATTCGAGGATGTCAAAACCAGCTTGAATACCTCCAATTTTGTAAAAATTGGGTTTGTATCTGTAGACTACACTGTTTTCTACCTAAATACCAATTTATGGCCCTTTCGGATTGTAGTTGCAAGAATTAGACAGGTCGAAGTGTACGGGTGTCGCCAATATTTGGAACATACTTTCTACATTACAAGCGTTCGGTACGTTTTTGCAAGGGATTCGAGGATGTCAAAACGAACTTGAATGCCTCCATTTTTGTAAAATTGGGGTTTGTATCTGTAGACTACACTGTTTCACACCCATATACCAATTTATGACCCTTTTGGTTAGTATTTGCAAGAATTAGACAGCTCAGAGTGTAGGGGTGTCGCCAATAATTGGAACATACTTTCTACATTACAAGCGTTCGGTACGTCCTGGCCCGGGATTCGAGGATGTCAAAACGAACTTGAATGCCTCCATTTTTGTAAAATTGGGGTTTGTATCTGTAGACTACACTGTTTCACACCCAAATACCAATTTATGACCCTTTCGGTTAGTATTTGCAAGAATTAGACAGCTCAGAGTGTAGGGGTGTCGCCAATAATTGGAACATACTTTCTACATTACAAGCGTTCGGTACGTCTTGGCCTGGGATTCGAGGATGTCAAAACCAGCTTGAATACTTCCAATTTTTTAAAAATTGGGTTTGTATCCGTAGACTAGAATGTTTTCTACCTAAATACCAATTTACAACGCTTTCGGGTAGTATTTGCAAGAATTAGACAGCTCGGAATGTAGGGATGTCGCCAATAATTGGAACATACTTTCTACATTACAAGCGTTCGGTACGTCTTGGCCCGGGATTCGAGGATGTCAAAACCAACATGAATGCCTCCATTTTTGTAACACTGTTTTATACCCAAATACCAATTTATGACCCTTTCGGGTAGTATTTGCAAGAATTAGACAGGTCGGAATGTAGGGGTGTCGCCAATAATTGGAACATACTTTCTACATTACAAGCGTTCGGTACGTCTTGGCCTGGGATTCGAGGATGTCAAAACCAGCTTGAATAGCTCCAATTTTGTAAAAATTGGGTTTCTTTCTGTAGACTAGAATGTTTTCTACCTAAATACCAATTTAGAACGCTTTCGGGTAGTATTTGCAAGAATTAGACAGCTCGGAATGTAGGGTGTCGCCAATAATTGGAACATACTTTCTACATTACAAGCGTTCGGTACGTCTTGGCCCGGGATTCGAGGATGTCAAAACCAGCTTGAATACCTCCAATTTTGTAAAAATTGGGTTTGTATCTGTAGACTACACTGTTTTCTACCTAAATACCAATTTATGGCCCTTTCGGATTGTATTTGCAAGAATTAGACAGGTCGAAGTGTACGGGTGTCGCCAATAATTGGAACATACTTTCTACATTACAAGCGTTCGGTACGTCCTGGCAAGGGATTCGAGGATGTCAAAACCAACTTGAATGCCTCCATTTTTGTAACACTGTTTTATACCCAAATACCAATTTATGACCCTTTCGGGTAGTATTTGCAAGAATTAGACAGCTCGGAATGTAGGGGTGTCGCCAATACCTGTAACATACTTTCTACATTACAAGCGTTCGGTACGTCTTGGCCTTTAATGCCTCCATTTTTGTAAAATTGGGGTTTGTATCTGTAGACTACAATGTTTTATACCCAAATACCAATTTATGACCCTTTCGGGTAGTATTTGCAAGAATTAGACAGCTCAGAGTGTAGGGGTGTCGCCAATAATTGGAACATACTTTCTACATTACAAGCGTTCGGTACGTCTTGGCCTGGGATTCGAGGATGTCAAAACCAGCTTGAATACCTCCACTTTTGGAAAAATCGTTTTTGTATCTGTAGACTACAATATTTTCTACCTAAATACCAATTTATGACCCTTTCGGTTAGTACTTGCAAGAATTAAACAGCCCGGAATGTAGGGGTGTCGCCAATAATTGGAACATACTTTCTACATTACAAGCGTTCGGTACGTCTTGGCCTGGGATTCGAGGATGTCAAACCCAGCTTGAATACCTCCATTGTTGTAAAAATCGGGATTGTATCTGTAGACTACAATGTTTTCTACCTATCTATCAACTTATGACACTTTTGGGTAGTATTTGAAAGAATTAGACAGCTCGGAATGTAGGTGTGTCGCCAATAATAGGAACATACTTTCTACATTACAAGCGTTCGGTACGCCTGGGCCCGGGATTAGAGGATGTCAAATCCAGCTTGATTCCTCTATTGTTGTAAATATCGGGCCTGTATCTGTAGACCACTATGTTTTCTACCTGAATACCAAGTTAGGACCCTTTCGGGAAGTATTTGCAAGAATTAGACAGCTCGGAATGTAGGGATGTCGCCAATAATTGGAACATAGTTTCTACATAAGAAGCGTTCGGTACGCCTGGGCCGGGGATTCGAGGATGTCAAAACCAGCTTGAATACTTCCAATTTTGTAAAAATTGGGTTTGTATCTGTAGACTAACATGTTTTCTACCCAAATACCAATTTATGAGCCTTTTGGGTTGTATTTGCAAGAATTAGACAGCTCGGAGTGTAGGGGTGTCGCCAATACCTGTAACATACTTTCTACATTACAAGCGTTCGGTACGTCTTGGCCCGGGATTCGAGGATGTCAAAACCAACTTGAATACCTCCACTTTTTTAAAAAATTGGGTTTGTTTCTGTAGACTACACTGTTCTCTACCCAAATACCAATTTAGGACCCTTCCGGGTTGTATTTGCAAGAATTAGACAGCTCGGAATTTAGGTGTGTCGCCAATAATTGGAACATACTTTCTACATTACAAGCGTTCGGTACGTCTGGGCCCGGGATTCGAGGATGTCAAAACCAGCTTGAATACCTCCACTTTTGGAAAAATCGTTTTTGTATCTGTAGACTACAATATTTTCTACTTAAATACCAATTTATGACCCTTTCGGTTAGTACTTGCAAGAATTAGACAGCTCGGAATGTAGGGGTGTCGCCAATAATTGGAACATACTTTCTACATTACAAGCGTTCGGTACATCTTGGCCCGGGATTCGAGGATGTCAAACCCAGCTTGAATACCTCCATTTTTGTAAAAATCGGGATTGTATCTGTAGACCACTATGTTTTCTACCTAAAAACCAATTTATGACCCTTTCGGGTAGTATTTGCCAGAATTAGACAGCTCGGAATGTAGGGGTGTTGCCAATAATTGGAACATACTTTCTACATGCAAGCGTTAGGAACGTCTTGGCACAAGATTCGAAGATGTCATAACCAGCTTGAATACATCCATTTTTGTAAAAATTGGGATTGCGATCCAGGTTGTTCTTCTTTATAAGAGGTCTGATAACTGCCTTCTTGAGGACGTCCGGGAAAACACCTGAAGACAAGCTAGTTTTTATTATGTTAGCAGTTTCCCCTCAGAACCCAAGAAGCCACAGAGGTAGCAGATGTTCTCGTGAGAGAAATATTTTGTTGGTATGGCGCTCAGACAGAGGTCAGAACTTCATGTCAAAATTAATCAAGGCTATTTGTGAACTTTTGGCTATGAAATTCACTCATACTAGCCCAACCATCCCCAAACAAATAGCTGTGTAGAAAGGCTCAATTCCTATATCAATCAATCACTAAGAGCCTATTGTAACAAACTCAAATTGATTGGCACCGGTTTCTTCCAGGCATCATGAAGGCCTATCTGATGGCCCCAAATTCATCAACTCAAAAGTCCCCTTTTATTATGCTTTTCGGACGAGAAATGAGAGCTCCACAAGATGTTTCATCAATTCCAAAGGAAAATTTATGCAACAACAACAAAAGCTATCTTTCAAATTTGCTTGAGGATCTAGAAATTACAAAGACAACTGCAGCTGAAACACCACTCGAGCAAAGGAGGTGTATTCTGAACAATATAATGGTAAGGCTAAAGAGCCAGATTTCCCCCCAGGCCAAAAAGTTTGGCTATATTGTCAAAAAGTGGAAAAAGGCCATAGTGGTTACAGAACCATTAACTCAAACCAGGGTCTGATGCCATTATTCATATCTGGTGAAGAGGTAGCCAAATACCTGAAAAAAGTACAGGACCTCCTTAATAAACAGTACGATTAGCTCTAGGGTATGTATATTTGTGTCCTGTCATTTCACTTTGTTACCTGATATCACTAGTTGTGAGCAAATGACATTGGCCTGATCATCCGAGTTATTTGCATAGCAACAAATTTTGAGCATTGATCTGATCAACCAATCTCAAAAGCAAAGTGAACTTATAATGACCTTAACCAATGCAAAAAGAAATACACTGTCCTGAAGTGAAACAAACCTTACCCAATGCAAAACGAAAAAAGCGAAATACACTGTCCTGAAGTGAAACAAACCTTACCCAATGCAAAACGAAAAAAGCGAAATACACCGTCCCAAATGAACCAAAATTGAATGAAGAAAACTCAAACTAATGAATCAAATTAATGCTAATAAACTAAACTATAATAAACCCAAATCCCTAAACAAATAATTAACAAAATCAATCAAATTAACAAGGTAACTAACAAATGGTTGTAAAAACAAGAAATGTATATGTATGAGCTCAATGAACCTATGCACTTGTTATATGCACGAGCACATGTATTATATAATTGCTCATACACAATATTATATCATAACATATATATCCATATATAATATACCCATGTGCATTGTGTAGTCCAACACAAAATGCATCATTTCATTCCAGGTCATGACAGTCATTTTTTTTCCTATGCACTAACAAACTCAAAATTATTTGCAGGGAAATGTATCTCTATATATATAAATTTACTTCATGTACATTTCATTTGTATGTACTTGGTACACTTGAAAACATCAGAATAAGTTTCATATATTTTTTTTACCGCAAGCTAACTCTCATTTTTTTGTATTTTCATGAAAACCATCTTTCTGCATGAGATAATTGACAAGTCAACTCCAACCTAAGGATGTGGAACCATCACAAGGCCTCAAGGAAACATCAAGAACCAGTACACAGTTCCAAGACCAGCCAGATTCCACATCCACACTCCCTGATGACAGCAGAAAGAACTTGTGTTTCAATACAAAAGAGACAATTTAATTATCGGTTACTATTCTACCATTGTCCATCAAGTAAGTTTATACTATTGTCCAATGAATTGCTTTGCTCGGTTGACAGCGGAAAGATTGCCCTACTTGTACTTCTTGACCTGTCAGCCGCTTTTGACACTCTTGACCACAATATACTTCTTAGACAACTTGAGACTTCATTTGGAATAACCGGAATGGCACTATCATGGTTTGTTTCGTACCTCAGCAATCGACAGCAGTCAGTCATCATAAATAATCATGCATCTAAGAAAAGCCCTTTATCATGTGGAGTACCACAAGGATCGGTTCTGGGACCAGTGTTGTTTACGCTTTACACCAGAGATCTAGGAGATGTAATCAGTACACATGATGTGAGCCACCATTTTTATGCTGATGACACCCAGTTGTCTGATTCGTGCAATCCCAGTACAGCAGATCGAATGTGGGAACGACTGTCAGAGTGTACAAGTGACGTAAAAACATGGATGACGACACATTTGCTCAAACTGAATGAGACGAAAACAGAGGCGTTGCTTGTCGGCACTAAGAAGAATCTTCATCAAGTGATGACTAACTCAGTCACAGTTTGAAACACTGTCATTCCATTTTCGAAAACCGTAAAAAACCTTGGACTTCATCTGGACTCTGATCTCTCTTTGAAAGCTCATATTGACACAGTCTGCAAATCCTGTTACTTCCATTTGCGGAACATTAGCAGCATCCGAAGCTCCCTTACTACAGCAGCAGCTCATGCACTGGTGCGATCTCTGGTTCTCTCAAAGATTGACTACTGTAATAGCATTTTCTACGGACTTTCCGAAAAACTTCTATCAAAACTCCAGAAAGTACAAAACTCTGCAGCTCGACTTGTCAACAAAGTTCCCTCTAGGATCCACATAACACCTGTTCTTAAGTCTCTTCACTGGCTACCAATCAGAGCCAGAATTGAATTCAAGGTCCTGAGTCTTGCCTACCAGTGTTACCATCTTACGGCTCCAGAGTACCTTGTTGAGCTAGTCACCAAGCACAATCCTTCCAGAATGTTAAGATCGGCAGATAGACACCTTCTCACTATTCCTAGACAGAAACTCCAGGCATTCGGGTTTCGCTCCTTCAGCTATGGTGCTCCACAGTTGTGGAATCAACTCCCGACTGAACTCAAAATGTCTCCCTCCATTGACTCATTTAAAAGTTCCCTCAAAACCCATCTTTTCAGAAAATATTACGATCTATAACTTAACTTTCCCAAAATTTCTGCCGCGGTCTAGCATAACACTTGCTTTGTAAATATTTGTAAATATGTAGCGCTTTGAGCATGCCTTATGTGTGGAATTCAGCGCATTATAAATACACATATTATTATTATTATTATTATCTAAGAATTTTTTTCGTCCAAGTTTGGGGACCAAACTTTTTCAGACAGCAGGGAAGTTATCATGGAATAATTTTTCATACAAAATTCATTATTAATTATAACCACTACAAGCGATATATTAGGATTCAGATATTAGGAAAATATAAATATAGAATATTAGCTTCATCATGTATCAGCTTAGAGGAAGACTCCAGTCAAAAGTAGTAAAACTCATCTCACAGACATACTATTGAAAAAGGTGTAAATTACGGCTGCACAATTTCACAGATGTTCAAGATAAATCCCAGCCGGTGTCGTCTCAGGACGCCGACCTTTCAATTTTCCACTAGTCTCAGGATGCCGACCTGCGGTTTCCTTTGAAGGTTAGGTTCTGATTAGGCTTAATTAGCGTTGCGGATAATCTACTCTACATGTTTTGATAAGGTGAAATCGTCGCACAAGTCACTTCCAATTGATTGAAAAGTTTACAATAACACTTAGTAGAGTGCCAATATTGAACACTGTTCATATCTTTGGTATAAATATCTATGGAATGGCCAAAGGATTCACATTCGATTTCGAAATTGCAAATGCACAGCTAGATCAGAGATTCATCCCTACAGCTCGCAACAGTCTTTACTTGATTGTTGGCGGGTTCATGTACAGAGTCAGCAAGAGAAAACGAGACTGGATATCTTGGATATGTACTGCAAAAGACTGATGAAGACCGCTGCCGACAACTCGGAGACTACATGACCAACTTCTGGATGGAGGGAGATCTGCACATGACGCAATGGAACCACCACAACACAGATGGGCCAAACAACCACCTAGAAGGGTGGCATTCACGCCTGAAGAAATACGTCGGCAAGGCTCATCCAAACATTTTCGAGATTGTGTCGTTGCTGTCACGAGAACAGACCAACACCGAAAACAAGCTGGTCCAGTATGCTGCTGGCAAGAAGCGTCCGTCCAAGAAGAGGAAATACAGGGATTTGGAGCGACGACTGGATGACATTTGTCACCGGCTTGAACAAGGAACACTGTCCGTGAAGCAGTTTGATGATTCAGCATCCCACCTATTGCATTTAGGTTAAAATCTGTGAAAAAATGTATGCTACATGAATTTACGATGTATTTATTAAAAATGCTAAAATCTGTCATCTGTTGTCATCTTCTCATTAGCTGCGCTCTCATCCGCATAATCCTCCTCTAACAACTCTTTGATCCTGCATTGTCCTCGTAATCCATTATTAATTGGCAAAATGAAACTAGTCTCAGGACGTCGACCTTTATATTTCACTCAACCGTAAAGTTTGGTCGAAAGGTCGGCGTTATGAGCCTGAACCTCCCAGCCTAAGGTATCAAGGACTCAAGCTGTTAGACAAACCTTTCAGTAAGACAAAGTTATGACTAGACGATTTAATGAACTGCTTTAATAAAGCAAACATGTCATCACCTCCATCAAAATATATTGTGTAAACACTTCAAATTAGGGTCATTAAGCCATCTATTGTAACACCATAATCATCCAAGCAACATGTCAACACAATTAGTGTCAGTTAAATTAGGAAGCATCCAGGAAATGTGCCAACAAGATTAGTGCCAGTTGAAATAGGATTAACAGGATAAAGTACCCCCCCTGTCTGGTCATTTAAGTTGTTCTTGTAGGACACACCCCATTCGACATATTCTGTATTTCATTGGTTATTATAGGGAACAATTTTAGATAAATGGTCACCAACTCCATTTGTTAGTCAGTAGGGTTTAGACTCCCAGCACAGGTCATATCTAGCCCAGAGCCCAGAGGTTTGTACCGACTCTCTGTGGCCACCCCATGTTACTCTATTCTTGTTAATAAAATTGTAATTAGCTTCTTGTGACTTCTGACTCTTTGCTGAGCTAATTGCCCATGAGCAGACCTGCACGCTAGTTAGAAAAGGGGTTTCACCAGAACCCCCACTGGGACCCAAGACCCACATCATAATAGCACTTGCCAATAATTTGAACATACTTTCTACATTACAAGTGTTCGGTATGTCTTGGCACGGGATGCTGCGATGTGAAAAACAACTTGAATATCTCTTCTTTTTTTCTTAAATTGTGTTTGTATCTATATACTGCAATGTTATCCACCTAAATGTCAATTCACAACTGTTTCGCGTAATATTTGTAGGAATCAGACAGCTCAAAGAGGAGTGTATATTTTGTGATATAGGTGTTGTTTGTTAGTGGCTGCGCTCAGAAGCCTAGCCATGTGATGCTAAGTGATGTCAGTCATTAACTGAACCTGTCTGAAACAGACAAGCCAAATTTTTTATGGTGGTCAACTTGGACACAGTGTACTGACTTCAAGCTGACCAAAAAGCATATGAAAGTACCATTGAGTTGCATCTTTTGGTACGATGCTTTCAAGGATCCCACTCATGACTTTCTGCCCTGTCCACTTAACATGGTGCCACTGCAATATACTAACAAAAAGAACACAAAGTGTATCACAAAAACTTTAATTGGTGAACAGATTGTCATGTTATTGACAAGTACATTAAAATCCGAACCGGTAGGTGAGGTTAACAACTGTATTTCCACCTTAAGCTTCTGTCACTCACCTTGCATTTCGAGTAGAGACTTTAGGATAAATCTGATAAGAGATGGCATTGCTTCACAACTGACTACTACATATATTTAATACAGGATGATCGATAAAGCTTTCACTGTAAACTCTTCATTCAAATAACTTCATTTCAGGCAATTGAGATGACACAGCCCTACGGTTCTAAAATTCACTTTAATACTCCTTAAACTACAGAAACTGTCAGATGTCCCAATATATTATATATACTTATGTCCAGATTTCATTTCATAGCTACAATTCAAGCAATATTTCATGCAAAACTAATACAAGTGAGTCAAGGTGAAATCAGGTTTAATGTCCCATTCAAGATTATAGCTCTTACGCAGTGAGTGGTATGCATGTGTGCGTGTGTGTGTGCGTGCGTGCGTGCGTGTGTGTGTGTGTGTGTGTGTGTTATTTACTTGGACAGATTGTTATTCAGATGACCACTCTCATGTTTTATGTGTCCAATACTGGTAGTAACAAAGTCAGACTGAATCTGTTAATTAGTCTTTAAATAGTAATTATTACTATTATTACATATACTCAAAGTTGCCTGCAACAAAATAGTATTCATGCAATGCAAATACATGTTATGTATAGAGCATGCATAATGTAGTACTTTTACTTTCTGTTGTCTGATGGTAACGTCACACAGTAATATTACAAGGTCAAGCTGGGTGTGTCAAAAGCAGGATAAAATATATACACAACGTTTTTGGGCTATTCCTAGCCCCTTTGTCAGGTGAATGACTTGAATACCAACTTCTATATGCCTCTCAAGAACCTCATCCACATTGGTAAAAATTATGGAATTAAACATGTTTACTCTACTCACAAGTAAATCATGAATGTATATATTACACACAAGAAATTCCTATTAAACCCAAAAATGATTTCAACATCATAGATGGAAAATTTCAAACCTTAACTGATCATAGTGAAGTGTTTATTTGGCAATACATTATTTAGGAAATAGCCAGTATTTGTATGATCAGTATGTACACACTAACATGAAGAATGTCCCACTAACTAAAGAAAGGAATAAATATCACCACCATGTAACACTTATGGAAAATAATATATTATTAGTTACACAGTGTTTTGAATTGGTGTATGGGACTGTAAGACCCTTGTAAGTTCTGTATATCCTGAGGGGTATTTACTACAAACAGATTTATGATGAATCACAGTCATTCCAGGACAAGTAAAATAACAATCTATTTCCATGAATGAACAGATTAACGTGTATAGTGCTGAATTTAATAATTGTACAAAGATACTTATGAGATAAGCAGACAATATATGTGATCAATTGAGCATAAGATCTTGGTTTGTTACAAGGTTGTTGAGTGTTGCTGTCTTAGCTGTGATCTTGGCACCAAGACGGTTGTATTTCTTTGTCATGAAGTACTCAAGTTCTTCTTCACGCTTGTATCTAGAAAAAAACCAATGAGTTCATCTTGATTACT
Source organism: Haliotis rubra (assembly GCF_003918875.1). Taxonomy (NCBI): domain Eukaryota; kingdom Metazoa; phylum Mollusca; class Gastropoda; order Lepetellida; family Haliotidae; genus Haliotis; species Haliotis rubra. Next base: position 795,296 of record NW_025767204.1, on the reverse strand, counting down.
AACAATAAATAATACAATAAGCCAGGCATTTTCACAAAAACCCAAACAACAATTTCTCTTTTCCATATCTTACTGCAAAATGGCTGGCAGTCCCTGTCATCATGTTCCTCCTCCTCCACATCTCTTTCCCTACAGATTTTTCTGTATTCTGTACTTGGAATCAAGCTATTTGTATCACTAGTTCTTAAAACTTGTGAAATCTTCGTTTTTGTTTGAAATATATACAATTGAATGTCTCACAAACTTTCCTAACAGTATGGAAAAACATATTAGGTCGCTGAAATGTCATTATTACGTTCATTAACAACTGATACATTCTGTTACATATGGCACATTTTTTATTCAAATTGTCAATATGGAAATCCACCTGCCACTTAATGTCAATGATTTGTAGGTGCAAGTCGCTCTATCCATGGAAAGTGGAGGACAATACACATGCAGTGATGGTTTTTCACTGTCGTTCACTGTTCAGGTACCTGAAATCGCAGCTTAAAGCGAGATGGAGTTTGACACTTGCTGAAAGGTGTCGGTCAATAGGCCTTTTGAAATCTGGTCAAACTCAGCAGCAGGTTGCTGTCCTCTTTAATGTGAGCCCATGTGCTATTGGTAGACTGTGGCAGAGATTTCAAGCCATTTGGTCCATGGAATATACATGTTTACCAGGTCGCCCCAGAGTCACAACAGTCCTAGATGAGAGGCACACGAATTAACTCATTAAGCCCAAGAGCCACTTCACTACTCAACACCTAGAACCCCTCACTGATTGCCCTGCTCGCTGTTGCGAAGCTAATTAGTGCTATTCACACCTGATTTCCCTGGAAGGTTTCGTGGATGACAGGAAACTGTCTAGTCGTACAAACAAGCTCTGATTGTTTAATTGTGTCATAAAGATACAAGTTGAAAGAAAGCAGGTGTGAATACATATCATGTATTGCAACGTTTTATGTAATTTTATTGCAAGTTTCTCTTGTAGACCTTTGGCGGCTTGTACATTTATATTTTATCAACATATGTATGCATTCTTTGTATCTAAGAGATGAGACATACATCAACAAATTCTTTCTCTTATATCATTGTTCGAGGTTTAATTTTACATATATGACAATGACATACTTTAAAGAAGAATTTACTAACATTCTTTATAATCTTCGAGAAAATAGCGTTTTGCCTATACATTTCTAGTGTAGACTAATTATTTTAATGAAAGTACTAAATAACGCTAGTCTGTGACTAACATAGAGCACATTCATAGCATTGCATTTTATTTCATACAGATTTAATGCAGAAAACATACGTGACCATACCAACATACATATAAAAAATGTATACTTCATATTCCTTGCATAGACATAAAACAAAGAGTCACGTGATAGGGCGTCATCAAATTTCCCGAATAGAACATTCTGTATCTCAACTGTTCAATATAGTGGCTGGTCATATGTTATCTGTGACCAATCGTTTCATGAGATACCTGTCACAGAGGAAAGGACAGGTGATGGGGGCGTGGGCGAAATTTCTGAAGAGCACGTTTGGTCACTCAACAGCTTGGATAGAGATTGATTATTGGCTATATCGTTGACTAGTCGATGTGCTGGGTTTCGGCTTTGTCAACTCAAGCTATCACGAACAGTTTGTGTATTGTAAACATACACACTGGTAACGATTATGAAATATACACACAAGACAAATAGGAGTAGATAGACACTTTGGCGAGTTTATTTGTCCTCATTTTGGTGTTTTTGGATAATTAAAACAAAGTGATTGAAATCCAACCATTGTGTAGAGATAGCATTTATTTTCATATACATTTTATGCACACAGCTAGTACATAAAACATAATGGTTTGCTGTACATGTAAATATAATCTTCACCTTGATAGGAATGAATATCCAAACTAAAGTACACGTATTAAGTCACGAAGTGACACTATATTGAATTAATACCGTGTATAAACCTGCTATTGAACCCCCACCCACCCAATATTTATGAAGGTGGGTGTGCCTATATGTATACTGAATGCAAACGAGGTTCATAAGATTACAGATGTACATGCATGCATAAACATTACAGAGAGGGGCGTGACTCCATAAAGCAGGTTGTCCAATGATATAACATTGCATCTGTTTATTTTACACTTGTCACGGGACAAACCTTTCAACAAGGACGTAGCTACATATGCATTCTACCGGAGGCTGTTATTTCAAGGTCGAAAGAGGTGTTCAATTATCTCATTACTGTAATCTGATTCAATGATTACACGTATGTGTATCGATACCGTAACTGTTATACTATCCAGCTTTTATTGACGATGGATCAATAGAGACTGAGTTCACTGATGCACGTAATAATTACACCAGATCAGATAATAACAGAGATCAAATATAAATGTTTTACACAATGCTCATGTACACTGCATAGAAAACTGACAATTCAAATCAACATGAAACTTTCAACAGCTTGAACAAAAATGCTTGAAATACCTTTGTATGGTTTACATGTAATAACTTATGATATTTCTTCTGTCTATGTTTTGAATTACCAACATACTGTGTTTTGTAACAAAGGTAGAAAAAGATTTCATTGTTGTAATAACACTGACATGTATATATATTTGATGCACTTAATATTCGATTGGGTAACATTATCAACTTTAGATTATGGAAAATAACTAGTTACAATTCAGTAAGCTTCAAAGTAGTAAGTTAAATTATGCCTAATCTATTTGAGCTTGGATGTATAATTATCTGTGTTTATGCATTATGTTTCATTATATGAAACATGACAACGTAATAATGCCTAAAAAGTAAATTCAAACTATTCTATTGTGTTTGAATTCTTTGTATGCCCTTGAAATTTCGTATATTGTTTCCTATTTATTAGGAAGTTGAAGAAAATATCATCTTCAGTAACCTCTAAACCATTACATCTAATTCAATCAATGTGAATACGAACGAAGTATTTTAGTATCCATTCCCAAGGAAGAGTATCAGACACTTACCTCTGTAAAAACATCATAATCCCCTTTCTCGCCGACATGTGTTCATTTGTCAAACGCTGTACAAGCCTATGATAATGATTAGCAATTGCTATCAAAACACTTTAAATACTTCTTCTGATTGACACTAAAGGTAGCATCTCTCGTAAGAAAAGCTAATATTTGCTCAGTACTACTGAATTGGTTGAAATAATAGGTACAGTGCGATTATAAAAAGTACAACACACATGAGCGTCTCTCGCTGAATAACAGGTGCTTTCTGTTGACGAATATATGTACAAAGGGGAGTGACTCCATAAAGCAGGTTGTCCAATGATATAACATTGCATCTGTTCATTTTACACTTGTCACGGGACAAACCTTTCAACAAGAACGTAACTACATATGCATTCTACCGGAGGCTGTTATTTCAAAGTCGAAAGAGGTGTTCAATTATCTCATTACTGTAATCTGATTCAATGATTACACGTATGTGTATCGATACCGTAACTGTTATACTATCCAGCTTTTATTGACGATGGATCAATAGAGACTGAGTTCACTGATGCACGTAATAATTACACCAGATCAGATAATAACAGAGATCAAATATAAATGTTTTACACAATGCTCATGTACACTGCATAGAAAACTGACAATTCAAATCAACATGAAACTTTCAACAGCTTGAACAAGCTGAAATACCTTTGTATGGTTTACATGTAATAACTTCTGGCTATGTCTAAGAATCTTTTGAATTACCAACTTACTGTCTTTTGTAACAATCGTAGTAAAAGATTTCATTCGATGCAAAGGCGCGACTTATCACTTTATATTTGATTAGGTAATATTATCAACTTTAGATTTTGGAAAGTAAATAGTTACAATTCAGTAAGCTTTAAATTAGTAAGTTTATGTCTAATCTAATCGAGCTTGAATGTATAATTATTTGTGTTAATACATTAAGTAGTATACACAATGGGGGTACGGGACCAGGTTCCCCCAAGGGCTCAATTTAAAAAATTGAGCCCTTGGGGAGGCCCTAATCCTGTACCCCCATTGTGTATAGAACTACTGAGTTGCATGCAAAATTTGACGAAAATCGGTCGTTATGTTGATGTCTGTGAAACAGTTTATTGTGAATCTCCTATAATTTGTTTGTTTTTTGTAATGAAGGCTTGTTGGGCTTGTTGCTTTCCTTGTTCTATGAAAAAAAAATTCTTGTCTTCGCAAATGACGGCGTTTTTACAAGACTTGGTCCGAATCTCTTGTTTCATTCTGTGATATTTTGTGATATCTGATAGCACCAAACGAAACTCTTCTTAGGAGATTTTAGAGTCGGTGAGCGCGGTGGATATGCGATGGTCTATCATGTATAACTTCGCTCCGGCTAGAATTCTAATTTCGTTGTGTTTCAATGCTTTACGTTGCAGTCTGCGAGACACGAACTTAAGCGCCAATCCCATCAACCCTGTCACTCCGGCTGTTATTTCGATGCCTAGCACCATGGGTGCGGCCACGATGGTGGTTAATAACCCAACACCTGCTACGCCTAATCCCATGCCGACTGAAACAAGAGCGCTGTCAACACCGTCCACGGAATTGACGTCCCTGTGATTTTTTTTCTGCAATGCCGACCGTGTATCGCGTTGACTTTCTAGTTGTTGTTTGATCTCACATATCTGTCGCAAACGAAACCCGTCTACGGTTTCCAGTGTTTTCGCCACTTCATCCACGACCGGGTACAGTCCCATTCTGTATATATACTCTTTTTATAAAATAGTATTTAATTGGTCCTCAGTCAATGTTTGATGAATATACTTTAAGCTGATCAGGTACAAGTTTTCGTATAAATAAATGATCTGGAGTTCAATAAACTCCTTTTGAAAAATCATAATATCTAGGTTTGCATTGGGGGTTCTTCCTGGTTGTATGCAAATACGACAATGTTTTTGTTGATGATGATAATTTTAACCCATGCAGAAGGTTTATATCTACTCCTGGGGCATCTCCAAGAAATACTTCGATAATAAGACTAGAACCTTGTATCACACTAATCCACGAGTCTGGCACATCAGTATATTTTATTAAATGTAACGCTGCTTTTTTCTCATTGGGGACTAACATGTTAGCTGTTTGATCTGGTAATGGCGCTACGCTCGTCCACGTTAATCTTCCAGGATTGAACCTCACCAGCAGTATCCCGTTATTTTTTTAGCGAGACACCACAATCATTATTATCCATGATAAGATAGGGGTAGGTCAGGATCAGGTTAATAATCCAGTTCAACTGGGATTCGATGACGACTTCTCGTCGTTTGTACACGTTATCTTGTAAGCGCATGGCGTACAAGGTGTTTTCCTCGCCGGGCAGATCGAATCCCCGCGTGTCTCTGAGATCGGCTAGCGTTATGTTGGGATGATGATGGTTCATCTCGTTTATATATGATGTATTACGAAATAGTTTTCAATTGGTTATCGGATAATTCATCAGACGTGCACTTCAAACCCATGAGATGTATGTTGTCGAGTAGGAAAATTTCGGTGAGCGATATCGTGTCTTCCACGGTAACAGTGACTCCCTGAAGACTGGTGTAGGCTTTAACGTTCATCCGCACGTAAACGGAGCAAACTTGGTATTGTTGTTGTTTGACCCAGAGGAGTTTGATCCCTTTCACGATTTCGACGACGTTCACCGAGGTAGACTTGGATGTACAGCGTGGATTTTGCCGGCAGATTTTCCAGGACCGATACCGATGCTGACGCCGTGTCTTTGCATAGGGACGTTAGCAACGAGCAGCGTTCCATTGTCAACGACTTTCATAAGGTAGTGATCTTTGTTGTCCGTGAAAACGTGTGAAGAGTCGAGCGTGATGTTGAGATTCCAGTCGATTTGGGATGGCACTAATACCCATTTGCTGTTGCCGTTGAAGATGAGAGTGTACTGCGTGTTTCTGGAGACGGCCATGGTCTCAACGTCGTCCAGGTGGAACAGCCTGCCGCGGAAGGCTGGGGTTATCATCCATTCGTCCTCATCATTGCGTATCAGGTCGTGTTGTTGACCGCTCCTTCGGTATCGAAGAAATCGCCTAGGTCGTTGCCACCACCACCGGCAGTAGAGGGCGGCAATTCGACGCGTTTGTAAATGCTGTTTTTCAATTACAAGGCGTACAGTTTGCCGTCTACTCCTGGTTCATCGAATCCGCGCGTGTCCCCGAGGTTGGAGATCGATATGTTGGCGCATTTTCTAACGTGTGTTCCTGGACCATGAGACTCCGTCATTGTCGTATGTGTGAGATATCCTATACTTATGGGATAGTGTTTAATGTCTAAAACCAATATTTTTAATTCCGTGATGTTGCCTCGGATCAATTTCTTGTACTGCCGCGACGAAAACGATTCGGTTCTGCCATCAATTTACTTTTCCATTTCACCTGCACGGCTCTCATCAGGGTGGAAGGTCGTTCGCCTTGAACGTTGTTGGTCGTGCTCAGGTGATCGAGATGAATGCATAGTTCGCGATACGGAACGAGATCGGGTAATTTCGTGCCGGTCAGGGTGGTTTCCGGTCGTGGATGGATTTCCCCCCGGTCTTTAACGTTATCATACCATTCGACTCGTTGAGTTTGAGGCTGGCTTCAATGGGTTTGAAAATTTCGTCGTTTAGCATGCAAATGCTGTAATAACCATTGGACAAATCGTAGCGTATTCCATCGATGAATATCCTGTTGTTACCTATGGATTTACTGATATTCGTCCATTGTGGGTAGTAGGTGATGTCGCAGAGCGCAACTTCGAGCTGACCAGACGTGTTATCGATGGCGTGCAGCAGTTGAACGGACTCGCCGCTCGTGATTCCCGGAAGCGTCACATACATATTGAAAAAAAAAAGTTGATACTGTAAACGTACTTATTTTCGCGTGGTTCAATTTTCGCGGAATTGACAGTTTAGACTACATCGCACGGTCAATTATTCGCGCAGTAGTTGCCGGAACTGCCAGCTGTCTCTTTGGCCGCCACTAATAGCAGTGAAAACAAACAGAGTGGCTTAACCTGTCAGGCGGCGTTTATTGCTTACTCACAGGAAATCCCTATCTGTGCGATATACTAGTACACAGTAATCCGTTTACTCCCAGAAGAGATGAAAAACACATCAGTCTTATGTTCCGAATTCTGACGATTTGACGAATTAACTAATACTGTATATGAAGCTCTTTGTGATTTCAAACAAGCCGGGTTGTTGTGAATGAGATGATTGAGTGTTAGTGACTATTCGCTTCATGATGTACTGGTGAATAAAATCTTAATGAATAAATAAAATACTGCTGTATTATTTCTTTCTGAGTCGTTTCACGGTAATCTGTTTTGTATCAAACCATCTGTCATGTGACCAATTTCCATGGCGGCCACAACACACATTGCTGTTTTCGCTAATTCGGCAATGGGATTTGGCTCATTATTTAATTATGTTTTGGGAAATCCATTACAGCGACAGTTAAGTATGATCAGTCGTCATTTTAAGATTCCCGTTGATTTCTGTCTTCAAACGTGATGTGTTATGGTAACAACTCAGGGGCGAGCGTGGCTAGACTGAATGAATGACAGGTTTATTCGAGGTGTATAAATTTTCGAGCTAAAATGTTTTGCGCGAAAATAAAACCTGCGCGAAATATAATACGTTCACAGTATGTAAGCTATATACAAAAAATATGTACAAACCTGGAGTGTTTTATGCTAAAAGCGATAATATCGATCACACGCAACCGAGTATTGTGGTCGATGCAAAGGATGGTTTCCATTTCATTGTTCGGTTTATCGACGTGTTTAAAAATTACAGGTTTTCAGTCACGAATGTGAAGACCCTACACGCATGGTTCCACAACCCGATGCAGTTTTGGCAGATTCAATTCAATTTCGCCGTGTGGTGTGCGACGACAGGGTGCGGCTCGACATTGAACAACACTCGTCGTGGTCCGCTGAGTTGGTCCGTGTTCTATTTTCACGTGTACTACTAGATCAGACGTATATTTTGAAAGAAATCAGTGCCCCGATTCTGCAGGACAAGGCGTGGAATGCCGTAAACAATCCGTACGATCGACGTGCGACTGAACGCGTTTGCGGTGAATTCGAACTAGATCTGAAGACGGTCGACTGGCATTTGCCAGGTCCGAACCACGGTTTGGGCATTCCCATCGTTCACAACATGTCTCTTGTGGAAGCCAGCAAACAGCTGGTGAAAGATTGGGATTACAAGTCTTATCATTACGTCAAGATGAACGAGCGGAACGATGATTACATGGCTTTCGACGACAGCAAGGATTACCGCGTTTGGAGGTTTGAGCAAGGACCCGCGGGCGATTGGAAAATGTTCATGCTGGACACCTGAAAGGGTTTGACCGTGCCGGTGTCATCAGATTGAACGATTCGATTCGAACGTATGTGTGGGCCGTGCTGGGCGATCAGACGCAAATGCGTTCCAGCATCGTGGGTCGTGAAGGGACGGCTTACGACACGCAGAAACAGTTCGTGGCTAACGTTGAGGATGCCATTGCTAGACCGGTCGATCTACCGAGTGCCATCGAACGCTATGAAAACGCGTTGGAATACGCCCGGTCGAAAGTTCGACTACGTGTTTGGCGCGAGACTGTACATTGCTCCAGGCGACATGCGACTGAGGGTGAACAGAGTGGTGGGCTACAACAACGAAATCGTCATCGCGACAGCTGATCAAAAGTTGGGCTTGAACCAGGACGTCAATAACGAGAGTCCAATCGTGTCGCAGTACAAAACGGGCATCGTGGCACTGACACCTGAAGAAGAAGTAGCACCACGACGACAACAGCAGCTGCCACCACACATGCAGGCAAACATTCAGCGGCACATCGATCGCAAAACGGCGCTGGTGGTCAGCGGGATCGCGGTCGGACTGTGCCCCATTTGGTTAAAAATTCCTTAGCCGCGACGTACACCAGACCCGCCACGGCGATGACGAGGCCCACAGGTTTTGACCGAGCCACGTGACCGTTTTCGACAAGAAGCCTACCAACCAGGAAACGATGCTACCCAAGATGCCAGGCCAGTTTAGCCAGGGCTTCGCTGAGAGATTTCAAATGTTTTTTATCCAGTCTCAGACATCGCCTAATGATGGGCTTGGTGGTGTTGGGCTTGGTGTACCACCACCGCCCGTCAGCGACACGACGAGGGTCGATACGATAAGGCCGAAAGCCGTGAGAACGCTGGCAATGGTGATCCCTTGTTCCCGGATAGACGCGGTCCAATGGTTCGACGTAATTTTTATCGCGGTTTAAAGCATCATAATATTTAGTCCACGGCCTGCTACATCATCGTTGTCGTTCAGCTGGTGTATGTCTAAATCGTCCATGGGAATTTTAATTTTTTTTATATTAAACTAAAAATTTCAATATAAACAATGTCGCATTACGGACGAAAGTTAGATCCTTTCCGAAAATCGAGAGAGCCGCTCGGTGTCAAAGCCGTGTTTCAGTCGGTGACCATCACCAACAATCCGAGCACGATCGATCAAAACCAAACGCTGCTGGTTTCGATTCCCAAACCTAGGTGCAAACGACGTCATCGTCGCCGGCACGATTCGACTGGCTTTTCACATCACATTGGAGTCCACGGACGACAAACACATGATCGTGAACATCCTGGGTCGTGCCATTGTCAAGAAAAACACCATCAAAATCAGCGGGAACGAGGTGCTGAGCATCGACGACAGCGATGTGTTTTACTGTTATGCAGACCTCTGGAGAACCTCGAATGAACGCGATGATATGGTGTATCAAGGAATTAGACGGAATAACGACGTATCGAACAACCTACGTCTGGGGCACGGTTTCACGTCATATCAGCTCGACAATATATCGAAAGGAGAAAAACCCACCACCGAGGCGTACGGGAATCGTTTTTGCATACCGCTCGACTTCGAGTTGCTCAAGGGGCACATGCCGTTTTACCAGGCCACGCTGGGTGACAGGCTGGAATACGAACTCACGTTCAACAACTACAGCAAAGTTATCTTAACGCTGGATGACACTGAGGCCAGCTGTGTCCTCGACAACATCTCGCTAGAGTTCGACATGGTCACAACCATGGAACTGGCCCAGCAGATTCGCAACCAGTATTCGAGAAAGCTGTCCATCCTGTACGACCGCGTGCTGCGACACAGGACGATCGTTCAGGACAAGAGCTACACGTTGTGGAACATCAACCTGAACGTGCCGGCTAGATCGATGAAAAGGCATCTAGATCATTCCCGTGGCTGAATACGAGCTGTTTCGAAGAAACAGCGAACTCACTTGGAATCCCGAGATCATGAAAGTGGAAGTGAGGGGATCACTATCCAAATCACCAAGAAAGCTCAAAATCCGGGCGGTAAATTAAAATTATATCTTTACGTGATTATGGACGCGCAACTAAATATAGACAATGGAAGATTTGTGCAAGCCATTTATTGATTTACCTCGCGATCCCCACTCGCCATCGTGTGTGGTCAGACGGGGTGCGGCAAGACGGCTTTCGTGCTGGACATGTTGGAAGGATACTGTCACGACGCGTTCAACCACATCGTCATTCTCTGCCCGACTTCACGGGTGAGCAAGACGTACCTGGCCTTCTCGGGCCGACCCACGAAACACAGCGTTTGGGTTCTGACACAGAAATTCAACTCGGTGCTCTCGCAGTTTTACACGCCTTCCCCAAAACAGAAAGACTGGGAACTGAATTTCGTGGCGCGTGATGATCGCCAAACAATTAGACTAAAATATATTTATGTGTATATACATAACGATGGGAAGGCGTGCACCGTATAAATGCAAGTACGTGTTGCTAGGAAAAAACGAAACCTGCAGCAAGAAATGCACCACCGAATATTGCGGCATACACATGATGTCAATACGAAAGGGTTTCGTGAATTACACGTGCGAACGTAGTACGAGGCCATCTCATCTACTTGACGAAAAGAGACTAACTCAACAAACGCTACCGACTGCTCAGAATAAAAGTCTAACGTGCATGTTGAAAGTTTAACATTTAACTGCGAGACCATACCAACAAACTACTATAGATTTTTACTCGCAGCCGAACATAGTGATGAAAATCCTATGAGAGATTTGACTTCACCCCTGACTATAGCGAACAACCTATTAGAGATTTGATTTCGAATCTTAATATAATTATTTTTTTTCATTTAAGGTTTTCACACATTGATATAGCAATGATGATTACCGTTCGAGAACTGAAAAGGATTGACAAAAACGCGGAGTGATCGGTTACTCCCGTTTGAGGAAATCTAAGCTGTTGGAATATCTCGGCATCGCCGACGAACCCACGGTGAAACAACTCAAGCTCCGAGCGAAAGAACATGGGCTCAGAGGTCATTCGCGCATGAGGAAAGCCGAGCTCCTCGAACTGCTGGAGGAACACAAACCCGTCGAACTACGGTTCGTGCGGACGAAGCACGCCGTATGTAAGTATCTGAGAGGCTGGAGGCTGGATGTCGACAAATACATGGACGTCGACGACATCAAACCCATGATCACAGACAAAGTCAACGAGGAACTGAACGTTCTGGGAAGCCTCAAATTTCAACTCACGGTGAGAATGTCGCTGGAAAAACAGCAGACAAACGGCACCACAGAGCACATCCAGCCTTACTTCAGATGCAATCAAGAAGTCGCCACTCAACCCGAATCCGTCGATGCGTCCATTGACACCTCGTTTGCAAAAATTCGAGAATTCCTGGAACGCTTCACGCACATGGGCTCGGGCTGGGCTGTGGACAGGATCGACACAGTATACCTGGACATAACGAACTACGTGCCGTTCAAAGGAGGGTCGTACCTGGACCTGCCATCGTTCTACAAGAAAAAACAAGCCATGGTCAACGTCAAAAACAAAGGCAACGACTGTTTACCGGTGGCGATCATAGCCGACTTGCATCCGGCTACCCATCATACAGACAGACTTTCCAGCTATCCCTCCATCGAGGAATCCGGCCTCGACTTTACGGGGATAGACATGCCTACTCCCATCTCACAAATCGCTCGAGTGGAAAAACAAAACCATCTGGCTATTAACGTCTTCGGACACGAAGGGAACGCAACTATTGTGCACAGGATAAGCCCTGTCCTAGATAAAACCGTGCGAAGGACCAATTTATTTCTGATCGAAAAAGAGGACAAGTTTCACTACGCAACGATTAAAAGTTTCAGCAGACTGTTGTACGTTCAATCGAAGCATAAGGAAAAGAAACGCTTTTGCAAAAGGTGTCTGCACTGCTACACGCGGGCAGACCTGCTGGAATCGCACCGGGTGGATTGCCGAGATGTGGGACAGACGGCCGTCCGAATCGACATGCCCGACGAAAACGACAACATCTTGAAATTCATCAACCACAAGCATCAAATGTCCGTGCCTTACGTCATCTACGCTGACTTCAAAGCACTCATCAAAAACGTCGACACCATCGAAGTTTCACACACAAAACGCAAGAGCATGAAGCCTCCGGGTGTGGTTACGTGGTCGTTCGATGTGACGGCCAAACGCACACTCCCGTGGTCTACCGAGGTCCCGACGCGGCCGAAACATTTCTCACGTTCTTAGAACACGAAGGGATAAAAATCAGGAAAGAGTTGTCAGATCCTGCTCTCATGCGCATGATGTTGAAGGATAAACTCACAAGAAGGCTAAGAATTGCCACGTGTGCGACGAACCCCTGTGTGGGGATTCCGTGAGAGATCACTGCCACGTCACCGGCAGAGGCGCTGCTCTGCTAAGCGTGCAACTTGAAGCTAAAAATCGACCCCAAAACCATCAAAATCCCCGTCGTGTTTCACAACCTTTGCGGGTACGATTCACCCGAGATGATCGACGTGAATATTCTATTCACGTTGATCATCCTGGGTGAAGAGACCCATTCAAATCCCCCGGTGGGGAGATACTGACTCATGGCCCAGCCGTACAGGTTGTTGGCGTTGAGATAGAGTATGTGCTTGGTTGGTTTGCCACCAGCGATTTCGAGAAAAACTTGAACAAACTCATGAACAACTCGGTGTTCGGCAAGACGATGGAGAATTTGAGAAAACGCATTAATGGGAAATTAGTCAGATCCAGCGATGAAGAAAAACCCAGGAACCTCATAGCCAGCCCGGTGTTCAATCGCTGCACTCGACAGCGACTTGGCCGCTGCACATGAACAAAAGCCACATCAAATTCAACTGTCCCATTTACATGGGGATGAGCATCCTCGACTTATCCAAACACTTGATGTACAATTTCTACTACAACGAGCTGAAAAAACAGTACGGTGATAGGTACGAAGTGCTGTACATTGACACGGATTCCCTGCTGATGGAAATTCACACCGAGGGCATTAAGAAACGCATGCACCTGTACGACACCAGCGACTACCCTAAAGATCATCCTATGCACAGCCAAGTCAACAAAAAAGTGCTCGGCAAGATGAAGGATGAATGCACGGGCACGCCGATCGCCGAGTACGTCGGCTTGAGACCCAAGATGTATTCCATCAAGAAAGCTGACGACAACTGAATATGAAAGGCGAAAGGTGTGAAAAAACACGTGATGAAAAAACACATCAAACACACCAGATTCAAGGAAGCCCTGTTCAAGAATAAAACGTTTAAACACCAAATGAACATGCTGAGAAGCGACAGACACAGGATATACGGACTGAGAATCAACAAGATCTTGCTGTCTCCCATGGACACGAAACGATGGATCGCCATCGTTGGAGTCACCACTTACATGTACGGACTCACGCACATATTAAATAATTAAAACGCACGCAATACATACATCATGGAGAAAATTTATTACAGCCCACGCGGGTACTGGAAAGGCGCCGACGCCATCCCAAAACTCGCCAAAGCCGCTCGAGTCTCGGAAGACGTCGCCAAAGCTTGGCTTACGAAACAAGCCATCTGGCAAGTCTACCTGCCGGCTCCTCGATACATCTCGAGAAGTAAAATTTGACATTTCAACGCCGAATCACGTTCACCAAGCCGACCTGTTTCTCCCTCACGACAGGGTGAGACGCAAAACCTACAAGTATGCCCTTAACCGTCGTTGAGGTCGCCAGTCTCTACAAGGAAGCCGAACTGTTGTCAATGAAAGATTCGAACGAAGTCGCCAAAGCCTTTGAATGCATATACAAACGCAGTCGCTTGACATGGCCTACCGTATTGCAAGTCGATCTCGGACGCAAGTTCATGGGAGCCATGTCACAGCTGCTGGCCAAGCACAAAGTCCAAGTGAGACGAGGTGTGGCAGGAGCTCACCGTAGCCAAGCCATAGTTGAGAGATTCAATCCCACCCGAACGTCTGTTCTCGCACCAGTACTCGCTGGATTTAATGGATCCCGGAAAGAGAAACACGGAATGGGTCGTACGCTTACCTCAAGTGGTGGCTGCCATCAACAACGAAGTCACCAGACTCGTGGGCAAGAGACCCGTCGAAGCCATCAAAATGAAATCTGTCGAATCATCGTCGTCAGTGGCACGTCGCGATAATACGGAGAAAACATTACCGGACCGGGTCAGCGTTAGGTACTTGTACCAGCCGAGAGAATACGAGGGAGACAGCAGAAAACGCGCCACTGATCTGATATGGTCCATGAAAACGTAGAACGTAGACCTGGTCGACATCAAAGACGGCGAACCGAACATGTATTACTTGAAAGACGGGCCGCCGAGAGCATTTGTCAGAGAGAAGTTGACGATCGTACCTCACGACACAGTCCCTTTTCGATCGCCCACTGTATGATAATTGTCATCATTGTGTGTGTGTGAATCAAAGGCCTTGATTTTTCCCGACCGACCCCATGCTCATTTAAAAGTCAATATTTCAGAAACTATTCAACCGATTTTCGTCAAATTTAGCATGCAACTCAGTAGTAGTATACACAATAGGGGTACGGGATCAGTTTTTTAAATTGAGCTCTTGGGGGGACCTGGTCCCGTACCCCCCATTGTGTATACTTCTCATTATGTTTCATTATATGAAACATGACAACGTAATAATACCTAACAAGTAAATTCAAACTATTCTATTGTGTTTGAATTATTTGTATGTCCTTGACTTTGTTTATTGTTTCCTATTTATTAGGAAGTTGAAGAAAATATAATATTCAGTAACCTCTAAACCATTACATATATGAGTGTGTTGATTGCGCTGAGTAGCAGCATTGAACAGCTCTTCTCGAAATCAGCAAATATCTTGTCTCCTACAGTTCCTACTTATGTAGAACTTTGCATAGTGTCTCATCTATGAGTGAAGATGAAAGTCTGAAAATTTGGAATTGTTTTGAGGCTCCAAAATGATGTTAATGCTGACATTTTTGTTTGGATTTTGTCAAAATATTTTTGTTTCAAACACTGGACCACTCAAGCCCCAAGCTTTCAACACCCGACCAACAATGGTCAATCAAGGATTTGGCTACATTTACACCCTTGCAGCTCTCTTGGACCGTTGTCCTCGAAGGACCCAAGCTCAATCTGACAATAGGCCAAAGCATGGAGTTGGCTACACTGACCCTGATCTTCTCAAACTCTTACGTCATCATAGAAATTTAATCAGCAAGAAAACAAAGAGAGGCAATAGAGGTGGCAGAAAAATACCAAGGAATATACCGGTCTTAACAAATGTATTTAACTCAAATGACTTTCCACAATCATCAATAAGAGGAATCAATATGAACAATCTCGTCCATGTTCATCCTAAATCTCCCTCGCCATTTCTGAACCTTGGTCTCTGGAACGCTCAGTCTTGTCGCAATAAAACCCTGGAAATAGCTGAAATGCTAGGGGACGAGGATCTTGACATACTTGTGGTCACAGAGTCGTGGTTAAAGGATAACCACGATGAAGTCATTATGTCTGAACTCACCCCACGTTTCAAGTTGTTGCATCTACCTCGTATGTATTCTACTGGGGGCGGCATATTGGTTCTTTACAAGCAATCACTCAAAGTGAGCATTCTTAGAAACGATGGTCCTGCTCCTTCATCTTTAAAAAAACTTTAACTCTCTGTCGTGTCAGGACAGACATCAATGACTCTTGTCTGCATCTATCGTACACCACCTTCAATGAAGAAAGGATTTTCTGTTTCGGATTTTCACAAGGAACTCAGGGAATTGTTTACTTACTCTTCTTCAAAAGTGAGTAGACTTTTTGTCGGTGACTTTAACGTACAATTCAACAATGCTGATAAAGCTGATGTTAAGAAGTTCAGGTCACTATTACATCTCCATAGTCTGATGCAGCATGTTAATGAGCCTACTCACAAGTCTGGCAACATACTAGATTGTCAATGATGTGATGGTACGTGATTGTCAGATGTCCGATCACTTCTTGGTTCACTTTCAAAACCAGGAAATGTCATCAAAACAATAACTTGTCGAAATTATTAACGAATCAATAAGGACCTGTTCAGGGCCGATCTTGCCAAGTCAAGTCTGGTATGTGAACCCCCAGACGACAATGAGGCTCTGGCAGATCTCTATCAGGATACGCTCTCTGCAATCCTAGACAAGCATGCTCCTGCTGTTAGCAAGACTGTTGTTGTCCATTCCAATTCTCCCTGGTATGATGATGAAGACTTTGGCGTAAGACACGACTAGAAGTTTATCGTCAGATGTATTGTCAAGCGAGGAATAGCATGATTAAACACATAGCCCATGCTAAGAAGAACTATTGTCTGTCCACTATTGAGGAGATAAAAAATAATCCTAGGAAAATGCAAAAAATTTGTAAATAGCCTTCTTGGGAAAAAGCATGATCCAATCCTACCCTCAACTCCACCTTTTGATGAACTTCCTGACTCCTTTAATGACTTTTTTCGAGCCAAGATTGACAAAATTCATTCAACACTGAAAGGTACTAGGCTCCAGTCTGATACTCCTACTGATACACAGTTTTTTGGTATACCACTATTGGAGTTTCAGACATTTTCTAAAAAAACGACATCAAGAAGATCATTTCTGGATCCAAGTCGACCACATGTCAATTGGACCCGATTCCCACATCTCTGGTAAAAGAATTCCTGGATTTGCTGCTCCCAGTTATCACAAAGATGGTGAACAGTAGTTTGATAAGTGGTGTTTTCCCAGATTCTTTCAAACATGCCACTGTTATCCCCCTGTTAAAAAAGGATAACCTAGATCCAAACTTGCTTAAAAACTTTCGACCAGTCTCTTACCTGAAGTTTATATCAAAGATACTTGAGAGAGCAGTCAATATTCGACTCAGGGATCATTTCTCTGCCTTTTCACTTTTGGATATATTCCAGTTGGCCTACAGATCAAATCATAGTACCGAGTCAGCTCTCCCCAGAGTCTCCAACGACTTACTTACAGCTGTTGATGAAGGCAAACTAGCTACTCTTATCTTGCTTGACCTCTCTTCTGCCTTTGATACAATTGACCACCAACTCCTTCTGGAAAGACTCAAGGGTCAATTTGGAATCCATGGGGTACCCCTCATCTGGTTACAATCTTATCTCGAAAGCAGAAGTCAGACTGTTCTGTTAGATAACATCAAATCACAAACCTCCGGTACTCGGTCCGCTTCTTTTCATAGCATACACGACCTATGTTGCAGACGTAATTGACAAACATGGCATTTGCCATCATTCGTTTGCAGATGACACCCAACTTCAGAAAAACTCAACTCCCAAGGACTTTCACACTGGTCTTCATAAAATAACAGACTGTACTAAAGATGCTAAGTCATGGATGACAAACAACTTGCTAAAGTTAAATGATGACAAAACTGAGGTGATGGTTGTTCGATCCAGGCAAATGCAAAAACAAATTACCACCTGTTCTGGTAGCAGATGCAGAGATACAACCAGTGGACTCTGTTTAAGACCTTGGAGTTACACTTGACTCACACCTGGCGATGGACACTCATGTAAATCAACTCTGCAGAGATATGCTTATTTCATCTACGAGCCATTGGCAGAATATGTCATCACATCAGTCGTGATGCAGCACATGGTCTGGTCCAGGGACTTGTTATATCAAGAATTGATTACTGCAATAGCCTCCTTTTTCATATTTCTCAGAAGCTGCTATCAAAATTGCAAAATGTCCAAAATACAGCCTCTCGAATCATAAGCAGAACTTCAAAGCGCTCCCACATAACACCTGTCATGAAAAACCTGCACTGGCTGCCTGTTAAATCAAGAATTGACTTTAAAATATTGTGTTTTGTCTACAAATGCTTCAACGGCATAGACCCAGAATACTTGAAAGAACTTCTTACCCCATACACTCCAGAAAGACAGCTCCGTTCTCAGAATCTGAACCTACTCTCTGTGCCTCGGTTCAAACTGCAAATTTTTGGAAGGAAATCCTTTGCCTGCTCTGCCCTTCTACTCTGGAACTCTCTCCCTATCACCATTAAATCAGCAGTTGACTTTAATTCCTTCAAACAACTTCTCAAGACTCATCTGTTTTCACTGCATTATGACTAACTACTAGTCCCTCATTGTATATATGTATATTATCCACCCACTTTGTAAGCGCTTTGAGCATGGGCCTTGTGAATGGAAAAGGCGCATTATAAGTTCACATTTATTATTATTATTATCTAATTCAATCAATGTGCATAAGAAGTATTTTAGTATCCATTCCCAAGGAAGAGTACCAGACACTTACCTCTGTAAAAACATCATAATCCCCTTTCTCGCTGACATGTGTTCATTGCCAAACGCTGTATAAGCCTATGATAATGATTAACAATTGCTATCAAAACACTTTAAATACTTCTTCTGATTGACACTAAAGGTAGCATCTCTCAAAAGAAAGGCTAATATTTGCTCAGTACTACTAAATTGGTTGAAATAATAGGTACAGTGCGATTTTTAAAAGTATGACACACAATGCATGTGCATCTCTCGCTGAATAAGAGATGCTTTCTGTTGACGAATATATGTGGCTCTCGCTGAGAGAAACTGCCAATTACCTGCCCCATAAACACGTCACTCGCTGTGAGGAGCTGATTCATTTGCCCCATATATGGGTCTCTCGGCCTTAATGAGTTAACACTGCATTACGTAACAGATTCCTTAACGTTGCAGATCTTCAGACAGAATGCTGAAATGTTAACAATGTAAGGATATCCAGAAGTATGTGCAGGTACGCATCCTGTATATCTAGACTGATAAGCCAATCTCCCAGGGAGATTTTGGAGCGAAGCTGGTCCAGTGAAATCATTTGAAAATGAGGAGGATCCAGAAGGTAAAGATCATTGAAAATGTCCGTATTGTGAACCATTTTCATTTGGTCGTTTTTTTTCTTGGGGATTAGGAAGATCGGAGAGTAAAAACCTTGGGGGGTGTTGGGTTCCTGCACAAGTTTGATTGCCCTCTCGTCAAGCAAAACACTGATGCTGTCTGAGATTTGTTGGGCAGTGGAATATACACTTCACCGGGGCAGGTTGGTCAGAGGCGGCTGTCTGCTAAAGGGAAGCTGGTACCCTTGTTTCAGTATGTTGACAATGAAGGGGGTCCTCCAGGAATGTCCATTGGGCCAGAAGATCCCCAGTCTCCCACCTACAGGTGTGGGATGGATCCTACTGGGCGCAGGAGGTCCCAGTCGTGAATGTCCGACACCTCAACGGCGTTTATATTGCAGCTTGATGCTGGCTGGGGGCTTGCCCATCTTGCCAGAGTCACCAACGTTGGATCATCCCTTGACTTGCTTGAACCTGCCAGCTCGTCGGACACAGTTTCGTTTGCCAATGTAGGAGTTAGCCGTGGGCGCTTGATTTGTTTTACAGATGGCTCAAAATGATTTGAGAGCTATCTCAGATGTCGTAAAAGATGAATGTTCCTTGTAGATCCTCCCAATGGTGTCACTGAACAGACATCTAACAGAAAAGGGCTGACGAAGGAATTTCCTTGTAAACTCTGGTTCCCAAGCATATGCAGAGAGAAATCCAGACCATCTCACTGCCGTGATATTATCCAGAGCTACTCTCAAATGACCAACAATGTCACCAAAAGTATGAGATTGCCATCTCATCATTGATGTGAGATGGTCAATACTGGAAACATTATCCTCTTCCAAATCCTTAGAAATAGCCTCTGTAACAAAGGCCAAGGCAGACAAGGGACGTAACATTCTCTTCAACTCAATGTCAATGGCAGTCATTTTGGAGTCAGGAACCCGATATGAGGAGATTGGAGTAGCGGAGAGAGGTTCTAACTCCTCATCGTGAGCCGCAGCTTGGTCAGAGTAGTCCAAGGGCTGGATGGGATAATCCCCTTTGTGCACTCTAGCTGCCCTAAAGTTGTGATTCAGAGACAATTTGGCAAACTCCTCATCAAGAGAATCAACCAAATCCCGAACGATTTGGTGTGGCAGAAGATTAAGATCTGGCGTATCCCAGATGGTGAGTTTTTTGTCCACCCCCGGGGCTGGGGAAGGGCAAGAGTCCTGTAGCCTGTCTGCCATCCAATCAAAAACAGCCTCCAAACCTAAGTGTGTCTCGGTTTGAGATTGTTCTTTTACCTCTAGACGGTCCATAGTTTCCTCATAATCTGGATGGAAATGTTTTTTCGAACAAGTTGAGCCAGTAGGTGATCTACTTCTGGCAGATTGTCTGGAACTCCTGTGGTCCTGTTAAGATGACCTTGAAGACCGATCAGAGGAAGTCGAAGGAGGAGGAGGAGGAAGAGGAGTAGTCTGAACGATAGTGTCTGGCGTTTGGGGTCGTGTCGGCTGCAGTGATGGAGGCACTTGAGGCATGACAACAGGCACAGAGGGGGCTGGAGGCCTCATCTCTGTGTGTGTTGATGTGACTGGTTAAACATAGAGTGCATGAAATTATAAATGACACTCGGGTCAAAGCCTTGAATTGGATATGCACCATAATTTTGAGGTATGCCAAAATTCTGGAACATAGGTTGTTGAGGCACAGCTGGTTGATAAAAAACCTCTGGTTTGGTAAGACACTCCCCGGCTGTGTGTTCAACTGTTGAGGCACGCCAGTGCCTTGGTGTGCGCCATTGCCAGTAGATACACTGCCGTGGAGAGGTGCGCTCTGTCCAACAGGTACATTATGTCCAATGAGTGTGCCCTGTCCAATAGGTGCGCCGTTAAGAGACGGGTCCAACATCATCTGGTCAACACTCCCCTTAGGTAAGGCTGACGCTAAATTAGTCTGACACAAGTAGAGTCGCGTCCACCAGTGGTGAACCCAAAGGCTCACTAGTAGGTGCATGAGCGATCATCGGGGGGTAGATGAGGGATGAGGCTGCACCTCAATGTCATTCTCCGGTTGATGAGTAGATGACATTCTCCTGCGTAACCTCTGTTTGAGATTGTTCTTTTACCTCTAGACGGTCCATAGTTTCCTCATAATCTGGATGGAAATGTTTTTTCGAACAAGTTGAGCCAGTAGGTGATCTACTTCTGGCAGATTGTCTGGAACTCCTGTGGTCCTGTTAAGATGACCTTGAAGACCGATCAGAGGAAGTCGAAGGAGGAGGAGGAGGAAGAGGAGTAGTCTGAACGATAGTGTCTGGCGTTTGGGGTCGTGTCGGCTGCAGTGATGGAGGCACTTGAGGCATGACAACAGGCACAGAGGGGGCTGGAGGCCTCATCTCTGTGTGTGTTGATGTGACTGGTTAAACATAGAGTGCATGAAATTATAAATGACACTCGGGTCAAAGCCTTGAATTGGATATGCACCATAATTTTGAGGTATGCCAAAATTCTGGAACATAGGTTGTTGAGGCACAGCTGGTTGATAAAAAACCTCTGGTTTGGTAAGACACTCCCCGGCTGTGTGTTCAACTGTTGAGGCACGCCAGTGCCTTGGTGTGCGCCATTGCCAGTAGATACACTGCCGTGGAGAGGTGCGCTCTGTCCAACAGGTACATTATGTCCAATGAGTGTGCCCTGTCCAATAGGTGCGCCGTTAAGAGACGGGTCCAACATCATCTGGTCAACACTCCCCTTAGGTAAGGCTGACGCTAAATTAGTCTGACACACGTAGAGTCGCGTCCACCAGTGGTGAACCCAAAGGCTCACTAGTAGGTACGCCAGACGATCTCGGGGTAGATGAGGGATGAGGCTGCACCTCAATGTCATTCTCCGGTTGATGAGTAGATGACATTCTCCTGCGTAACCTCTGTTTGAGATTGTTCTTTTACCTCTAGACGGTCCATAGTTTCCTCATAATCTGGATGGAAATGTTTTTTCGAACAAGTTGAGCCAGTAGGTGATCTACTTCTGGCAGATTGTCTGGAACTCCTGTGGTCCTGTTAAGATGACCTTGAAGACCGATCAGAGGAAGTCGAAGGAGGAGGAGGAGGAAGAGGAGTAGTCTGAACGATAGTGTCTGGCGTTTGGGGTCGTGTCGGCTGCAGTGATGGAGGCACTTGAGGCATGACAACAGGCACAGAGGGGGCTGGAGGCCTCATCTCTGTGTGTGTTGATGTGACTGGTTAAACATAGAGTGCATGAAATTATAAATGACACTCGGGTCAAAGCCTTGAATTGGATATGCACCATAATTTTGAGGTATGCCAAAATTCTGGAACATAGGTTGTTGAGGCACAGCTGGTTGATAAAAAACCTCTGGTTTGGTAAGACACTCCCCGGCTGTGTGTTCAACTGTTGAGAACACGCCAGTGCCTTGGTGTGCGCCATTGCCAGTAGATACACTGCCGTGGAGAGGTGCGCTCTGTCCAACAGGTACATTATGTCCAATGAGTGTGCCCTGTCCAATAGGTGCGCCGTTAAGAGACGGGTCCAACATCATCTGGTCAACACTCCCCTTAGGTAAGGCTGACGCTAAATTAGTCTGACACAAGTAGAGTCGCGTCCACCAGTGGTGAACCCAAAGGCTCACTAGTAGGTACGCCAGACGATCTCGGGGTAGATGAGGGATGAGGCTGCACCTCAATGTCATTCTCCGGTTGATGAGTAGATGACATTCTCCTGCGTAACCTCTGTTTGAGATTGTTCTTTTACCTCTAGACGGTCCATAGTTTCCTCATAATCTGGATGGAAATGTTTTTTCGAACAAGTTGAGCCAGTAGGTGATCTACTTCTGGCAGATTGTCTGGAACTCCTGTGGTCCTGTTAAGATGACCTTGAAGACCGATCAGAGGAAGTCGAAGGAGGAGGAGGAGGAAGAGGAGTAGTCTGAACGATAGTGTCTGGCGTTTGGGGTCGTGTCGGCTGCAGTGATGGAGGCACTTGAGGCATGACAACAGGCACAGAGGGGGCTGGAGGCCTCATCTCTGTGTGTGTTGATGTGACTGGTTAAACATAGAGTGCATGAAATTATAAATGACACTCGGGTCAAAGCCTTGAATTGGATATGCACCATAATTTTGAGGTATGCCAAAATTCTGGAACATAGGTTGTTGAGGCACAGCTGGTTGATAAAAAACCTCTGGTTTGGTAAGACACTCCCCGGCTGTGTGTTCAACTGTTGAGGCACGCCAGTGCCTTGGTGTGCGCCATTGCCAGTAGATACACTGCCATGGAGAGGTGCGCTCTGTCCAACAGGTACATTATGTCCAATGAGTGTGCCCTGTCCAATAGGTGCGCCGTTAAGAGACGGGTCCAACATCATCTGGTCAACACTCCCCTTAGGTAAGGCTGACGCTAAATTAGTCTGACACAAGTAGAGTCGCATCCACCAGTGGTGAACCCAAAGGCTCACTAGTAGGTACGCCAGACGATCTCGGGGTAGATGAGGGATGAGGCTGCACTTCAATGTCATTCTCCGGTTGATGAGTAGATGACATTCTCCTGCGTAACCTCTGTTTGAGATTGTTCTTTTACCTCTAGACGGTTCATAGTTTCCTCATAATCTGGATGGAAATGTTTTTTTCGAACAAGTTGAGCCAGTAGGTGATCTACTTCTGGCAGATTGTCTGGAACTCCTGTGGTCCTGTTAAGATGACCTTGAAGACCGATCAGAGGAAGTCGAAGGAGGAGGAGGAGGAAGAGGAGTAGTCTGAACGATAGTGTCTGGCGTTTGGGGTCGTGTCGGCTGCAGTGACCGTTCTTTGTCGCACGTAGGTAAGCCTTGAAGAAGTCAAAGGGTTATAGATCACACTCCGAACACCCGGAGTCCCAAGTGCATAGAGAAGTGCAATTTAAACACCATGAGTGCGGGTCCTTGTTTGACTTGAGCCCGTTACACTTTAAACAATGAGGTAGTGGCACAAAGTGTGCTAAGAGGCAAGCAGAAAAGTATATATTAATAATCGCCGAAGGGAAAACATGTACGAAAAGCGAGGGGTATCAGAAGCGAACACATCGCCACCCCGACCCCACCTAAACAGCAACTGGTTTGACAAACCTGTTAACCCAATATGGGCCGCCATACTGACAGCAAGGTATACAAAAAAAATGCTGGTGAGGAAAAAAATGCAAAGACTCCCTCCCACACAACATGCGCCATTAAGAGACAGGATATATGATGACACAGAGAGTCCAGGATACCCTAGTATGAACCAAAATCCACGAACTGAAGCGAGAAAGCAGTAAAACAAGCGAGTGAAAAACACAACAACAACATGAACGAGACACTCAACCCCAGTGAGTACGTCTGTCTTCATTCACTAGTTAGCAAACTAAAACATACCAGGTAGTAAATAATTAATGACCACAAGGGAATAAATGTACCAGTAGTAAAAAATAACCTCAAGGTATAGAATCTCAATCCACATCTGCTTCGTTACACGAATAAAGGCTTGTTTATATGGTGAAAATATAAACATGTGCAAATTTGCATACATGAGTAAATTTACATAGGGTGTGTAATTTGCTAGGGTGTGCAATTTGCTATGCGTTCATACGGCCAAGCGGTAGTAAATCTTGATAATAGTTCATTTCTGCACTAGCAATGGATGGAGTAAGACGTGAGATAACAAGAAGGTATAGACATTTCCCATATTACATCAGTGTTGGTCTGATACTGGGATGTATCCCTATCATAGCTCCTAAATATTAACACGGTATTAAAGTATTTTGTGAAGATGTAAGCAATCCTTTCTTTTATGTCAACACATCAATACAATATTGCACCACATGGACCATAACCTCAGAGAACACAGAATTGAGCAATAGTTAAAATAATCATGAATGTATCATTCATAGTCTTGTGTCATTCATGAAGTCTACAAATTGTAGAAACTTGTTCCGTCTTCAGTATCAGTTATCCAAGAATCGTCATTTGAAGATTGTTGGTTGACTGTCGAGGAATAGCGTGATGAAGGGCTGGACCTCTGACCGTTACACCTCCATCATACTGAGCTGTACTACCCGTGCTGTATGGGACAGGTGGGGGCTGTTGTCCTGTCCCCCGTACAGCTCTCATAATCATATTCATCACGTTGAATTGGTGCTGTCTCTCTTCACGCTTCTGTCTTTCATCTGATTCGATCTTGGCTTTCTCGACATCAAGCTTTTGACGTTCAAGTTCTATTTTCTGGCGTTCAAGGTCAAGACCCTTATCATCAGCTCTCTCGTTTGCTGCACTAAATCCATTCATCACAGATTTCAGTGCTACTTCCATCCTTGTCTTCCGAGCTCTTGTCTTCCGAGCTCTTTTCTTCTCGCTTTTCACCTTTTCATTTTCCCCTTCAGTGGATTCCTTTCTTTTATTCTTTCTGCTTCCCGTGTCAGATGCATCCTTTTCATCCCTTTCAGTTTCATTATCAGCAAGAGGTGTAATGTCAGCACAACCGTCACCAACAGCCTGTGTGTTTGCCTGTGCTGTATCATCAGGTTCACAAGAACCCCCTCCTTCATCTTCGACTTTCTTGGTCAATGTATCTATAACCTTCAGAGGCGACGAGGCTGGTCTGGTACCAAGAATGGCATCCAGTTCTTCAAAAAACTTACAAAGTTTCCTTCCCTTTCCACTTTTCTTCAGGTTTGATTTACACACTCTGTATGTCCTCTTTAAGGTATGGATTCTCACTTTACATTGGTCAGATGTCCTGTTGAATCCTTTTGCACCCATTTCTGTCACGACAGTATTGTACACCGAAACATTGTTGCTTTGGAGGTTTTCCAGTAATTCCTCTATACTGTTATCTTCCCATATTGCCAATAGGCATTTTGTTTCCTCGTCATTCCAAGAAGAACCGCGTCTTTTGGCACCGCGAGTTTCTTTCCGGTTCGCCATTGTCATGTGTCTGTTTTTAATGGAAGCAAGACATCCAACTGATAGATATGTGACCAATAAGGCGTGTAAAGTTTAGGCGGGAAACTACAAAAATAGTCATTATGAAATCGAGCGGGAAAAATACTCACCCTGAGTAAATTTGCTATGCGTTTATACGACCAGATTTGCTTAGGGTAGCAAAAAATAAGCATTTACTCACCGGTAGTAAAACATTTGCATCCGGTCTAGTCCAGGGAGTATTTTTGCTTGGGGTAGTACAATTTGCATATGTGTAATTGCGTTTATACGACCAAATATACTCATGTAAGCAAATTTACACATATGCAAAAAATACACATGTGTGCAAATGTCGCCGTATAAACAGGGCTTAAGAAAGGAATGACTTTTCCATGTGGCCACAAGATCGACTGCCGTGACCTTATTACCGGTCACCCCTGATGTCTTCAGTCGAACCACCTTCATGAGTAATAGGTCCGCAGTCTGTTTTCAAAGAGTAAGGCAAGTATGCAAAAGATGATAAGAGGTAAGTCAAAAGTTTATCTTCTAACTAAATATTCAGACATTTTAAGTTGCAAAATCAGTATTTTTTATACAGTTTGGTCATTATGCCATAACCGATTTACTTTGTTATATTGTCATTTGTTTGCTTTCTCTGTACCTTTGTTGAATTTATGGTCACAACTATATGGATATGCAATAGAAATGATAAAAAGTAATAACAAACATTTTATTATCACTTCTTGTACAATTCTACCTTAATTCACCCACTTTTTGTATTAAAGAAGGGACCCTTTCCTGCAAACAATTACCAAGATTGTTCCAGATGTGCTTGATGGGGTTCAGATCGGGGCTCCTTGCAGGCACAGAGAGAGTCTCAATAGCATTATTCTGCAGGAATCTCCCACAGCAAGGGAATGATGTGGCCAAGCACTGTCGTCCATGAACATGGGGCAGTTAGACAATAGGTTGTTATGAAAAAGGCATAACAACTTGATCAAGAATGTGCTGGCCATTAGGATTTCCAATGTCAACTAGAGTCATGGGAGACACATCCATAACTAATTTAAGCCTCCATCAAACGGAACAGCGGGGATGAATGTTCCTTGGCACACAGTCAGTGTTAATGTGCCTCAAAACTCTCTGACGACAATCCGTGACATAAAGCAGGTACCTTCTTTTGTCTGACCAATGAATCCATTTCCAGGTCAGAAAATTTCAGCACCATCAAGCAAAAACCCACAGCAGACATTGCCCTTGATGTTCACGAGCCAGAGTTAGACACCTGATGACCCTTTGCGACCTCAAACTAACACTAACAGCCTTGAGACAGTTATGTATGGTCTTAGTAGATACACACTCTGTTCTGCACTCAGAGTGTTTGTGGTAAAGGACCAGATTTCAATCTTCCTGGTCTGCCCTAGACTTGGTTGATTCTTGACAGCGCTTGTTTGTTGACAAGTCTACTGATTACAGATTGGCAGTAACCAAGCTGATGCCTGATGGCCCTGAATGATATGCCATGCCATCTTAGTTCCAATGAAAGTCTTCTCTTCGCCATGATAATGTGTATGGATAAAACAGGTGGCATATTCACAAGTTGTATACCCTTGAATGGCCAGGCAGAGATACTGCTTTTCATGATATGAATGTGTAGCATGCTGTGTAGCATACATGTTGACTGCATTTCAACTCTGACCTTGTTTTTTCATTACCTGAAATGTGCTACTAAACAATGGCGTACATCACTATGATGAAATATATCAAGGGATGCTTAATTAAGTTCCATGTGTATACATGAGGTGAGGTGAGGTGAAATTGGGTTTAACGTCGTGCTTGAGAATATTTCGCTCATATGATGACGTGCATGCGTGTGTATGTGTATGTGCTAGCCCACTGAGATACCACACCGCAGTGAAGCATGAATACCCCACTCAGACACATTATACTGACTCCGAGCCGACCAGTCCTTGTTGTACCCATTAATGCCGAGCGCCAGGCAGGGACCAACAAGTACCATATTTTAACGTCTTTTGGTATGACGCGGTCGGGGATCGAACCCGCGACCTTCCACTCTCCGGGCGGACGCTCTAACCACTACATCACGGAGGCGGTCCTATACATTAGGGTGACTATTGAGGGGGAAACAACTATTACGATAGTGATAGTCTATTGCAACATACTTTTGCAACAGCGATAGTCTATTGCCACAAATATTGCAATTTTTTTCTCCTTGAATTGTCTCATTTGACGTCATTTCGAAAATGAATGTATAGTTTATATGAAATAAAAACAAGTTGAAGTAGTTTCAGTCTCTTCTAATAACTGACAAGAAACTTGAAACCCAGATCAAGTAAACAGATAAAACATAAACTCAATGAAGATGCAAGTCTCCACTCAAACATTCTGAGGTTTTCTTGCGCTGCACATTTATCAACAAAAGTCAATTACTAAACAATCGATAGTAGCACATACTATTGATGCATTGATAGTTTTTAGTTTCTATCATTGATTAATTGCTATCAGAGACTCAACAATTGCAATCCATCGATAGTTCAATGTATCATTACAGCCCTAGTATACATTGAAGAAAAAAGTGAACTGTTTAGTTCATACGATGCAATAATAAGATAAAAATAATTAAATTATTTATATTTCTAAAACCTGTTCAACTATAATTTGTGTTTGTTTTCATGGGCCCATACCCATGAAGATACACTAAGAATTCTCAGATTTGTTCTCTCACCTTGGCACTGGTCCTGCTGGTCCAACTGGGATATTGGCTGAAGGCATCTTGTTGCCATGTGGGAACAGGTCACTGATGAGAAAAAAAGGATGTGTACAGAAACAAAGATAAGTTAAATATGTCATAAGACTAGGTGTTTTACAAATACAAGACAGGAACCACACATTACAATACATGTGCCAAAATCAACAAAATTTGGTGAAAGATGTAATATTTTGATTAAAATTGATATTTTATACTTATCCTGACTCATGCTTAATTGCTTGTCTCCTTCTTGAATCCCCTTTTGAAGCTCCCTTCACAAAAGCAGACGTAAAATCACTCACCCAGTGTCACCTCCCTTAGGTATTTTGGCGGCAAAATCTGTCACATGACCAAACACGCTCTTCACTCTCTCCGAATATGAGCCCGACACCCAGATTACAGGGAATCCAGAGTGACATGAGGGGAGGTTGGGAGGGCTGGCCTCATGAGTCAGGATAAGAATAAAATAGCAATTTTAATTAAAAAAACTACATATGTTTCCTTATCCTGACTCATGCTCAATTGCTTGTAGAATCCAACTGAACCGGTGGTGGGTCAAGCCACTCTGGATTCATAGCTTGCTGATTTACGTCCTGCATACCCCCCCCTGAGGGAACTTCTTATGGCACTGTGCTGATCCTTTCTTCCAGCTTCCTCTGATGAGTCTGGGGGGACCACAACTTGTCAGATTTCTCTGGAACCGTCTTCTGACATTATGTGTGGATTTATGCAACTCCATGTCTTGATGCTCGCATCAAGTGGAGAAGCGACCCTTCTTCATGTACGAGTAAGTCCTTTACAAGTACAGGGTCTGTCCCTCATGCTTGCCTGTCCTAGACGTGCGCATGGACTCTAAAGCTCTAGCACTGAGCTTCAGAGTGTTGGCTTTTACAAGTCACGTGATAAAAGGGTGAGATTCATCTCAGCGCCTTTGAGGAACTGTCAATTGTTGTGCTACAACAAGAGGCCCAAACTGGTGAATGCCGGAGACGTCCTCGGTAGCAATGTCTCTGAGGTAGTGGTTGGCAAACACCGTCTCCGACTTCCAAAAGCAGCCCTCCATTATTGTCGAGATGGAGCAGTTTCCATGCTGAGCGAGTGTCGATGTCAGCACTCTGACTTCATGAGGGTTGGAGGCTCGTGGAGGCTCAAGTCCTGCTGCTTTGTAGGCTCTTAAGATGACGGCTCTCATCCATATCAATATCATCGTACGTGAGATCTCTGTAGGCGTCTCCGTAGATAGAGGGATGAAAAGGCGCTTGAATTTTCGTCTCCTCGTCTTAGACCTATGTAGGTAGACTTTCAATGCTCTGACTGGGCTTAAAGATAGGTCCTGAGTATCCTGTGGCCCAAGGACTGTCGAGAGTGCTGGGATGTGGAACTGTCTGTCTGGTTGACCGGGCAGTTGGTTCTTTGCTATGAAGTCCCATCTCAATCCCAGATGTACAATGTTGCGATGTGAATCAAATCGTATTCGTTCAAAGTCCAGAGCATGTATTTCCGACATCCGAGCTGCTGTTGCCAAGGCGATCAGGAACAGAGTTTTGTGTGTTAAAAACTCATAGGATGTCCTTTCTAGTGGTTCGTAAGAGTCACTGGTGAGATGCTGCAAGACTACGTTGAGATCCCAAGCAGGCGCTTTAAATTTCTTTTGTTGGTCTTCCAACTAAAAGGAGCGTAGTAGAGCCAGTATCTCTGGTACTTTGGTCAGCTTAACACCCGTCTTCGTGGTGATAACCGTGCTGAGGGCCGCTAGGTATGTAGAGGGTGTTGAACCTTTTAACCGCCTCGTTTGTCTTAGATGACAGAGGTATTCCGCCACTTGAGGATGTGTTGCTTTCATCGCCGTGAAGCCCTTCCTTAATGCATATTTCTCAAAACTCTGCCACTTGTCGTCGTACAAGTTGCGGGCTGATCTACGTAGAGCTAGTGTGACTGCTTTCGCTGCTCTGGCGGAATATCCTCTTTTCTTCAAGCAAGTCTTGATACGTTCCATGTGTGTAGCTGGAATACTGTTGGATTCCCGTGTGCTTGCTTGGTGTGCAGATGAATTAGTAGGTTTGGCAACTCTGGGAGTTGCAGGGTTGGACTTCCGAGTTCTTGTATGAGGATGGGAAACCACACCCTCACTGGCCAGTAGGGCGCGACCAAAATCAGTTGCAGCTTCTTCGTCTGCTTGATTTTCTGCAACACCTGCGGTAATAGAGCTGGAGGTGGAAACGCGTAAGCGTTTAGTCCTTCCCAGGAGATGCTTAGAGCATCTGTTGCCCATGCTTGTGGATCTGGGACCGGAGAGACGAATGTTGGTAGTTGTTTGTTGAACTTTGTAGCAAACAGGTCTATCAGTGGAGATCCTTTCCTCTGTATGATGCATCTGAAGGCTTCTGGATGTAACATCCATTCCGTCGGGGATGGCTGAGTTGGACGAGATAGGGCGTCTGCTATCACATTCTTGGCTCCGGGAATGTGGCATGCTTTTATGTCGATGTTCAGGTTGTCTATTATGCTGAACAGATGAAAGCTGAGGTCTAGAAGATTCCTTGACCTTGTTTATCCTTGTTTGTTGATGTAGAACGCCACTGTGGAGTTGTCAATATGGATCATCAGTTGAGCATTCCTTAGTATGCTGGACCAGTGTAGTAAGGCGTTTATTACTGCTTTCATCTCGAGCATGGTGATGTGCAGACTCTGCTCCTGACTCGACCATTTCCCTGCTGCCACTTCGTTGTCGAGGTGGGCTCCCCATCCTTGAAGTGATGCATCTACGTAGAGATGAGTGTTGCACTCCGGCTCTGATAAGTAGGTTCCTCCGCAAACATTCGACTTCCCGAGTCCACCATAGAAGGTATCGTTTCAGTCTGTCCGGTAGTCCGAAGGAGTCCAGACTGTCTAGATGAGCGTTCACGAACACTTGTAGTGGGCGCAGTTGTAGTCTTCCTCTGAGTGTCATGTCTTGTGCTGATGTGAGAAGACCAAGTAGGCTCTGCCAACTTTTTAGTCGTAATGGAGAGAGTAGTGCTTGAGATATCATGTGTTGTATCTTGACCCAACACTCCTCTGGAACGACTATGCGATTCGCCGATGTGATGAGCCGTATTCCTAGGAATGGAAGATCCTGTGTGGGTTCTAGTTCCGACTTGAGGAGATTTACTAGCCATCCTAGTTGAGTTAGTAGCCTGATGGTGTAGTCTAGTTGCAGTCTGAGTTGACTGGGATCTTGATGAGCTTGAATCCCTTCGTCCAGGTAAAACGCACTGCGTAGACCTCGATGATGTAGATATGTGATGACAGGCTTTGTCACTCGAGTAAACAACCAGGGGGGCCGACGATATTCCAAATGGAAGCACCTCCCATTGGAAATGACGTCCGTTGAAGAGGAATCGTAGGTATCTCCTTGAGTCCGGATGTATCGGGATGTGAAGATACGCATCCTGTAGATCTATGCTGGCAAGGTAGTCTAACGTTGACGACCTCTTCCTGGAGCCGGAGCTTCCACCTGTCACAGCAACATGCTCCGTAGTAGCAACCGGTAAATCACTGGAATGGTGAATGTCAGCAGACAGCAATGAACGGTTATCAGCGCAATCACTCGATTTAGACATGACTTGTAAAAGCCGTCTAGACTTGTAAGAATGGAATATAAATAATTATTAAATTCAATTTCAGATAAATGCTGACAAAGTTGACAGCGAAAGCTGCAATTAGGACATAATAAATGCGGATCAGCAACCGACAACCGGTACCTGCAACGATAGCAAGTTTTCATCAATTGCAAACAAGATGAAATATCATGTCAACAACGTGAATAAACAGAATTTAGTGGTAAAGGCCTAAAATTAAAAGGATATCGTGCTATATAGGGGACCCAGGCACTCTCACAACCGTCCTCTAGGGCGAAGAAGGAGAGAGTGAAGAGTGTGTTTGGTCATGTGACAGATTTTGCCGCCAAGATACCTAAGGGAGGTAACACTGGGTGAGTGATTTTCAGCCGCTTTTTTGAAGGGAGCTTCAAAAGGGGATTCAAGTGTCCCACTATCATTCGCAAGAAGAAGGAGACAAGCAATTAAGCATGAGTCAGGATAAGGAAAAATATGTATTTTTTGCAAGGTTTTGTATGCTAATTCTACACACAAAAGTCAGGTGGAATGCATTTGCCATGGTTACATAGCAGATGCTAATAATTAATATTTTTTTTGTCTCCATGCTAGTCTGTATTTTCATTTCTCTTGTTTGATATTTATCTCAGTTCTTAATAAGGCCACAGGTCTATAGTACATTACAATACAATATAAACAATCAGACATAATATAAAAATATAAATAAAAAATAAAACTGTAAAAGTTCACACACCTCAATTGAATTGCAGACTCTCATTTTGTATTTATGTTATTTCTGTACATGGAGGCATGATAAATGAACATAGCTAAATCAGCAGAGATCGAAACCCAGTAAAGAATTCTGGGAAGTCGTGGGGGAAAGAAAAATAACAAATGCAACAACTAGTCCCAGGGAATTGCTCTGGATCAGTGTCCCTTTAAAACACATTCAATTCATAAACTTTACAAAATATCTGTGAAGAAAGGCAGAGAAGTAAAGATATTTTCATGGACTATGGGCAAACAGGTCACTTGACTTTCTGACAATTCATCTGAAAATGTGATCATGCATCTCATTTATTACATGAATTCTGTCTACATGATCGACAATCAGAAATTATCCATAAAATAAAGCATCCTTATCTAAACTAGGGCAACTTACTTAGACAACTTGTCATCTGACGTTGATGATGATGCCTGAGACCCATCTATAAGTTTGAACTGAGCGTTCACCATCTCTGGGGTAAGGTCAATGCCACACAGCCGAGATTTAGATTCTGCCATTTCCTCATCCCTGTAATATAACAAGGTTATTACTTGTTTGAAAGCAGTTCCAGTCTGGAAAAATACATACCTGAACCCATGCACTGCAGAGCAACTTGAAATGAAAAACATGCAGTGCTGCCAGTGTGTTATGCCCTTCTGGACATGGAAACTTAGAAAGTATTCAAGGAAATTCTGATGTAGTCATTGAAAAAATTGCATTATTGTGTGTAAGATCATTTCCATGTTTAGGCAAAAACATTATTGAGTTTATGTGTACAAAGCAGCCTCAGTTACATTTAATGTAATAGTACTTACAATAGACTGTACTATGACCATTATCAGTGTATGAAATAAGGCCCGCCCAACCGCCTGAGACGGGCTAGATTTCTGACGGACGGTCGGAATTTACAGCTAGCCAGCAAATTTTATATATTCCATACATCTCAGTAAATTCACCATATGTGGTCTGGTTAAAGCCATTTGGGGCTGGTAACATTTTTAAGTTACCAGCCCTGATGTCTGGTTGGATTATACCTAACTCTTATTTAATTGTTCACAGGATAGTATCAAAATCTGTATGATTTGAGACTAGACAACGTGACACGCCATTAAAGAGATGTTGTGTCAAAAGTCAGTTCACAAATTCAGTATCATGTGTGTCTACCATTGGGGTTGATGCAGGCTTGACAACGATGATGCATAGATGACAATAAATGAATGACGAAAACTTAGGGAATATTGTTCTATGTCTGAACCCACTCTCGTCCCAATTTTAGCTAACGTCAATCACTGATTCTGGGCTTGACGTAAATGTCACTCCATTTCATCCCAATCATGCATGAAATGGGACAGGTCCAGAGAAACAGCTGGCCAGGGGTGTGCTCCAGAATGTTTAGCTTTCTCAGGAAATCTGTTACAAAACTGGTGACATTTATACGGGCATTATCTTGCTGAGGAGTGAAGTCTTTGAATGAACAGCTGCACCTGAAACCCAATGATCTCATCCCTGTATCGCAGACCTATCAGATTGCCATTGGCAATAACAGGTTGTGTCCGACCATGAGATGTGATGCCGCTACATACAATAAAGCTTCTGCGACCAAAATGTTCACATGGAACAATGCATGCATCAGCTTTGCCCTGCCATCTGAGCTGTCCATTGAAATCTTGACTCAACAGTGACAAAACACCATCCCAATCTTGCCTCCTGTACCGTAGATGCTGTCTGCACTGACAAAATTGGACGTATTGTAGGGTGTTGGGACCAGATGTTGTGCTCCCTCAGTTGTTTCTGTACTGTCCTGGAACTGATTGGACGGAAAGCCAGGAATGGTCCGAGTAGTCAAACGGGCAGTCTGGAATTAATTCCTTAGATAGGTCAGCCGAATGTCACCAGGTCTTGCTGACGTGATGAGCACACATGGACCACCAATTCAAGGTAAATCTCTTGTGTTCCCATAATGTTGAAAACGTCTCCATGGACACAAAATGTCTGGTCCCTTCATATTCAGCCATTCCAGTCTCCAGCATACCCACGGAGCAAGACACTGATTTTCTGTAAGCAACGGCATGATGTACATGCACTTTAGGTTGAAATTAACATGTTTTCCACAACATTCTTCTGCAAAATAGAGACAGGCAAGGTGTCTGATGAACAGCCATAGCTCAGAAATCTGCTAGAAATCAGTGTTTCTTGTAAATGGCTAGGCCAAGCGCTGACAAAGTGTCTTAATGCTGTCACAATGCAGTTGCCATGGTAAAATTTTTGGAATGCCCAAGATGTGATGTGAGGTGAGGTGAGGTGAAATTGGGTTTAACGTCGTGCTTGAGAATATTTCGCTCATATGACAAGGTGCATGCGTGTGTATGGGTATGTGCGGCTGCTTGTACTAGCCCAGACTTAAGCTGGTTTTATAGTGCTAGCCCACTGAGATATCATGCCGCAGTGAAGCATGAATACCCCACTCAGACACATTATACTGACTCCGAGCCGACCAGTCCTTGTTGTACCCATTAACTCATTAAGCCCGAGAGCCACCTCACTACTCAACACCTGGAAGCCCTCGCTGATTGCCCACTCTCTGTGCCGAGACTAATTAGTGCTAGTCACACCTGATTTCCCTGGCAGGTTTCGGGGATCACAGGAAACTGTCTAGTCGTACAAACAAGTCCTGATTGTTTAATTGTGTCGTAAGATATATGTTGAAAGAAATCAGGTGTGAATACATGTCGTGTATTGCAAGCTTTATGTAATTTTATTGCAAGTTTCTCTTGTAAACCTCTTGTCGGCTTGTACATTTATATTTTATCACAATATGCATACACATGTATTCTTCGTATGTAACAGATGAGACACACGTTAACAAATTCTCTCTCTTATATCATTGTGTGAGGTTTAAATTTACAAAACATCTATGACAATGACATACGGTAAAGAAGAATTTACTTTCATACTTTATAATCTTCGAATTTAAAATAGCGGTTTTATGGATACATTTCTAGTGTTTACTTAATTATTTTAAAGAAAGTACTATAACGCTAGTCTGTGACTAGCACAAAGCACATTCATAGCATTGCACTTTATTTCATACAGATTTAATGCAGAAAACATACGTGACCATACAAACATACATATACAAAATGTATACTTCATATTCCTTGCATAGACATAAAACAAAGAGTCACGTGATAGGGAGTCATCAAATTTCCCGAATAGAACATTCGGTATCTCAACTGTTCAATGTAGTGGCTGGTCATATGTTATCTGTGACCAATCGTATCATGAGATACCTGTCACAGAGGAAAGGACAGGTGACGAGGCGTGGGCGAAATTTCTGAAGAGCACGTTTGGTCACTCAGCAGCTTGGATAGAGATTGGTTATTGGCTATATCCTTGACCAGTCGATATGCTGGGTTTCGGCTTTATCAACTCAAGCTATCATGTAACAGTTTGTGTATTGTAAACATACACACTGGTAACGATGTATGAAATAAACACATAAGACAAATAGGAGTAGATAGTCACTTTGGCGAGTTTATTTGTCCTCATTTTAGTGTTTTTCGATAAGTAAAACAAAGCGATTGAAATCCAACCACTGAGTAGAGGTAGTATTTATTTTCATATACATTTTATGCACACAACTAGTACATAAAACATAATGGTTTGCTGTACATGTAAATATAATCTTCACCTTGATACTTAATGACTATCCAAACTAGAGTACACGCATTACAGAATTCACGAGGTGACACTATACTGAATTATTATAGTGTATAAACTTGCAGTTGACACCCCCACCCCCAATATTTATGAAGGTTGGCGTGCCTATATCTTTACTGAATGCAAACGAGGCTCATAAGATTACAGATGTGCATGCATGTATAAACATCACAGAGAGGGGAGTGACTCCATAAAGCAAGACGTCCAATGATATAACAGCGCATCTGTTTATTTTACACTTGTCACGGGACAAACCTTTCAACAAGGACGTAACTACATATGCATTCTACCGGAGGCTGTTATTTCAAAGTCGAAAAGAGGCGTTCAATTATCTCATTACTGTAATCTGCTTGAATGATTATACGCATGTGTATTGATACCGTAACTGAGTTGATTGATACACGTGATAATTGCACCGGATTTGATAATTACACAGATCAAATACAAACGTTTTACAGAATGCTCATGTAAATTGCATAGAAAACTGACAATTCAAATCAACATGAAACTTTCAACAGCTTGAACAAAAATGCTTGAAAGACGTTTGTATGGCTTACACGTAATAACTTATGATATTACTTCTGTCCATGTGTGACAATGTTTTGAACTACCAACTTACTGTCTTTTGTAACAAACATAGTAAAACATTTCATTGTTGTTATAACACTGACATGTATATATGTATTCGATGCAAAGGCGCGACTTATCACTTTATATTCGCTTAGGTAACATTACGAACTTTAGATTATGGAAAACAACTAGTTACAATTCAGTAAACTTCAAATTAGTAAGTTCAATTATGTTTAATCTATTCGAGCTTGGATGTATAATTACTTGTGTTTATACATTATGTTTCAGTATATGAAACATGACAACGTAATGATGCCTAAAAAGTAAATTCAAACTATTCTATTGTGTTTGAATTCTTTGTATGTCCTTGAAATTTCGTATATTGTTTCCTATTTATTAGGTAGTTGAAGGAAATATAATTTTTAGTAACCTCTAAACCATTACATCTAATTCAATCAAGGTGCATACGAAGTATTTTAGTATCCATTCCCAAGGAAGAGTACCAGGCACTTACCTCTGTAAAAACATCATAATCCCCTTTCTCGCCGACATGCGTTCATTTGCTAAACGCTGTACAAGCCTATGATAATGATTAGCAATTGCTATCAAAACACTTTAAATACTTCTTCCGATTGATACTAAAGGTGGGATCTCTCGTAAGAAAAGCTAACATTTGCTCAGTACTGCTAAATTGGTTGAAATAAAATGTACAGTGCGATTTTTAAAAGTACAACACACATGTGCGTCTCTCGCTGAATAAGAGGTGCTTTCTGTTGACCACTGTATGGGGCTCTCGCTGTGAGAAACTGCTAATTACCTGCCCCATAAACACGTCACTCGCTGTGAGGAGCTGATTAATTTGCCCCATATATGCGTCTCTCGGCCTTAATGAGTTAATGCCGAGCGCCAGGCAGGGACCAACAAGTACCATATTTTAACGTCTTTTGGTATGACGCAGTCGGGGATCGAACCCGTGACCTTCCGCTCTCTGGGCGGACGCTCTAACCACTACACCACGGAGGCGGTCAAGATGTGATGTGAATAAGATGTTGTCTGTGAGACCAAAGAAAGTGAAACTAAAATCCAGGAGTCTCTCCAGGACATTGGATAACTGCCTGGCTCATGTAATGAGCTTCTTGTGCATTAGCTACATGAGACAGGCACCCCTACAGAACTGCTTCCACATCCAAAGGTCAAACATCATTGCTTGGAATTCCAGGTACTTGATGTGCCAGTGCTGAAAGGGAGCTGTCCAGTCTGGAGTCCCAACACTCATTTCAGGTGTGAACCCAAAGTTGACAAAAATTGGTCAAAGAGGTTCCATGACTGGGAAACAATGTGTATGGGAAATGATAGAAAAAAGGGTTGAATTAAAGTTGCATGAAAATTTGAAGAGGCTGGAGCTGGAGACACCCTTAACAGGTGAGCAGATGTGAGTAGGCCAAGCAGATGTTGCCACCAGTTGATAATCAGACTGGAGGACAGACCTGCATGGACCAAAAGCTGATCAAAGTTCCTACAATTCAAATGAGAAGGCCTTTACTTGTTGAATTTGACCTGCAATCAGAAGACAGGAGGGGAGTGAACCTGAGACTTTGAAATGTCAGATTTTGGGAAACCTCATCTTGACTGGCTATCAGAGAGTTGTAGATGAAAGAACTGACGCTGATTCCCCAGCAGTGTAAAAACACCAATAGGGGTTTTGTGATGAGTGATAAACCATGGGGCCATCAAAATGCCAAGCAAAAGGAATTTTTCACTGGTAATGTCTGACTTTGAGGATAAAGAGGAAGCAACCATGGTGTGATGGAAATATCAGGTTATGGTTGAGAGAGGCCATGAAGTCATGATGTTCCAGTGGAGCAGATGCCGAGTGAACATCCCAAACCTCGGAGCTGCGTCGAGGAAGCTGCAGTTGTGTATCACGGGTTGTGTATCACAGGTAGTCTCATCGAGTCCTTTTGTAAACAGGGAACACCTTGTTTGACAGTCCCTGGGGGCATGACAGTCCTTGCTCATTGGGATACATATGCTGTCCTGTGAGTCATATGTCAAAGAGTAATGTCAATTTACAAAGCATTCCAAGAGCTGCTGATTTTTCAGCAATTAGTTGTTGTTGGAACCTAAAACTTGCTGTGTGCCAATCATATGTGGGAGTGAGTGAGGAGATCAATTGTGTGGATTTCTCACACTCAGGCTGCAGAGGACATAGATGTTTCTCTGTGAGCAAGTAGGAGTGTAGCTTTTGTTAGATGGATCAATCATTAAATTTCTCTTTAAACGGTTCACTTCCACAATGCAGAACTCCCAATATGCAGAATGAAAATTCAGGCTGGAAGTTTATGCTGATCACACCTAATTACATAGTGGACTTGCCCACTCACTGAACAAAAGCCTAGTCTGAGTACAATACTCCCTTCTCCAGTGCGGATATGTTACAACTAACAGTTGACACACATGACTCACATGTGACAAGATCAAGTGGAAGAAAGCCTAGTCTGAGCACAATGCTCCCTTATCCATGTGTTCTTTATACAATTTAATAAAAGTCAAAAGAAGTCACCTATACCAGACTCTTCTCCCCTGTTGAAGACACCTGTGAAGGTCCAGGTTAGAATGAATCTTCAGTAACACATGCTTTTCGTAAGAGGCGACAAACGGGATCGGTGGTCAGGCTTGCTGGCTTGGTTGACACATGTCATCTGTTCCCCATTGCGCAGATCGATGCTCATGATGTTGATCACTGGATTGTCTGGTCCAGATTCGATTATTTACAGACCGCCGCCACATAGCTGGAATATTGCTGTGTGCGGCGGAAAACTAAACTCACTCACTCACTCACCCTGTTGAAGACCAACATGCAGCAGACACCAAACCATCATCCCCTGACACCTACTTTAACACAAATGAACTTCCATTCCAAATGGATGCCATCCTAGTTGCGGAAACAGAGTTTCCCCAAGCAAGTGTGACAGGATGTTAATTTCACTTCTGCCAAGCGATTTGGAGAAAAACGGAAGACCTGGGTCTCTTCATCCCACATAAAGAACAGACTGAGGTCAATAAGTGGACAGTTGGTCCAAGGACAAACAACAATTAGAGAGCTTTCATTCCAGACTGGGAAAGACGCTACAGCACAATCATCCAAACCTGTTCCGGTTCATCTGTTTGATACAGAAAGTGGAAATCAGCGACAGAGATAGACTTTGGTGCAGCCCCACCACCCAGAAAAGCCGACTACCGAGAGAATGAGAATCGGCTAAGGAGACACAAGGAACAGTATAACAGTGGCCAGAATATGAGGTTGCAGTTCCTTGTTGCAGTTGGACCTCCCATGATGAAGATCTAAGAACTTTAGATATTCAAGCTATGTGCGTGTTTATGAACTATATTCATAATTTTATATTTATTTATTTAACCTGTGCTGTGATATTTAAAGGTAACTGAGGAGGGTGTACATCTGGTTTCTGGGTGGATAATTTGTTGCTTATTTTCTCTAATTTAAATATCTTATTTAATTTATATATTATATTTCTCAATGAAATGTCCATGTTTTGTCAAACACAGAATAAACTCAATAAATGGAGTCTCAGTTCTCATTTCTTAGACCATACCAATTTAAGTACAGTGCAGACAAACCAAGTGCAACCAACCATAAATTGTGATTGTTTCAAGGGTTCTGCTTTTTGGGATTAGGACACCCTTTAAACATTTCAGAGATTTGTTTTGACTAACCTCATATTTTGTTGTATATCATTATTTCATAAACAAATATATTCCAATGGAAACAAAAAATAAGCATTATAAAACTCTCTTCACAGCAAGAGACACCAGTTTATCACCTGTTATTGGTTTTGTGCTCAGTTTCATGAAAGAAACCTAGTAGATTTAGATACACTGTCAGTAGAAAATACAATTTTGGATGGGAGGGTGGACTGAAAAACTGATTACTACATATATCCATCTGTAATACACACAAAGGGGATAAAAAAAGTTATGGCATGCATAGTGGTATGTATTGTGCACATCCCACTCTACATTGCTGTTTTTCTTGGTAAACAGTGAGCAAGATACTCACATTAAATATGGTAATGACTGCTAAACCATACTTCCTTAAGTAACTGAGGTGGCCATTTTCAATCTTTCAGAATGAATTGTTTATTTTAGTCCATCTTTGGTTATGTAGAACAAGATAAGAGAAAATGATACAGATGCATTCAATAGATTTGCAGAGAAGAGTTTTTAAGTTTCAGGGAGACAAAAAACAAAATACAACCTCCTTCTGAAAATGTCAAGGTGAGCGATAAACATGTAATTTTCTGAGTAAAATTGATATTTTATACTTATCCTGACTCATGTATCTTTGCTTGTCTTCTTCCCTTCCCGAACGTTAGTGGAACACTTGTATCTCCTTTTTGAAGCTCCCTTCAATAAAGCAGACGTAAAATCACTACTCACCATGAGTTGTCTTCCTCTCGGTTTTGCCGGGAAAACGGCGCCACCCGTCTTCCCACGCTTCACTCTCTCCGAATAGCTAGCCCGACACTTCGATTTACAGGGAAATCCAAAGTGCCTAGCGGAGAGGTTGGGAGGGCTTACCTCATGAGTCAGGATAAGTATAAAATATCAATTTTACTCAGAAAATTACATATTTTTCCTTATCCTGACTCATGTATCTTTGCTTGTAGAATCCGTCGGATCTGGTGGTGGGACAAGCCACTTCTGGATTCCAATTAGTGATTTACGTCTTGCATACCCCCCTATGGGAACTTCCTGGTAGCACTTCTATTTACTGCTAGGCTCTGCTGCTGCTGTAACCCTTTACTTCCAGCTTTCTCTGATGGGGGGACCACAATTGTTAACTTTTGGTCCTTGCTTCTGTTAACATTATTATGTGGATTTTGCAACTCCATCTCTTGATGCAAGCATCAAGTGGAGAAGCGACCCTTTTATGTAATGAAAGCACGTCGTTACAAGTACTGGGTCTTATCACTTATGCTAGTCTGTCTTAGACGTGCATATGGACACTAAAGCTGTAACTCTCCTGAGTGTAGGCTTTTGCAAGTCATGTGATAAAAGGGCGAGACTCCGTCTCAGCGCCTTTGTGGAACTGTCAATTGTTGTGCTACAACAAGTGGGCCGAAATGGTGAATGCCAGAGACGTCCTCGGTGGCGATGTCTCTCAGGTAGTGGTTGGCAAACACCATGTCCGATTCCCAGAAGCAGCCCTCCATTATCGTCGTGATAGAGCAATTCCCATGTAGAGCGAGTGTTGACGCCAGAGCTCTAATTTCATGTGGATTGGAGGCTCTTGGAGGATCAAGTCCTGCTGCTTTGTAGGCCCGTAGTATGACAGTTCTCATCCATATTGATATCGTAGTGCGAGAGATCTCCACCTGTGTCGCTGTCGATATAGGGATGAAAAGACGCTTGAATTTTCGTCTCCTGGTCCTAGACCTTTGTAGGTAGACTTTCAATGCTTTTACTGGGCATAAGGATAGGTCCTGTGTATCCTGTGGCCCAAGGACTGATGATAGTGCTGGGATGTGGAATTGTCTGTCCGGTTGACCTGGCAGTTGATTCTTTGCTATAAAGTCCCATCTCAGTCCCGTATGCACAATGTTTCGATTTTCGTCAAATCGTGTCCTCTCAAAGCCTAGAGCATGTATTTCCGTCATCCTTGCTGCTGTTGCTAAGGCGATCAGGAATAGAGTTTTCTGCGTCAAGAACTCAAAAGATGTCCTATCTAATGGTTCATAAGCGTCACTGGTGAGATGCCATAGAACTATGTTGAGGTCCCACGCCGGAGCTTTAAATCTCTGTTGTTGGTCCTCCAGTTTAAAAGAGCGTAGTAAGGCCAGTAACTCTGGTACCTTAGTCAGTTTTACACTCGTCCTCATAGTGATAACTGAGCTCAATGCCGCTAGGTATGTTGAGAGTGTTGACCCTTTCAACCGCTTCGGTTGTCTTAGGTGACAAAGATAGTCCGCCACTTGAGGGTGTGTCGCTTTTATGGCTGTGAAGCCTGTTTTGAAGGCGTAGGTCTCGAAGCTTCGCCATTTGTCGTCGTACAAGTTGCGTGTTGCTGCTTTCGCTGCTCTGGCGGAATATCCTCTCTTATTCAAGCTCGCCTTGATACGCTCCACGCGTGTAGCCGGAACACCTGTGGGTTGCCGTGTGCTTGCTTTGTGTGTGGATGTACTAGCAAGTTCATCCACTCTGGTAGTTGCAGTTGAGGCGGTCCTTAAGTTCTTGTATGAGAATGGGGAACCATATTCTCGCTGGCCAGTAAGGCGCGACCAAAATCAGTTGCAGGTTCTTCGTCTGTATGATTTTCTGCAACACTTTCGGTATTAGAGCTGGTGGTGGAAATGCGTAAGCGTTTAGTCCTTCCCAAGAGATGCTTAGAGCATCTGTTGCCCATGCTCGTGGATCTGGTATTGGAGAGACGAATGTTACCAGTTGATTGTTGAATCTTGTGGCAAATAGGTCTATTAGTGACGCTCCTATCTCTTGTATGATCTGTTTGAAGATCTCTGGATGTAGCATCCATTCTGTTGGGGATGGCTGAGTTGGCCTAGATAGTGCGTCTGCTATCACATTCTTGGCTCCTGGGATGTGGCATGCTTTTATGTGGATGTTCAGATTGTCTATTATGCTGAACAGTTGAAAGCAGAGGTCCAGAAGGTTCGCCGACCTTGTTGATCCTTGTCTGTTTATGTAGAACGCCACTGTGGAGTTGTCCATGTGTACCGTTAGATGAGCATTCTTTAAAATGCTGGTCCAGTGGAGTATGGCGTTTATCACTGCTTTCATTTCCAGCATGTTGATGTGCAGATCTTTCTCGTCTATTGTCCATTTCCCAGCTGACACTTCGTTGTCGAGGTGTGCTCCCCAACCTTGGAGCGATGCGTCCACATACAGATGCGTCTTGCACTCCGGCTCTGCTAAGTAGGTGCCTCCGCAAACATTCGATCTCTGAGTCCACCATATTAGATGTGGTTTTAGTCTGTCCGGGAGTCCGAAGGGGTCCGGATCATCCAGATGTACATTCACGAAGACCTGTAGTGGGCGTAGTTGTAATCTCTTTCTGCGCGTCATATCCTGTGCTGATGTGAGGAGGCCCAACAGGCT
Source organism: Haliotis rubra (assembly GCF_003918875.1). Lineage (NCBI taxonomy): Eukaryota > Metazoa > Mollusca > Gastropoda > Lepetellida > Haliotidae > Haliotis > Haliotis rubra. The sequence goes on along the minus strand of NW_025767204.1, from coordinate 750,562 downwards.
CTACCACTGTCGTAGTGGCCACGGAGAGAGTAGAGCTTGCGATACCATCTGTTGTATCTTTAGCCAACGGTCCACTGGTACTGCTATGCCGTGAAACCCTTGCCATGTCCGTAAGGGAAACGAAGCAATGTCCGACTCTGTGACTGCCATCGTTGTGAAGTCTATATAAAGTAGACTGGCTGCCGTCATCAAAAGTCCGTCAAATGTATGTTGCTGCAATTCGCCTGATGAATCGTCTACAATGCTGACAGGGAAGGTATCTAACCCCGTGAAGACAGCCGAATCACGTAGTTCCCGTCTAACTGGACTGTAATTGAGGCCTTCCTCCCTCGTTGAAAGGTTGTTGTTACTTGGTTGTAACAATTCCCTGACAAATGAACTACATCCGACTTCTGCGCAGGGCGTTGTCTCTCATGGACCAATCAAAATGAAGCATTTTGATTCCTTTAGCTTCCCGCGATGTGACGTCACCGGTGTAGCAGAAAAAAGGTCCTTGTAGAATCTTGTGCAGTCGTTGATATCTTATCAACACTCGGTCTTGTCCGTAGCCTTCCGGAGTTATACGAGTGACCATGTGTATAGAGGGTTGCATGGTAAACGCGCGAAATATTTCGCCGCGTAATACCGATGTAGGTAGGCAGTTTCCCTGGCTGCTGTGACTGTTACTTCAGACCTGAAGATAATGCAGTCGTCCTTTTATACAGGTGATCAGCTGAAGTGTACACCTCCTCAGCGCTGCCACTTGTAGACTGCATTCATCGATCTCAATGAAGTGTCGTAAAATACCCTCTTTGTGTTGAAGCACACAGGTCCTTGTAGAGTTGATGGTCAACTTTGTTGTAAGTTCTACAAAGGGAGTCGTTGCTGATTTTGTAGTTTACATCAATCTTGTAACTTCATAGCCTTAGCAAGGCTGCTGCTGAACCACGCCAATGTGAATACCTGAAGATCTGTACGCAAGTGAAGATCTCTATATGGACATGAGTCCCATTATTATCTTCTGATGTAGATATATCTATCTAAATTTTCTCAACGATGTGAATCCCGTCCTGGATTCAGTCTGAAGATCTGCGCAGGTGATGAATTCGGACAAGAGTACCCCTCTTGAATTTAACACGTGTCCCTCAGTCTCTGCGCCGGCGAAGATCTCTTCCTTTGAGGGTGACGCCAGGTCCAGTCCATTAGCCATCTAATATTTTATCTCTGAGTCCGAAAATATGATACCGCCATCGTCCTCTGTATCATGTCCACTGGTATATGATCGTCGAATATCCTTGGAGATCTGCGTGGCGATCTACGTGGCGATCTGCGTGGCATCTACGTGGTGAATCCCGATCTGCGAGGTGTTATTGACGCCCTTGAAGATAATTCAGATGACCTTCGCGCAGGTGAGAGATTTTGTTGAGGGTCTGAGTCCCGAGATGTCTCTCTAGACCCTCTAGGTGGTGTAGGTTTCTTTCTCTGTGAAGTGGGTAGCCTGCGTGAAGGTTCTTCATTAGCCTCATCATCTGATGACGATCTCATTGGTTCTGAAGAGCGTGTCGTCCTGCGCGCAGATTTGCTGACGTCATGTAGCATAGATCTGCTCTTAGTCCTAGAGCTAGATTCTCTGGTAGGCCTCTCAGATGTATCATCAGTGTGGGGTCCTTCGTGCAGCTCTGGATCCTCTCTGAGGTTGATGACTTGAGCATGAGAACCGCCTGGCTGTCCATCATGCGTGCGAAGCGCTTCTCCATCATCTCCATCATTTGTTGAGAGAATTGCTGCATAAAGGCCCCGGGGTTGAATGTCTGCGACGATTGTAGAGATGTCGTATCTGAGATGGTAGCGATATCGTGTAGTTCTAAGAGGAGATCTTGTATGGCGACCTGTGTGGAGGTGAGCGTCTACGTGTCCGGGGTTGCCTTCCTATGTGGTGAATCCTGTGACGACCTGCATGGTGATGGTGACATTCTTGATGATCTATCTGACGACCTTCGCGCAGGTGAGAGATCTTTGTTGAGGGTCTGAGTCCTGAGACATCTCTGTATTTTCTTGGAGGTGTAAGCCTCTCTGTGATGTATGTAGCCTGCGTGAAGGCTCTTCATTAGCATCATCAGATGACGATCTATTTTGGTCGGATGAATGTCCCTTCCTTCGCGCAGGTTCGTTGACGTCGTGCAGCGTAGGTCTGCTTTTAGTCCTAGAGCTAGAACCTCTTGTAGATATCTCAGATGCACCACCGGTGCGGGGTCCTTTATGCAGCACTGGTCCTGACTTGAGCATGAGAGGCGGCTGCCTGACCACCATGCAAGGTCCTTTCCTAAGCGAAGCGCTTCTCCATCAGGTCCATCATCTGTTGGGAGAATTGCTGCATGAAGGTCCCGGGGTTGAATGCCTGCGATGACTGTAGAGATGACGCATCTGAGAGGGTAGCGATATGGTCCAGGGATCGCTGTAACCCATGGGTCCCTGCTGCCAGTGTAGAAGGTAACTCAGACTGTGCTGACGTTACTGTTGCTGAAGCCTGCGTCTTCTTCTTATGCAGTATCTCTGGGATGAGGATAGGCGGTTCTTCGTACAAGCCTATTTCTTCCATCGGGACGATCTCGGCAGAGAAGGTCCTTGCAGTCTGTGAAGAGCACCCAGTAGATCTCATTGAAGCCTTAGGGGTGTAAGGCTTCTTCTGCAACGAAGATGGCCTCTTCTTCGTATGGGTTGAGGAGTTGTCCGACGTAGAAGATCTTTCCTTCGACGTATTGGCGGACTACATCCCACGCCCATCTTCTGAAGACGCCTCCGGCAGGTCACTGGATGGAAGTATGTCGTCTGACAACGACAGACAGCTCTTAAGGGACTCAGCCGGTTTAGCCATGACTTGTAACAGCCGCCTGGATTTACCCTTAGCACGTTTCTAAGTACAAAGAAATAATAATTATTAAATTCAATTTTTGTTAGTTGCTGACATAATTTACAGCGAGAGCTGGAAGTACATATTGTTGTGCAACTAGGGCACAGTAATGCGGGTCTGCAGCAGAGAACCTAAACCTACAACGAAAAGAGGTTTTCATGAAATGTAAACAAACTGAACAATCACGTAAAACCGTGAATAAACAGTCAAATTATGAATAAATTTCAAACCATATTGTAGAAGGATACTCCCTGAAACCTTATAAAGGTAACTTATAGGGAAATAACTACGTTATCAAAGGATATAGTGCTTATTGGAGACACAGGTGCTCTCCCAACCGTCCACTAGGGCGAAGAAGGAGAGAGTGAAGCGTGGGAAGACGGGTGGCGCCGTTTTCCCGCCAAAACCGAAACGAAGACAACTCATGGTGAGTAGTGATTTTACGTCTGCTTTATTGAAGGGAGCTTCAAAAAGGAGATACAAGTGTTCCACTAACGTTCGGGAAGGGAACGAGACAAGCAAAGATACATGAGTCAGGATAAGGAAAAATACAAACATTGTCTCCATTGTCTTCACAGTAACTTCAGGGTTAAGGTGAAGTGTTTGTTTAGCAAATGAGGATTTAAGGATACTTTAATTTTAACTCATGAAAGCCCAGTTTTTAAATTCTGCATCAGTTTCTGGAATGAAACTTGGTCCATGCATTTGACAAGCCAAATGATGTGCTAAATTTTATGCCTCTGCCAATACATCTGTAGGCAAAGGGCCTTTTCTCTATTAAGCTTTAAGACCTATTCCAAAACAACAAATGCATTCTTACTCAATGGTTTCCATGTCATCCTCGGGGAGACCATCAAATAACGCGGGAACATCTTTGGACAGCATCTCATCACCGAACTGGTCATCCCTGCAAGTCAATAAAATTAACTTCAATAGTATGTAGACAACATAATCAATTTTTTTAACATTAATGCACCAACATACCCATACACATTCACTAATTAAGTTTGATATTTGGCACACTGAGCAATATTCAAGCTATATGATGGCTGCCTTCATAAGATGAGTCTAAGTGATTTGTCCATCTCTTTGCGTTTGCAAGTAAGTAATTTGCAAATTCGTTATCGCCAAGAGGGGCACAGAACTTAACTTGCAGTTGGAGTGAGTTTAGTTTTACGCCGCACTCAGCAATAAAATTGCAGTTGCACAAAGGATATATGAAGAAGATCCAAGCACCAATTCTCATTATAAAAGAGGATTAGTCGGGATTGTTCAACAGAGGAATCTCCCTCCCAACCGTACTGTTGGGCAAAATGGAGAGAGTGATGAGTTAACGTATGGTCATGGGGATGATGGTGTGCATGCATGGGGGGAGGCGCATTTGGGTGAGATATTTTTACTGTTCTTGGAAACATGGAAACAGAGGTTTCCACTATACTTCGGGCAGAAAGGGGAGAGAAGCAAATAATTTGAGTCAGGATAAGGCAAAATAAATGCTTCTCATTGTTTCTAAAGAGTATATTTGGTTTGATAAATTTGTTCTTTTCCCATTTTTTCTTTCTTTCAGCAAAAACCTTTAATTTTGCATTAAGGGAATCGACAATTCGAAGAAGGTTCTTTTCTTTCGTTGTCTTATATTACACTGGGTTCCCTGACGATGTTATTTTAAGGCACAGCTCTGTCCAGGAAATGCTTCTTCTAGTTTCATTAAGTTTTACTAGAAACCGGTTTTCCTTTGGTCTGTTGTTATTATCATTAGATGCTTTTTCTTTGGAAACTGTGTGAAGTTCCTCCAAAGTTTGAGCGGCAGCATAGACACAACAATTAGCTTCATATAATGAACAGTCCAGAGAAAGTTTTGGAGAAATAGCTTCATTAAGTAAATCAATTTCATTTTGGGGAAAAGACATGATTAGTTGTTTAATTGGCCTCCGTTTTTCTGAAGGTAAACCACAAATTTCCTCATAAATAGAGTTAAACAAAATGTAAACAAGATTTTCAGAAATATCTGCAACTGAGGAAGAAGAAGAGCGAGGGTCAGAAATTTCGGGGCCAATTGGCTCTATGCCGGCAGAGTTTGCATCATTAAGGGAAAGAGGTTGACACGGACGTCCATTAGAAGTTTGGGTCTGCTGCCACTTGCTCATGCAAAGGTTCCTGAGGGGCATGCACCAATTGTAGCCTTAACCGGCTCATGGCGCGCCTGGGATTTTTAAGTCCCCGAATTGGTCTCGGAGATTGGTCTCATACATTGGCATGGCATTGTCCCAATGCAGCTTAACTTGCCTTTGACACATGGATTTTCAGGCCACCCTGTCACTTTCGCACACTCAAGTAGTGTGGTGGTTTGATCAAAATATTCTTGGTCGGGTTGTGTGCCTCCCCCTGGGGCAAGTCCCATTTCCAGCATGGTTGGTGTCACTACCGGAGGAAGGCTGACTGGGCTGCGGAGTTGAAAGGTGATTTGCTCCTTGTTTGTCTGTAACCTAGTAGTTACCCAGCTTCAGGGGGTTCAGCCCTAACTGGGTGATGTATGTTTAGTTCAGGGAATACAGTTCCCCTATCTAGGCCCACCTGGGAGAGGTGGACATCATCAGTCCCTTATTATAATGTTTTACATATTAAAGATACAGTAGTATCCAGCAGAGAGGGTTTGGGTGATCCTGGCACAGTCAGGCTGTTAAGGCTCATTATCAGCTCAGGGCCCTTGACCCCTCTACACGCAGCCCAGGCAGTGAACGGGACTTCTCCCAGGAATGCTGCCTTGTCGAACCCATCAAGAACTTTCCGGAGAATATGTAGACTCCCAAACACTGCAGCCTTCTGCATTACCCAGAATGTCAGAAGGGCTGTGCTCTCGATGGAGAACCAGGGCACTCTCCTGATATGTGCCAAGACAGAATTTGTTGTGTTCTAAGTGTTTTACAATGTAACCAAAATTTCCCTCGGGATAATAAAGTATTATCTTATCTTATCACTTATCTTATCCAGGATTTGGGCTCACACTCTCAGAGGCCGTCAATAATTGCCAGCACACACAGTCAGCAAAGTAACCTAATCAGCCAATATGGCTTCCACAAAAATGTAAGTCTGACAACTGGTACTGAGGTTACAAAGTACTAGAATCTGTACCTTACCGAGAAAGTGTAATCCCGAATATAACATACATTACATTTGACCATTTTCTACATGACATATAAATTACATTTTATCCTGGCAATTAAATATACAGTACAACCAGAAATTATTGAGAATTTAAGATTGTAATTTTTTATGTTTTTTTCACTCATAGTCACGTATTAAATGTGAATATTAGCAAAACATAACACCAGATTGAAAGACAGGTGAACAGTGAGTATTTCGTCAAGTCACCATGGGCAGCAATGCAGGCTTCAATGCGGCAGGGCATACTACTGATCAAAGAAGTTGGTCCATGCTGTCCCAATATCGGACCACCTCTTCTTTCATTTCAGCAATATTTGTCCGATTTTTCTTATTGACACTTTCCTTCACAAGTCCCCAAACATTTTCTATTGGATTTAGGTCAGGGCAAAAGCTTGGCCAATTCACAAATGTCATATTTTGGGTCCGAAACCAGGCCTGTGAATGCTTTGAACGATGTTTTGGGTCGTTGTCCTGCTGGAAAATCCAAAACTTTCCATAGAACACGTGAGCAGATGGAAGTAAATGTCCCTCGAGAATATCTGTGTACCGCTCACACTGTTCATATTCCCTTCAAATACACAGAGGGGCGTTGCCCCTAACACAGATATGCCACCCCACACGTTAAATTTCGGACTGTACTTTGGGCGCTGATACAAAGGTTTTTCAGTTTGTTTGGTCCAGAATTTCAGTGTATTAGGAAACAGCCACACAGAACTTTCATCTGAGAAAATCACATTGTCCCAGTTAAAATTTCTGTAGCCAATTTTCTGTTCTACTTGAAATCACTTTAGCTGATCTGATGTCCTTGTTATAATACTCTAAAATCAACTTCCTCTTCTCTAAATCATCCATACTGAGGATCACAGAAAATGTTGTCTGCTAGCAAATAACTAAAGGGGGATAACTCTTCACAAACTAATGAAAAAGGATTAACGGAGTTGTCTCTCTTGAATGAAACCAAGCACTTGATAGCTGTTCAAGGTTGTTTATAGTAGAAATCCAATTAACATATTTCTAAAATTCTCAATAATTTCTGGTCATACTATACTTACCACCTGGCCACCCAAACAGCAGAGAGGGTAGGGGTGTTGCTGAGGGAAGTGAGACCCTGAGATGGGAACTTCTTCCACCCCATTACACCACGCACAACATCCTGTCAGATATACAAGCATAATAAAGAGACAGGGTAAATGCAGTTCTTAACAACATTAAACTGATAAATGTCACCCAATCTGAAAATGCTTCATAAAATCAGTTGTAGAAAATAAGAAAGTTATTGCAAGGCCTCTGAAAACAGAAGCAGATCATTCACTGCAATTTCTGGGGGGCCCAAGACACCATAACAAAAACAAAACATACCTTCAGTCTGGTGAAATACATGATCACTAAAATCACATGCAACACTAGAGTACCTTGCTCAAGCTAATATAACAAGTCCCATGCTGTAAACAGGCTGAAATAATATCTGAGGATGGAATGTCAGCAAATAGTGGATGATCTAGGAAAAGGCCTCAGTCAGAAGTGAATGGGATCTTACAGTTACCTCCCTTGGTTGCTGACATCTCGATCATGAGATGTAGAGTTAAAGTACTGTCGGAAATAGGAAAAAAACCCTGTTTTAGGCTGTTACTCTGTATTCCTAAACTTTACACAACTGCAAATAGCATATGTCGAAATGACCCACATCAGCCTAACTGGGCATTCAACGGGATGCGTAATAGGATGTCCAGAAAAGCATGTTTACTCATAAAATTGGGCAAAACTTAGAAAAAATATGAATAGCTGCTGAAAACAATAGATCAGACTATAGATGGCAATTAGGTCGCTCAGCCAAGTATGACGACGGACCGTCGACTCACCTGGCATAAAATGCATATGCTGCATACAGGCACAAGGGGTCACCTCAAAGATATTTTATGCTTTTTAATGTGCGTTGTACATGTCTCATCTATTGATTAACTTACATGTCTTTCTTTCATAAAGTTTATGTTGAGATATCTAAAAGAGCATGATACCCATAGAAAAGCTTACATTAGTCATTGTATTAAATGTCTAAAAATATATATATATGACATGACCACCCGAAGATCGACAGGACTGGATATTATTTGTAAATTGTTATAACATGCCATTTACTGCCCCAGTTTAATTCCCCCAAAGGATTATCTCATCTTACCGGATATCTCTATCCCCTAGCCCGACCCCCACCACCGTCTGTGACACCCATCCTGGTTTTGCTTTTGAGATGACCCCTTCTACCTGTTTCTTTTTATAGTGATAGCGAGACATCTTGGGAGCTGAATCCTTATAGTTTTTGTCTTAAAGTTATTATTCTTTACGTCAGCTATCGTTTATAATGAAGCTAATTTTAATTTCAAAATGGGCATTTAAAAAGTTTCCCTTGTAATACAATGTCATCGCACACTAATTTGCATAAAGTCATGGTCTGTTCCAAATAAGTTGCTTTCGACTTAGAAAAAAACTGCATTGCTCATTTCTGCACTAATCTCTCCTCAGTAAAGTCCTTTTTCTACGTTTCCTCACTCCCTACCACTGAGACTGTAGTTAGCCCGAACTTAGTTTAACAGATATTTCACATTTTCACATATTAACTACATAAATTGTAGATATAAATGCGAAAAAACAGTTTTTTTCTATTTCCGACAGTACTTTAGTGTCACTTTGAGTTTGAGTTTAGTTTTACGCCGCTTTTGGCAATAATTCCAGCAACATCAAGGCCAAGGACACCAGAAATGGGGTTCACACATTGTACCCATCTAGGGAATCAAACCTGTATCTTCGGCATAAGTCAGGAAATTGGTGATCACAAAATATTTATGGAATCATTTAAACAGAGACTACATGATAATTTATTTCAATCTTGGCATTCATCTTTGGACAGTAACTGTAAATGTCTTTACTATAAGCAATTCAAATCTTTGTTAAATGTTGAGAGCTACTTGATAAATAATGATATCCCTCAATATTTAAAAACTATATATGCCCGATTTCGGTGCTGTAATTTTAAACTAGCAGTTGAAACGGGCAGATACACTGATGTTGCATATAATGAAAGGCATTGCCTGTTTTGTAAATTAAATGGTATCTTCGTTGTTGAAGATGAATGGCATGTGTTTTATATCTGTGATGCATATTCTCATATCAGAAATAAGTACATATCAAAATATTTTAGTAAATGTCCATCAATTATTAATTTTATATCAATATTACAGAGTAAATTTTTTTAATATTATCAAGGATGTATGTCTATTTTTATACTTTGTTGACAAGAAACACAAATCTAAATGAAATATATATGTGCTCTACTTATCATCAATTTATGTACATGTATTTTGGGCCGGAGGCCTGTTACTGAAATAAAATTCTGTTCTGTTCTGTTCTTCGGCATGATGAGCAAAGGCTTTAACCACTAGGCTAACCATATGAGATGTAGAAGTTTCTAGAAAGCTGGCAGTACCTACATTCACGAATGGCTTTGCCATCATATTGTTATCTTTGTACATTCATCATACATTGTGTTGTGTAAACATATGCCTTCCGGTGGGAGCAAGTAGGCTCACCTCTCTATCCAGATAGTGTCTCTGTGTGGAGGCATGAGGGTTGGTCGTAAAATCTTTCCTGGCATAGCGGGGAAGGGGACACAGATGGAAGTCTGGGTCAACCTCAGCATATGGGATGGGAGCCTGAAATACCTGTAACCCTGGGGCTGGATTCTGAAACATATAAAAAAACCTCACAAATAACCATTACAGTTACAAAATATATGCTTAAATATGCCACACATGTAAGCAAGCATTTTAATAACTGAGTTTAGACAAGACAAACCTGTGGGTGTTATCATTGTTAAGGAAGATCCCACTAGGCAAACTTACAGCTTACACATTAAACCAACACATTTATACTTTAAACACACACCACCCTACTTATTTCACAAAACAAATTCAGTCAATCATATATACAAGCTGCCATCGATACAACCGGTAAGCACAATTTTCAGATAGTCATAGAAGTAAAATTTACATGTAATATTTTAGGTTTACAGTTAAAATGTAACTCCAAGACCATTACTCACAAATATATGAAGAGGAGGATATTCAATGGGTTTAAATAGTGCTTCCGGGGGAGATAATGTCTCTTTCTTGGTCCTCTCCGCAAGCTCATGACTGGAGTCGGTAACATCTTCAAGTGCCACATCATCTACCGGTTTCTCCTCCAGATAGGAACTCTCAGTGCCTACAAAGGCTGATAATTTGATTACCTCATCCTGAAATGCAGACACAATATATCATAATAGTCCATTTGTATGGTGCATATATCCATGCACAGTGCATGCTCAAAGCACACAATAATAAGAAGTCATTGGGAAGAAATAAGTCTCAAGAGATTTTGAGTTGTCAGCTGAAAGTGTATGAACAGCTGCTCACTGTCAGAAATAGTCACAGTTGTGTTTGAATTATTCCAGATTGCTGAAGAAATGTAATATAAAGTCAACATTTTCAGACAATTTGTAAATGTCAAAAAAGATCCATGCCAAAGTTGAGTGGTGTATGTCTCCTTTTCACATATAAAAATATGCCCACTACTATTTGATCAAAAATTATTTCAAAACTTTGATGAACTTCAATTTTTGCCTCAGTTGCACCATTTACTTCTCAAATGGGGCGCGGTGGGCGAGCTGGCTAAGGCGCCAGGCTAGTGATCCAGCGAGGTTGAGGTGTCGAGATCGAGCCCACCTGTCAACTTTGTGTGCAGACTCTTTCGGTGTTGTCACAACCCTTTGCACTTAAAAGAACCCATGAATCCGTTGGTATTTGACCAGATGGTGGCCACATGAATACATGCAAACACCTAGTTGCGGGTACAGCAACGTGCAGTGAACATGGACAAAGTACTGTGACTATGTGTCCCAGTCCACCCAGCTGTGAATGGGTACCTCGTTAGGATGAGAAAGCCACAATAACTCTGTGCGCCTAGTGGCTGCAAGAGTTGTATAATCCCCAGGGAGTTGAGTTTGATAATGCGATGTGCCGTTGAGATTGACATCCAATGATCGAGGGAAAAAATACCAGCGCCTTGAGCATGCACTAGTGCGTGGATATGTGCGCTATATAAATATCCTATAATAAAAAATAAAAAATAAAAAAAATCCCTCAAAGAAAGTTAGTCAGAAAAAGAATGAATTCAAACAATTCTCATTTAATTTCTTCATTGTGATTTTCCTGGGTACAAGTCAGCTAAATGAATAAATAAAAAGTAATCATGTGATCAACACTATCCATGTTTGGTTTGAGAATATTTGAGACATATCATATTCCTCACAAATAAGAAACCGTCATAACATATCCTCAGACTCTTTAAAACATACTGACAATGCAACTGCAATGAACAAAAAACCTGCAAAAGGGGACCAATGACATACAAATATAAAATGTGTAAGCATATGAGAGCAACTTTACTGTAACAATGTTCTCTCCATCAGAGATGTTATAAAAATCATGGTTATTCTACAATTATATGAAATGCCCCAATGGTAGCTGGTTCCACAATTCAGTTTAACCTCACTGTGCACCCCAGCTAAATGTAATGACAAGGGATTAAGTGAGGACGTGTTGTGACAAGGTATTAACTGGCTCTGAGCCCCAGCAGCTAATTAGTGTCTGCAACTGACAGTGAACTGTGTTCAATCAACAAATCAAATTATTTGGTAGAATATATAAGTGAGTTGATATCATGTAAGTAAATTAAATGATTGAAACTCATAGTAAGAGTGGGTTCTCCTTTAAAGTGACATGTGTCAACTGAATTCCTATAAACCAATTCCCTGTCATTCTCTGGCATACCATTATGGCTAATGTTAATGTGTGATTTGTCAACAACTCTCAAGGAGGACAGAATCTTGTATTTCGTGGTCATCAATTTAGAAAGAAGAACACCAAACCCAACAGTATCCATTGGCATTGCTGCAAGAAAGGATGTTCTGCTACCATCAACACACAACAACCTCGTTACCACCTATCTTGATATTCACAATCACCTTCCCGGGCGAAGAACATCCCCAGACTACCAACATCTGCCACAGATCTCCAGAATTTGCATCATCTATCCGCTGCTGATATCTACTTTGGAACCTTTGCTATGTGCCCAGACATCTACAAACAGCTATATTCCATCCATGCTCTTGTAGGTGAGAAAATGCTGAGATTGGTCTACACCTTGTTGCCCGACAAGAAGATGTCCACCTACAAACATTTCTTCCAGACCCTTAAAGACAAGCCTGCCCAGATCAACATGCCACTTGCCCCAGAGATCATGGTATATGATCAAGAAGGAACAGTGCTACACCGAGACCATGATCCTGCAGTTGGGTGTTGGCGGAAGGCTGAGACCCTAAAGACCGAAATATCGTCACCTCGACAGCATCCTGAATGACAATCTGCTGCAAGGTAGAATCACTCCAATTGAATATGCAGATGCAGTATCACGCATTGTTGGTGTATAAGTGAAATGGAGTATGATGTTTTATGCATAATAATTTAAAGGTGTCATGTAGCATGTGTGAAGCATTGTTCAACTTGTTGGTGTGTAAGTCAAATGGTGATGTAAATGCGAGTATCATGTTTCATGTATCATGTGTGAATGTAATATGCTGTGATACAATAAATTTCAGAACAGGCTGTACTTAATCCCTTGTTAATCCCCCCGTTGTCAGTTAGTTAACCATGGGTGACTGCTTCACACCCTGAAACAAAGGCAGGGGGCACAGTGAGGTACCCCCCACATATCATCCAAGTGTTGAGAATATCACTTATATGAAAGGACGAGAGTAATAAGACTGTCCAAGGAATATGGCCAATGAACCAAGGATGACATTGACTTACCTGTGCTCCAGTTCGGAGAGGTTGGGTGAGTTTGGGTGAGATGTATCCACTAGAGGCAGTCTGGGTATCATGCTTCTTGTAGCTGAGCAGGGAGTACTGTTTTGCAACCTGGAAAAATGACATAGTTGTAGTCGATCGAGAAATCCATGGCCATAAGTGAATTATTTATATAAAATTTTCATTTATATTCATTATTCCTTATGCTGCCTACAGTTTTTAACTCCTATCTGTATTCATCACGACTGGGTACTTTTTAATAAAAAAATTCAAGGTGCGATTGGAATTTATATAAAGAAGAAATACAATAATGCACCATACATGTCATAGTAAAGTAAACAGATCTTGTACACATAGGAAATCTAAATCTATTTTGGCACCACATATTTGGAAATTTTAACTATAAGTTGTAAATTGATCATACTTATCCTATCTCAGGGTATGCACTTCTCTCTCCTACTTTGACCATGGTGTGGAAACGTGTGGTTGGCAAAGTTGAATAAAATCTTCTGGCCTCTCTCCCACCCAATTGCTCCCCACCACTCCCATTTCTGGACATGTCAATCATCCCTGTAAAGCGTGCTAAGAGCTCAGGACGGTCAAATGACATCCTACTACTGTCATTCTCGTCTTGGAACCCAAAGTAATCTGTGATGTGGGGAAGGTCGGGTGGGAATCCATAGCGAGAGATAGGATATGCATTATAAATATACAAGTTATAGTTAAAATTTCCAAATTTTTAAACTGATCCTATCTCACAGTATGCATTTATCCCACGGTTGGATGTGGGCCCCAGATTGCAATGTGTCGTACGTATAACATTGCACAAGGAGGCCTGGAGAAAGCACCAATTCTCGATATGCCAAACTCCAATACTTGTGATGGATTGCTTCTGATTGATAAACCCCTTGACTTACACAGCACAAAGACTCTAGGGAGTGGGCGGTCCCAAATCAACTTTTGTTCAAGACAAAATGACACAGTTTGCCAAGTAAGCCCAGCTTCCCCACAATTTTTCAGAAGACCCCAGTGAATTAAAGTCTAAGATCTTACTCCGGACAGTCCCTGCTATGAAACCATCCCCCACAGACATACTCTGGAAGGCGGTGAAAGGGAAGACAGCCCGGTGCTCTACTCGTTTAAGGTTCAGTACCAATCAATCATCCTAAGATGAGAAAGGAACTTAGGAGGGAACACTTCTAAAACACCGTAGGTATTTGGAAATCAATACTTCACTGACGTAATTGCTGAGAGAGTAGAGGTTTGTATGTGGAATGTCAATCCCCTCTGCATGTAGATCATGACTGGCCTCACAGTCTATAGAGACATGGGTATGACCGTACGAATAATGCTCCAACTATGCCAGGCGAGGTGATGCTCAAGTAAAGTAGAACTAGACAAAAAAGATGACATCGATACCTTTTATTAAAGTACAAGGTAGCAAGATAAACGTGACGGACTGCCCCTTCACCTGCGGTGACGGGCTGACGAAAGCTGCTGTGCTAGCACCAACGGACCAAACTGGTGTAGGCCCTCCACATCAGTGATGGATAAATCTTGGAGATAGTGAGAGGTGAAGACTGTGTTAGACTTCCAGAAACAACCCTCCATGATGGTGTTAAGAGAACAGTTGCTGTGGAGCACAATCGTTTGTCTCGTGAGGGTTGGCGGTAGTAGGTGGTGTAAGGTCAGCATAGGCATAGGTGCGTAGGATGACAGAGCTCATCCAAAACACCAAGGTTATACGCAAGATTTCTGCTGATGAAACTGTAGACAATGGGATGAAAAGTCTCTTGCCTACGACAGTCTTGAGACACAGCAAGATAAACCTGTAAAGCCATGACAGGGCATTGGGAGAGATCCTCAGTGTCGTCAGGCCCCAAGATCGTGGACAGCGGTGGAATGATGAAGAGTCTGTCTGGCTGTCCTTGCAACTTCTTGGCAATAAAGTCCCACCTTAAGCCAAGGAAAACTCTAGCATGCTTTTTTTTTTCAAAACACACTCGGTTGACATCTTGAGCATGAAGTTCCGAGATGCGTGTCATGAAGAAGAAGGTCTTGAAGGTGATATGCTCGAAATCTTTCTCTGCCAAAGGTTCATATAAAATTTCTCTGAGGCAAGATGTCTGAGGAAGACCTTATATGAGCGTAGTAGAGACTGGAGTTCAGGGACTTCTGTTGTGATGCTGAAGTAGGGGAAGTGATGCCCTTCAGCTTGCAATAAGCTTCAAAAGTCTTCCATTTATCATCGTAGAGTGATGGTGTAACAGTATGATGAGCTGTAGTAATAGCCGTAGCCACTCGCTTAGAATAACCCTAAGCAATCAAGGACTTATGCAGATGCGTCAAGCGTGTAGATGGAGTGTCTGGGGAAACCAATGGAGCTGATCTGGGTGAGGGTGGATCAGGACGTCGTTTCGATCGGGAAGCGGTACTGGGTTTGGATCAGCAAGCTCTTGTAGGTCAACAAACCAACGTCTGACTGGCCAGTAAGGAACGACCAAAAGCAGTGTTATCTTCTGAGTCATTCACAGCTTGAATAGAACTCGAGAGAGAAAAGGCATATGCCAGAGGTGGAAAGGTATATGCGTTGAGGCCCTTCCAGCTTCCACTCTGTTGGGGATGGCCGAGCTGATCGGGACAGCGAATCTGCAATGATGCTCTGCACCCCTTGGATGTGATTTGCTCTGACTGTGATGTTCAGCGAGTCCACGAGGCTGAAGAACTGCTGAGCCCAATGAAGTAGCTGTGGAGAACCCGTGGATCCCATCTGGTTGATGTACCAGACCATCGTGGCACTGTCTGAGCGAACCAGTTGACTGGCTGACTGAAGAAGATGCTTCCGGTGAGTTATTGCCAGTATTACTGCCCTTAACTCCAACATGTTGATATGACAGACTTGATCTTCAGGAGATCACAGCCCTGCCACTTGAAGATCTAGTAGATGAGTTCCCCACCCGTGTAGAGAGGCATCTACGAACAGGTGATGTACTGGAGCAAACAGCCTTAAAGAGACTCCTCCGCAGACATTTGTTTCTAACAACCACCATTGAAGATTGGGAATGGTGCTCCCTGGGTAGAGAGATCGGCGCGTGGAGATCGCCGACTACGCAGACGAAGAAACTCTCTGCGCCTAAAAATAGTCGTCTATGTAGGCCTCGAATACAAACCCTTTGCGGTGGAGAAACTGAGTAATTGGCTTTATGACTCGAGGGAATAACCACAGGGCCGCTGAAATTCCAAATGTGAGGACACGCCACTGATAGTGGATGCCCTTGTAGATGAATCGGAGAAACTTGCGATGCCTCTGAAATATAGGCAGAAAGGTGAGCTTCATCCAAAGAAGGACCAGGCGACGGATCCCGCAAAACCTGAGGAAAATTAGCCGTTTGGGGAGGGTCCCAGCCGAGAGCAGTGGCTACTACTCGACCTACAGCGTCAAAGTCAAAAGGCTGGGGACCGGTACTAACCTGTGCATGATCCCAAGAGACAGGAATAACAGGTCAGAAAGACATAGATGGTGTGGTAGAAGGAGACAAAGTCTGTTAAAATGATGTCAAAACCGGCCGGAGAGGGAGCGCCACACTAATAGGAACCGACAAACGGTACAGTTAGATGTAGGCGAGACCATTGAACTAAGAGGGAGCGTCGAACTAGCTTGGAACGTTGAGCCAAATGCGAGTGGTGCACTGGTCTGTAAGTCTGAACCCATCACTGGTCAGGAGTGTCGGGCCTATTGGGAGTGGCACACTGTAGGGAAGCACCAAACCAACCAAGAGAGGCGCACTGGGCTGAAGCGCCGAACCAAACGGGAGCGGCGCACTGGTCTGTAAGTCTGAACCCATCACTGGTCAGGAGTGTCGGGCCTATTGGGAGAGGCACACTGTAGGGAACCACCAAACCAACCAGGAGAGGTGCACTGGGCTGAAGCGCCGAACCAAACAGGAGTGGCGCACTGGTCTGTAAGTCTGAACCCATCATTGGTCAGGAGTGTCGGGCCTATTGGGAGTGGCACACTGTAGGGAAGCACCAAACCAACCAGGAGAGGCGCACTGGGCTGAAGCGCCGAACCAAACGGGAGTGGCGCACTGGTCAGAAGCGCTGAACCAAACGGGAAAGGTGCACTGGTCTGAAGTGCCGAACCAAAAGGGAGTGGCACACTGGGCTGAAGCGTTGAATGAAACGGGAGCGGCACACTGGTCTGAAGCGCTGAACCAAAAGGGAGCGGCGCACTGGGCTGAAGCGCCAAACCAAACGAGATGGGTGCACTGGTCTGAAGTGGTGAACCAAATGGGAGCGGCACACAGGGCTGTAGCGCCGAACCAAATGAGAGCGGCACACTGGGCTGAATCACTGAACCGAACGAGAACGGCACACGGGTATGAAGAGCCAAACCGTACGGGATCAGTGCACTAGACTGAAGCACCGCACTGCATCGAACTGAAAGTGCGCACCATGCTGGAGCGCCGAATCAAGTGGTAGAGCAGAGGTGGGCTGATGTATCGTGAGGAATGGAGTTGTAGAGCTAATCAGGGCCACCAAACAGAGGGGAATTGTTGCACTTGAATGCATCACTGGAGCTGGGGGAAAATCCGACCATAAGTCCGCACTACAATAAGTAATTGTAGAAACGGTGATCGCCGAACCCGAAAAATGAGACTCACTGACACTTGGAGCTGATACTGCCGTTCCTGAGAGATTGTCACGAGAGCCGTTGGACATGACTGGGAAGGCGAAGTATGAACTGGACTAGAAATATGGATGGAATAAACGTCACAGATTCTCACTATGAGATAAGAGTCCGATGGAACATCAAAAGAATCCTCCTCCGGTGAGGGTGAAGAACGCCAAGCTGAGGAACCCTTGGAAGGTCTCCTACGGTCCCTGTCTGCCACTCACCTGCTACCAACCCTCCAATAAGCAGTAAAAGCATCATCATCTAATAGAGCTCAGTAAGAGCAACGACCAGACAAATCGCACCAGCCGATGCAACCCACGCATAAAGTATGGGGATCCGTAGAAAGAAAGTTCTTACTACACCTGTCACAATATTTCCTGGTAGAGCGATTATTCTTTCCCATAATTCCCTAGGCCGCAAAGTCAGCAGCAGCAGCACAGAAAGAACATTGTTGAGAACAGTCACTCAGACCAATACAACTGATGCATTGCGAGTGGGGATCCACAACAGAAAAGGTTTCTTGCATCTATCACAATACTTCCTCTTCCACGATTACTTTTGCCCATAATGTAGCAAAGCAGAGTAACAGACAGAGACAGAGCTCAAACACGTCCACACTCCTGTGTGACAAGAAAGAGAATGACTAGAGAGGGGTGTCATGTGACTGTCCTGAGCACCTTGCATTCTTTCAATGAGGTGTACATGAATGGGTGTTCGGGCAGGAGGTTCAAGAGAGGCCAGAAAGTTTGTTCAACTCTGCTTACAGCACGTTTCAACTCCATGGTTAAGGTAAGAGAGAGAAGTGCATACTGTGAGATAGGATAAGTTTTAATATTAATAATATAGTATCTGGAAGAAGAGTTTTTGCCAGATATGCAATTCGATAGATCATAGTATAATCCTATTACATGGGCATCAAACATACCAAAAATGCAAAAATGCACATGTTGGCTTGGCAATTGATTGTGTGAAAATAACAGATCAATGTTTTCACTGATGATCTCTGTAAAATGACAAATGTCAACATAATACCTTGAGACTGAAGTAAGGCACTTTCCTCTTGACAAAGACTGCAGTTGGTTTGAATGGTACCACACCTAATGCATCAGGTGCCTGGAAGTTAAAAAATGAAAAACAAAAACATACCAAGCATGTAATATATATATATAGAGAGATAATGTCGACCTTTGGGCGACATTTGTGCGACCTTTAGGCAACAGCTGTCGCCCTAAGGATATATTTCTTTTGCCTAAATACAGTGGAAACCGCCTAAGTAAAGACCGCTTAACTAAACAGACCTGATAAGTAAACACTTTTCTTTGGTCCCGGCAACTTTCTTCATTAATTATCACTATTAGAGTCCGGTTAACTAAACTCGGATAAGTAAACAATACCGCTTAACTAAACGTCTTCTCACGGTCCCTGGAAGTAAATTACCTAACAAAAGAGACTGGATAACTAAATTAGCGATCACCACATAATCCGACATGAGGGGGAGTCGTGTCAGTCTCCAGTCAAACAAACATCCTACTTACAGCTCGCTGGCGTCAAGCAGTTGACAATACACTGCCAGCCCTGATAAGTTGTTCATTGTTATATATGCATACATATACATGCATATGGTTGTCATTTGCAGGTTTTTATAAGTTTGGATAAGTAAAATACCTGATAAGTAAACAATTTTGGCGAGTCCCTTGAAATTTTACTTATCAGGTTTCCACTGTATCTGAATGTCACAACTATGTTCATATTCTTTAATAACTATCCCAAAGTGGATGGTTGGATAGAAGGTCGTCTCAGGACCTTCAGGTGGGCTTCTTTTGTACTTTTATAAAACTTCAGTGCTGTTATAGAAAAAAACAAAAATATTATGTATATAGCGTCTGCGACCTTTCGGCGACACAGGGTTTTCTATAAAATTCTCTAACACCTGGATATATGTTCAGAAATAAACAATGGAGAAATTATTGTCTAGATATATGCTATTAGGTTTTGTACAGTTTTTTCAAATATACACATCGTTTAGTGTTCGCCATAACATTACTGTTTCGCTCACACTAACTTTCGGCAATATGGCTGTGCGTCAAAATAGTGAAAGTTAAAAAGCGGCAATGTCGAAATGAGCACTTAGCTCATAATTCAATAATCTTTGTAGATATTGTGGGAGCCGACAGACAATACTAATATGCCACCAAGAACATGTTTACATGCTTAATACATTTCATACTTCAATCAAAATAACACTGTAATAATCTGTAAATAAATTGAATTCATGTTTCACGTTTTGTGTCAATTCCGACCCCGTTCGCTACAGTTTTCGCGCACTACACACGAGGTGACTTGGCAGCACAAAGCTATGGAAAATGCATGGTTTGTACCGTAATCGGAGTATTTTGTTGAAAACAGCAGCATGTGAATTGTATCAAAGGCGATGCCTGTCCTATGACACACTTTATTTCAAGATTTCGCAATCGGTAGAAATTGTTTGCCAGTAACTTGATCGCGATTGTGAGGTCTCGTATCATGTTGCCACTTGATCCACACCTAGACTATCGCTTAGTCTCTGAATATCTAAAAGTTTGATAGTCACAAACAAACCCATTATAAATTGAAAAGGAGCCCCAGGGAAACCAGAATCTGAGGAAATCTAGACTTGTTTCATTTAGGGCTTTAGCATTGCAGAAAGGGCTAGGCAGTAAGGAAAATACTATTGTGGTTCAGGGACTGTGAGACAGACTAGATCCACACCCCGTAACAGCTAATCATAGCGCATTGTATGTTCACTCAGTGAGTGAAATTGACCTTTTTCTTTTAGGCCAGCGTACATCCTTGTGCTTAGACGCATATCTAGTCGGTCAGCAGATAGGAAACCATGTAATTTATGAACCCCTTGCGGTCAGTTCCGGTGCGGCAAGAAAAAAACCCTCAAAAGGCTCTCATTCTGACGCCTGATATTCAGGGTATACATCAGACTGACTTTTCGCACCGATATATTTTTTTCTTATTTTAAATATATATCTACCAACTAATAGATAAATAAAAAACCCAAAACAGTACACAAACCATTTCTAATTCAGGAACTAACCAAACCTGTAAGACTTGAATTCAATAAAATTATTTAAAGGCCAAATAGAGAGATAGCATTACACATTACAACCCGTTTTATCACCCACACTGCATATTTTGACTGCATCAGTGCTTGTCACCCTCTATTAGACCATGGGGTTAATACCTCATTGGCATGGGTTTGCTCAAATAATGATCTGATACTGCAGTGTTGAGGAAATCTTGTAGTTATAGTTTCATGATGTCACTCTCCATTGCCGCTCTTTGCTGTTTCCTCTGATAGCTGAACTACACATTTTTATATCAGCTACACATTTCCTAAATGTTCCATGCAAAGGAATTATGCATCTGCTCACTTGACCATAATGTTTCAGTTACATTATTTTATCAAGAGTTTCTAACTTTCAAATATAGCTTTTTGTACTCCTGCTTTGAACCCTGCCCCTTTGGGTGTTTATGTGCAGTATATCTCCTCCACTGGTCTATCAGTGTTAAGTGATGAAAAGTATATTTTGCACCATTTTCATGCTAATAATACTAATTACCTTAATCTGGATACTTAGATTGTAGCCTACAACCTTATTACCTACAAGTAATGGCTGTCTGGGTCAAACCTTGAATCTGTTAATTTAATATTGAGCATGAATGCAGTCAGAATTCCCTTTTTGAGCTTTCGTAATTCCATTGCAGATATATCTTTGTTTATTTAATGCAGGAACATTTCCTCATTTCAAAGTCTAAATCCTGTACATTGTGTAACATAGGAAAGAGGGTAAACACCAGAGGACAGAATAAGATTAACTGAAAAATCAAGGATGAATCTCACTAAAAACATTAAGACATGTTATAACTTATTGATAGGTCAATAGACCAACTGTTTCTATGCAGGGATATGTTATTAGTCTTTATGTTTTTTTAAGTTCCCTTAGCAGTCAAATTGCATAAAAGGGTAATTTTGTTCAAAGCGAGGGTTTCTTAAAATAACTTTTTCTTTTTTTAAAAATTGAGGTGAACATTTCTTTCAATACAAACAGTAAGAATTAAAACCTCTTCCTGTTGTAAGTTACCTTTACAAAGTCATAACAACAGTTTCGGAAATGCCGCTTTGATGCATCTATTCAGGTAGTGCGCATCATTCATCATTGGCCCATCACCGGCTGATAGTTTGCACTGTCGCCTAATATCGACATCTCTGAACAGCACTGGGCAGACGGTATTGATATAAATCATAGAATTGATGATCGTTATTAGGAATAGTAACTTTAATAAAAATCAAAAAGAAATCTGAAAGAAATCAACATATTTTGTATTAGTGGTGAGTTTTGACATTTATGCATGGAAGACTAACAAAACTGCATCCTGAACATGACTTAGAAGCAACCCATGAATAAAGACATAACTTTGTATATTGTGTGAGTAAATTGAATATGTTTCATCACAATCATGCATACTATTTATGATATTATGGGTATTCTTAAATTCCATTCAAATTGACTTGATGGCACAAGTTTTTTCCTTTGGTCACCCTTCAAATCAAGTTCAAAGTTGACAAAGACTATAAAAAGTCAGGAAAGGTCTAGCCTGTCTCATAGTTCCTGAACTGCATTATTTTTACTTCCATCTATGCCTTTCTGCAATGCTAAAGACCTAATTGAAGCAAGTCTAGTTTTATTTGGGTCAGGAATCTCCCATCTCACTGAAGCTCCTTTTCAGTTTAAAAGGAATTATTTGTTTGTATCAAAATTATTTATATTCAGAGGCTAAGGGCTAGTCTCGGATGGTCCTGTTAGACGTGGAAATCATATCCAATCCAATTTATGCCTGGTAAGTTAATTTTATTTTACAAAAGTTTCTGAATATGAAACATTGTAAATTCATAATTTATGTATGTTGTTAGGATGATAACTAAATCTAGTAGTATTTTAAATACTTTATCAGTTCGGAAGAAAAATTATAATTTCTTAATTTCACTTTTGAATTTAAGTTCATAATCATTTTGAGAATAATATTGTTAACATTTTGATGTTACATAATGCAGACAATTATGAACGGGATCAAGAGACGTTGAGCTTGGCAGAGGAGAAATGTGATCTTCAAATTGCAGAATCAGAGGAGGAGTCTCTGAGGCATTCCAAAGGGAGGAAGGGGTAGGTTATGTGATCCAGAGATCAATACTTTCACGTTAGTAGGTTTAAATTGTGAATACTATTTTCACAACTTCGTTAACTTTATTTCTACCTTGACTAGGGATGGCGCGATACATAATTTTCATGAATCGATATGTATACTCATGACATGATTCTATATGTATTATGATACCTATTTTCGCTGCATTATTGTGTGAATTTATTTACATTTTGAACATTAATATTTTATATTTTATGATTGTCCATGAAAAGATCAACAGTTTTTATCCTCAGAGATTAAAAAGTTCTAATTTCCCATCTTTGTGCATGAAAAATAATCATTTATAACTCTCATAACATAAAAGAAAACATGATACAATTGCAAAATGTAAACAATATATATTACAACATATTTAAACATACTTTCAAAACTAAATATCGATACAGTTTTGAATGTATTGATAATTGTACCATCTTAGAAAAAGTATCAATGCATCGATGTATTTAGGCATCCCTAACCTTAACATTGTTCTGGCCTACATTTAGAATTCAGCACCACAAACTTGCAATACCCCATGAAGCAAAACATGAATCGTGGTCGTATAGCCTGCATTGCCCAATAAAGAATTGTTTGAGACTGAAGTTAGAAATGTTTTTGGTTTTTGGAGAGGGAAAAGTTCCCACAAACACAACATTGAAATCGAGATGCACGTGCATCATAAATGCATTCAGGCATAAATTGCCGGCTTGAATGGCAATCGTTCACTTGTTTTCTGAACACACCAGCTATGACTAGGTTAACGAGAGATCAACCACAACAAGCTATTGGACGTCTGCACGCTAGTCAACATGCTCGAGTCATTGCTAATGACTTCAGTTGCAGCGCATTTAACGATAGAACGTCTTAGAGTGCGATAAAACGCCACCAGCAGCACTGATGCCCGCCCACGAGTGGTCAACCCTGTGTAACAACACGCCGCCAGGACCGTCATATCGCCCATCAACACGTGCAAGACCTATTCGCAAGGGCCAGAGAAACAGCTTGGGTGACCATAGGAAACCACCAGCGACCAGTCAGTGACCTACCATTCGGCGACGTCTCAAAGCCAGGAACCTGTTTTGTCGATGTCCTGCCAGGAGACCCATATTCACCCAACGTCACCGCCGGGAACGTATCCAAGTGGACACAACAGCGGCAAAACTGTTGTGGGGGACGATGGAGAGGGGTTGTCTTCTCTGATGAAAGTCGGTACTGCATTTCAGTGGCGTATTATTTTTAAAAAATAGGTTCAAATGTTCCACTGATACTTAAATACTTAAATGTCATTTCAAATATTACATTTCTTTTGCCTTTCAGTATATATTATCAGTAGACCTTTGGGCAACACATCATATATATTATCAGTAGACCTTTGGGAAACACATCATATATATTATCAGTAGACCTTTGGGCAACACATCATATATATATATTATCAGTAGACGTTTGGGCAACACATCATTTATATTATCAGTAGACCTGTGGGCAACACATCATATATATTATCAGTAGACCTTTGGGCAACACATCATACAATCAGTAGACCCCTGGACAACACATCATGTATATTATCAGTAGACCTGTGGGCAACTCATCATATAATCAGTAGACCTGTGGGCAACACATCATATATATTATCAGTAGACCTGTGGGCAACACATCATATATATTATCAGTAGACCTGTGGGCAACACATCATATAATCAGTAGACCTGTGGGCAACACATCAGCTATATTATAAGTGGACCTGTGGGCAGCACATATATATTGTTAGTAGACCTTTGGGCAACACATCATATAATCAGTAGACCTGTGGGCAACATATCATACAATCAGTAGACCTGTGGGCAACACATCATATATATTATCAGTAGACCTGTGGGCAACACATCATGTGTATTATCAGTAGACCTGTGGGCAACACATCATATAATCAGTAGACCTTTGGGCAACACGCCATCTATATTATAAGTAGACCTTTGGGCAACATATCATATATATTGTCAGTAGACCTTTGGGCAACACATCATATATATTATCAGTAGACCTTTGGGCAACACATCATACATATTATCAGTAGACCTGTGGGCAACACACCATTTATATTATCAGTAGACCTGTGGGCAACACATATATATTATCAGTAGACCTTTTGGCAACACATCATATATATTATAAGTAGACCTTTGGGCAACACATCATATATATTATCAGTAGACCTTTGGGCAACACATCATACATATTATCAGTAGACCTTTGGACAACACATCATATATATTATCAGTAGACCTGTGGGCAACACACCATTTATATTATCAGTAGACCTTTGGGCAACACATCATATAATCTGTAGACTTTTGGGCAACACTCATGTATATTATCAGTAGACCTTTGGACAACACATCATATATATTATCAGTAGACCTGTGGGCAACACACCATTTATATTATCAGTAGACCTTTGGGCAACACATATATATTATCAGTAGACCTTTTGGCAACACATCATATATATTATAAGTAGACCTTTGGGCAACACATCATATATATTATCAGTAGACCTTTGGGCAACACATCATACATATCATCAGTAGACCTTTGGACAACACATCATATATATTATCAGTAGACCTTTGGACAACACACCATATATATTATCAGTAGACCTTTGGGCAACATATCATGTGTATCATCAGTAGACCTGTGGACAACACATCATATAATCAGTAGAGTTTTGGCAACACATCTCATATATTACCAGTAGACCTTTGGGCAACACATCATATGAATTATCAGTACATCTTTGGGCAACACATCTTACAATTAGTAGACCTGTGGGCAACACATCATATGTATTATCAGTACACCTTTGGGCAACACATCCTACAATCAGTAGACCTTTGGGCAACACATCATGTATATTATCAGTAGACCTTTGGGCAACACGTCATATAATCAGTAGACTTTTGGGCAACACTCATGTATATTATCAGTAGGCCTTTGGGCAACACGTCATATAATCTGTAGACTTTTGGGCAACACTCATGTATATTATCAGTAGACCTTTGGGCAACACATCATATATCAGTAGACTTTTGGGCAAAACATCTCATATATTACCAGTAGACCTTTGGGCAACACATCATATGTATTATCAGTACACCTTTGGGCAACACATCCTACAATCAGTAGACCTGTGGGTAACTCATCATATGTATTATCAGTACACCTTTGGGCAACACATATACATGGTCAGTGGACCTTTGGGCAACACATCATATATAGTGTATATACCAAGCTCTCTGTAGTTCACCTGTCTACAGTCAAATTTTATTCAAACTTTGTATCCCTAAAGAGGCCATTTAACTAATCAGTTTGTAATCTAGTTATATCATATGGATAAGTGGAGTTTGGTTGTCACACTGTGCACTCAGCTGTAGTATTAAATCATACATATTAAAGGTTTAAGATTTCTTCCTTGCAGTCTGTTTTGACTGATGTCAAAATGGGCTGTGTTCAGGTGATATTCAGACCAGACATCAGGTAAAATCAATGTCGGAGCCCGAGTTTATTCAGGAGTCGTCTGGTATGCCTCAGTGAATGATAGGAGAATGGGAATAATCCCGACTGGCTCAAATTGGGCTGTGTTTAGGTGATATTCAGACCAGACATCAGGTAAAATCAATGTCGGAGCCCGAGTTTATCCAGGAGTC
This sequence comes from Haliotis rubra, assembly GCF_003918875.1. NCBI lineage: Eukaryota > Metazoa > Mollusca > Gastropoda > Lepetellida > Haliotidae > Haliotis > Haliotis rubra. The sequence continues at coordinate 723,988 of NW_025767204.1, read as the reverse complement.
GTCTGGTATGCCTCAGTATATGATAAGAGAACGGGAATAATCCCGACTGGCTCAAAATGGGCTGTGTTTAAATGGTATTCAGACTCCAGACTCCATCAACCTTCGCTGATCTTTTCGTCGTGATCAGTCATTTGAAATAGTGTCAACAAATCCATATTAATTACGCAAGTTAATCATGTTGTTACTTTATCTCGTCATGAAACATATTTTTTATATCTGGACTTTGCAATCCAGTTTATTAATTGTACTCAAAAGGTAAAAAAAGAATGCTTATATCAACTGCAGTGAAATCCTGTGTCTCCCCGATATTATAACTTCGGTCCGCATTAGTCACAAAAATCACTGTCATATTGCATCTACTCACGCCTCGAAATGAAGTGTATTTGGCAGAAAATGGATACGTATACATATTTCGTTTGGGTAAAAGAAATAGTTCTTGTAGCTGGACAATCACAGGTCTTCGCTGTGGAAATAGCGAGATCGCGCTAAACCTCATTAGTGACAGGTCAAATTGTTCCTTGCATAAATACTATCCAGTAATACACCAAAGAGCTGTCGATAACCTTACTTATGATTATATATATTTTCAGTAATATAGCAAAACCTGCAATTAAAATGAAACAATATACTTGTCATGGTAACATAATAATTTCAGATACTATATTTTTCCTGATCACTCCGATTAACTAAATCACCGGTAGATGGCGGGGAAAAGTGTGCACAGCTGATTGCCATTTCCGATGGTGTATACGAGGCAATGCACACGCTAATTCTAATCCCTGCATATAATACAATGCCTAGCAAAAACAAATTAGAACTGAAAAGATACATAAAATTGTTTAATGATTTTTAATTGAAAATGTTACGTCTTTACTGACAAAATCGTCTTTTCTTGTTCGTTCACGGGAAGCGATACGATGTCGTTTTCTTACCCCCTGAAAGAAAGACTACATATCTGCCTGTCTTCATCAGGGTGTTGATTTCCTATAGAGGTTTTCGGTGTTTGAGTATGAGAATATGTCATATATAGTTGTTTGTTAAGCTTAACATATCCTCAAAACTTTTTCCATAGCAAACCATGAGTGGTAAACAACGAAAACTAATCTAAAGCAAGGGCACATCGGCGCTTGAGCGGGAAACAAGTTAAGCCAAATGATAAATGTATGTTACAGCATCATATTTTTAGAAATATTACAAGTAATCATAATCTCATTGTTTATTCTAACTAGTCTGGTTTGTTTGACTGCATCATATTTGGGAAAATTAAGCACAAAAGTATCAATTGATTGTATGTGCGATGTTAAACATCGGAAACAGGAGGGTCAGTTTCATGCACGCATATGAAAGACAATTTTCTCGGCGCGCAAGACACTGAAACACCAAAACAACCAATGGGCGACATGTATCAAATAAGCAGCCACAGAAATGTATACACGTATATAGTATTAAACAGCAACCATTGTGCAACATATATATGTATATTACATAATCGACCATTGGGCGACATATATATACGACCTTGAGCGACAGTCTCCTCAAGGTCGCATATATACATGTATGCCGTACACTTTACCTTTGGGCGACACGGTATGGGCGACACCAAAAATATATTCTCTATTTGTATATATTTACAAGGTCTTATCCCCTTTTTATGTTTAATTATCAAATTCAAATGTATATAACCCAAATAGAATAATAAATCAATGTAAATTTGTAATATACGGCAATGTCGCCCAAAGGTCGCAGTTTATAGTACTGTCGCCCAACGGTCGGATTTGTGTTCTTATATATATATATATAATAATGCTTCTTATGTTTTCAAAGTGAATGCCTCTATTTCTTCACGAAAAGTATAGACAGTTCCTAAAACATATTCCCCCAAAATCTATATCTGCATTGATCGATAACTGACAATTAATGTTAGGATTCTATAATGTTAATACATGTACACAAAAATTATGGCTATGGTGTAACAGTGAGTGAGTGAGTTTAGTTTTACACCGCACTCAGCAATATTCAAGCTTTATGTCAGCGGCATGTAAATAATCAAGACTGGACCAGACAATCCAGTGATCAACAGCATGAACATCATTAAAACACCAAGAACTACATGATCGATTGTTAAAGGTGCAGTCACGCCGAAGACCCGGGTTCGAATCCCCACATGGGTACAATATGTGAAGCCCATTTCTGGTGTCCCCCGCCGTGATGTTGCTGGAATATTGCTTAAAGCAGCGTAAAACCAAATTCAGTCAGTCAGTCGTTGTTATAAAACATTTGCGTGCAGGACGAAATGTAACCTTTGATTTGTGCGTATTTAGTCGTACTATTTTTGAATCGAGAGTGATTAATGTTTCACACTAACAATCTAATTACAAATTCTAGCTACAAGCTAGACAGTGACGGACACGGGAACTATACTGTCCACCTTTGCAGAATTTCTTCAACCTAAACAGTGGGACATTAGGAAGGGTGGATGCCCATCAGATGCCGTTATTTGAAAATCTTCTCTGCAGTTCTTGTCTGATTGTAGTATCCCAGCAGTGTAGGCTTGTTTGGATTTTCTAATGCGAGGATAGATTAATGACTGATCGAATGTTATCCTATTTATGTGTGTTTTACCTCGATATTTAATCAAATCATGTAAAAATAGGTCTATTACCTATGAGAAAATACCTTGAAAATACACATTTGATTTATTTGAATCAGTAAACTAAACTACCCCACTTTGCCATTGCTAGAAAAATCTGAAAATTTACTTAGGCAAATAGGTATATATATACAGTTTTTATTTTAGTACACAGCAATTGCTTATATGTATCTCTTATGCAAAAGTGAAGTTCCTTTCATATCCTCAAAACAGTGTCTACCCCAAGGTGTTTTTAGGCAATTAAAAATTGCATGCAATACAGCTATCTCTACTCCCTTGCTGTAAACCATGTTTGGTGGAATAAACCTACACCTGTTTATTTGTCATTCACTTGATGGCCAGTTAATGAATTTATAACAGGTATAATTAATGGTACCACCACTGAGATTACCTAACAAAAGTTCCCATTTAGCCATTCTGATGTCTGAGTAAATACTCAGCCTTATGAATTAAGGTCTGATGTGGCAAATGAATTACATGTAAAAACAACGTCCTTCCTTGAAAGGATTAACTGCAAATACGTTCATTGCTCATTGTTGGCTAACTAAATTACTTTTTTTAATAATAGTGGACATCATGCAAATAGTTGTTAGGTGGGCTATCTTGGGTGACCAATGAGACTATACACCAATGTGAAAAACATGAAACAGTCACTTGATCATTTGAGAAGCTATCACAAGTTATGACGTTATATCACTTTTTCTCTTATTAGACTGTTGAAAGACACATGACATGGAACAGGTTTCTTTGTCAGCTGCAGATAAATGGCATATTCTTCCTTTATGTGGATATTGATGGATACATTTCTTGAACAAGGTAATAGTTTGATATTATTCCTATAACTTTAGTCGGTTTTGATTTTAAGTTTTGTATTTTGTTTTTATTCATTTGTTGTAGCATTCAACATAATCATTCCACTTGATCTAGAGTGTTGCAGTGAAGTTCTTTGATATATAGCAGACAACAGGCACTTGGTCGCACCTAGCCATCGGGTGTGTGTGAGATATGATTCACTTCGGCAATATATAACATGTCTAGATATTACTGTCAATTTATAAATTCACTAAAAGCAGATGATAACAAATTAATTATGTAAGGATTATAAGGCAAAAGTATAAGAAAGTACATTGACTTCTTTCATTCGATCCTAACAGTTTTTACCACTGGCAGATTAAGTTAAATTCAAAATGATTTGATCATCATATTCAAATTGGAAATATTTATGGGCAGAGCTCCAGGTAAGATTTAGCTCATGTGGGTACTGTACCCACTGTATTTTTTTGGAGTGGGTATTATGAATGTTGAGTGGGTATTTCATTTTCCGTTACCCACAGCTTTCAAATATGTGCGTATTTCAGTCATTTTACTCACCTAAGTATTATGTCATTGAGGTTATCTCCCATTGGACAGACACCCATTTGACAGACCCCCAATTGACACTGAACTTGAAGGTTAATTAGGGTAACACCTACGGGTATAATGGAACAGTCCACTGTCTAGTGAGTAGAGCAGAGTGAGCCTGAAACAGGTTCATTACTGAGAAGTTTGATTGTGGGTAAATAGAACTTTGTTCTGATTAAATGATAAATGATTTCTCTTCTCAAAATTGATTTTACTATCAATTACTATCGAATATAAAAACAGGTTTGTCACTGAGAGGTTTGATTGTGTTTATTGATAGAAAAGACCCCCTCCCAATAATAGCATATGTACAACAGAAGTTAACTGAGAAAACGTTTTGTTGGAGAGATATAGATATGTACATATTTGAAAACATTCTGATTCGCAGTAAATGAGAGACCTGCATTGCCATGTAAGATACAATTAATACCAATTAGTGTTCTAATTTTAACAATACTTTCTAAAGATTGTAACAGTTTATGTGCTTGAGTAGTATACAATGGACATAATAATAATAATTGGCTTGTATAGCGCCTAGTTTCCATCACAGATGCTCAACGGCACTGCATACACAGTAAGTGTGAAAAAGAGTTCATTCGAGGAAGTAATATAAAACATTCTCACATCCATGGCCACATTGACATGATGGCGTCATATTTTAAATATTTATTCTAAATAAATCGTAATTAAGTGCACTCGCCATATATCTTAATATTGTGTGCAAAACATATAACTTCTTTATTTCATATGAATAATATTTAGGTTCACATTTGCCTTTATTTGATTTATATGATACAACAGTGTCGCAATTTCTAATAGCTAAGCTAATGTTTTCAATATGATGATGCCGACTCCCGTTAGACTAGAAGGTTAAACCGAAATGTTTATAAAAATAAACTGTTTTTATATTGCAGCAAGAAAAATTCCAATTACTGTCCTTTCGTCCATCTTTCAAAATAAATATTATAGCTTCAGTTTGTTCCTGTGTTTTTATTTGGACTATTCCATTATAATGTGTAGGTAACAGGTAGTAGATAATCTGTTCACTGAACCGTAAATGTTGTTGTTTTAATGTGTCTGCGAACTGGCTGTCTGAGTAATGGGAGGACACCGTCATTGAGTAAGTTTACTAAGCAAGTATGTTCTGCCTTATGTCATACCTAATCAAAACCAATTTAAATATAATGGAAATGATTTCATAAAAAAATCACTCATCCTATACTGACAGTACAACACTAGTCCTATACTATCAGTACAACTTGATAGCAATCGATGTCTTTTTCATTACGCAAGCGATTTTTATAAATATATTCCGTACGCATTTGTTTTAAACTTTTTGCGTATGTAACATTTTCAATGCGTAATTGGTACGCAACAATTATTATTCAATGCGTAATTGGAAATTTTCCATGCGTATTTTACCCGGATACGCAGCTTATCTGGGCCTCTGTTTATGGGTACAAAAGATGACAATATTTTCCAATCAAGTCAAAAGGAAACTGTATTTCATCTTTGTTGATCAATGCAAGGATACACCCTTATACTACCAATGGCGCTTGTAGGTGGCGCAGCAGAGATGACAACCAAGTAAAAAATTCTGTCATATCATCTGGGTACTCGCAGTGAAAAATCAAAAGCAACAACCAGTCCCACAGAATTACTCTAGATAGGTGTCCCTTTTAATAAGGTAGCTAGTCTGACTATAGGAATACTTACCATATCATCCTTAATGTTGGGAGGTATGTATGTTGGGAATGAATACTTCTTGACATCCTGGATACAGAAGTTATAGTGATGAGCCACATCTTCTCTGTCCTCTTCCTCATCCAGTTTCTCCAGCTGCTCACCCACTACAATTCACACATTCAAAGCAATGATCAAACAAATGCTGTAAAAAAGATATATCGTTTGCTAAGAAACTATTTTGGTCTTGTCCAATGATAACATTAGACATTTTTCACTGTAAATTGCATCTTTATGATACTGATCCTATCTCATGTTATGCATTTTCCTTCTTCTTTCACCAACGTTGTGGAAATGACCTCGAACAAAGTTCTCACTGAACAGTTCACTGAACATCCTTGCTCCACTTACTGATATAGGTCATCTCAGTGCATGTCACCTGTCCTTGATTCATCATGACTGCCATCTGTAGTCATTTTTTTGTCTTGGAGACAAACTATCCTTAATGAGTGCAGTGGGTTTGGTTTTCAAGAGGGTCGATGAATCACTGAAGACCATTAATTTTGACAATCATCTTACATCACACAGTTGTTGGTGTTTGTTTCTAGCCATTTTCTTTTTGTTTGTTTCAAAATGAAAATCATGCACATGCAAATTTCACATCATACACCAATCATCAATCAAGAGTGATTACTGTACAAACAACTATGGTCATAAGGAAGAGCAAGTGGTGATCCACTCTTTTTACTTAGGGAAATAGGTATATGTACAGTTTTTAACTTAAGTACACAGCAAATGCTTATATGTATCTCTTACGTAAAAATGAAGTTCCATTCGTATCCTCAAAACAGTATCCCTTGATGTAAACCATGTTTGGTGGTAAAAAACCTACACCTGTTTATTTGTCATTCACTTGATGGCCAGTTAATGAATTTATAACAGGTATAATTAATTGTAACACCACTCAGATTACACGACAAAGGTTCCCATTTAGCATTTCGGATGTCTGGAGTAAATACTCAGCCTTATGAATTAAGGTCTGATGTGGCAAATGTATTACATGTTATGTAAAATGTACAAGGAAGTGCAGCATGAGGAATTATCCACCGAGTTAAAAAAACAAACATCAATCAAAGGATTAACCAATTGCACGGTTATTGATTAATTACTTTTGCACAGCGGAATTGTCAAAAGATAGTGATTATGAATGTAGATTTACTAACGCACATTGAAAATACCCACATTATGTCGTAAAGTGCCTGTGTAAAAACAACGTCCTTCCTTCATAGGATTAACTGCCAATACAATCATTGCTCATTGTTGGCTAACTAAATTACATTTTTCAATAAAAGTGGACATCATGCAAATAGTTGTTAGGTGGGCTATGCTGGGTGACCAATGAGACTACCGGTATACACCAATGTGAAAAACATGAAACAGCCATGTGATCATTTGAGAAACTATCGCTAGTTTTGACATAATATCACGTCGTACACATGCAAATTTCACATCATACACCAATCATCTTTCAGGAGCAATTACTGTACAACAACTATGGTCATAAGGAAGTGCAAGTGGTGATGCACTCTCAAAACATTCATTATTTTCATATCGACATTGAGTGACACCGATATCAATGGCAAATTCCAAATGAATTTCCCCTACTTTTTCTTAAGAGTATATTATGACTATACTTATTCAAAGTTATAATTTTAAACATATTCAACATTATGCACTTATCCCATGGTTGGATGGTCGGCCACAACAGATTTTCCTCATCTTTAGGGAGACGACAACAATGAGATGATAAGTTTACAAGGAGGCTGGCCAAGACTTCTGATTCTTTGAGTGACAGCCCTATGCACACTTGTGCAGGTCAGTTGAAAGTACACTTTTAACTAGTTGTGGCTTATCAGCTATCCATGGAAAAATATATGGCATGTTAATACTCTTAATAGTACCCTCCCGAGTGGACATATCTTGCTCCCAGCAGACAGGCAGATGAGGAGGCCCCTATGACTGAGAGGTGTTCATTGAAGTAGAAGCGTCTTGATAATGCAGAGAGATAGTCGACTCAAGCAGGATTGACAATCCTGGGGGCAAGAACTCTTATGGGAAGCGGGAAACCCCCGAGAAGATATCAAAGGTAAGTGTAGCGCAGATAGTATCGGAGGTGGCACCAACAATGACAGTGGCACAGAAGTCGGATGTAGGAGGAACTGTAACTAGCCTATAAGGCATATCAACCATGGATGTCTCAGTCAAAGGATATGTGAGTGATCCAGGAACTTAAGAGTGAGTGAGTTTAGTTTTATGCCACATTCAGCAATATTCCAGCTGTATGGCGGAGGCACTTAAGACAAAAGCAGAGGAAGCACTATAGATTACTTGGTAGTAATGGGGACACTGACTGATGGGATCATTGAAGGATGAGATGGGGATCATCAACGATCCAGGAAGTATTGCCAAACCTTCAGGGGATTGACAACTCAGGAGGATTGAGGATTAACGCTGACTGATTGGCAAACAACCATCACATGCAATTGCACAGTTGATATAGATGTGGGTGGATCTGTAGACACATCCATGGGACAGAACAGCTGCCTCAGATTCCTGCTGAGGTAAGAGTCTCTGAGGGAGCATCCAAAACAACATCGTCTGCTGGTATGAGCAGCTTTGACAAAGAGTGTATGGCATTTTAACATCAGAGGGTCTGAATTCATCCAATGTCAAGCTGCGCAGGAGATTATACTGGTTATTGACATTTTACGGACGCTTCTATTCCACTGTGCTAGTGACGACTAGAGTTATCTTTTCTTGTTTCCTGTTTGCGCTCATGCACGCACAGCGTGAACACATGTACCCCTCAAGAAGCAGTTTTCGCATAGAATTTCTACCCCGCAATTTTACGTCGGTGGGTCTACGTCGGTAATAAAAGAAGAAAGAATACAACTCGTTGAGCCGTCATACCCAATCTGTGCTTTGAGTCTTTCTAGTGTCTTGAGCCTGCCTTTCTATACATGGCAATCTGCCTGTCATCTAAGTATTAACGAAGCTGAAAAATGGGAATAAATTATACTGCATGTTCCCAGACCTTCTATACGTGACACATGAGGATCAAGGGCTAAGAACGTCTTATGGCACTTGGAACAAACTATGGATGGTGGTGATGAAGAAGGGACAGGTTGCATGCACTGAGCTTCCTGAGATGACCCTTTTAGTAACTGGAGCAGGGGTGTGTTGTTGAAAGCTGTACAATGTGACTAAAAACCTTGTTCCAGGTGATTTCCACTCCACTGTTGACAGAGGAAGAGAAAGTGCACAACATGACAAAAGTTTAAATATCTATGGATTCTTGTTCTGACTTAGTCATTTGGAATTAAGATATTTCACTCTTGTCTTGACTTGTAGTTTTGACATTTGAATAGGTGATGAATGGCAACAAGCAAACATTCAATTTGTCGAGCCACCAATGAAGGTGTCCAGACTGGATAAATCCTCAAAGTACGTAGGAGAAGGCGATGAGGTTTGACAGACCCTAGCTGGTATGATTATCGAACTTGGAGGTTGAACTTGACGACATACATCTGATGGAGCCTCAAATAGCTGCATTTGTTTCCATGCAACAGACATGACAAGCACCATCGTTTCAAAGTCTATATTAGGGTGAGGCTGAGTATCTTAGGACTGATCCCAAGACACAGGCAGAGCCGGCTGCATTGACTTTGTGGCTTGCGATGCATGGGTCCCATCCCTCAAAGGATGTTGTCTGAGCCGGATCGCCAAATCTGTTAGGATCACCCATGAGACTAGGTTCAACGAACCTAAAGGCTATTTCGGGAGATGTGACGGAGTAGCCATATCAAGGATGCTCATCGAACAAGGATCGGGAAACGGAGGTTTGCCAAACGTGGATTGTAAGATCGAGACACAGAGTCACTCTTTCTTGGACCTCTTCGACGAAGTAGGGCCATGCTCTTCTGATATGTTTCTGAAGTCCCGGTCTGTGAGGCGCAGCGATCCCACCTTCCTGTAGTTAGCAAACTTGTCATCATCACAGCCTTGACATAGACTGCACTTGGATTTCCAGTCACATAGTCCGATACAATCTATGCATGATGGAAGCGGATCAGAGATTGAGAAGGTCTTTTTACACAACAAGCAAACTGGTAGTAACAAAGATTGCCAGGAGACAATTGCTTCTTGTGCCTATTTTGCCAACATGTGAAATTTGTTTTAAAATACCCTTGATGTAGCTACGAGATAACTCGTAGTGGCAAATTATGTTACATTTGATAACACGAGTATACTCATGATAAGCAGTAAGCATGTTAAAAATTGTCTTTTTCATAAGTGACTAATCAAAGTAATATTTGAAGAACTGTTGCACAATTGCTCAACAAAAACATTATTCAAGGTTTATGTTTGCAAGCTTAATGATCCTTTAAAGAACAAACAATCTGTTAGCAGAAATTTTTATTTGAATCATTCTCTGCAATCGAACTTGTTCTTGCAAACTTGTAAACTACATGTTTGACATGTTATCTCAAATATGTTGTCAATTATTCAGTGCCTACAATCTGATACTACAGGCTATGAGAAAGAATTCAGAGAGGAAGAATGTCTGACAGGTAACAAGAGAAAATTTCATTCACAGAATATATATTTCAGGTATATATACTGACAGGTAACAAGAGATATGTAATTTTTTGAGTAAAATTGATATTTTATACTTATCCTGACTCATGCTCTTTTGCTTGTCTTCTTCTTCTTGCGAACATAGTGGAACACTTGTATCTCCCTAATTGAAGTTCCCTTCAATGTAAAATCACTAATTAGTACACCACGAGTTACCTCCCTTCCACAAGCGGGAACGAGGGCGCCACCTCTACCCATGTGCCTCACTCTCTCCTCATATACTGAGCCCAACATTTGAATTTACAGGGAAATCCAAAGTGTTATTTGGGGAGGATGGGAGGGCTGACCTCATGAGTCAGGATAAGTATAAAATATCAATTTTACTCAAAAAAATTACATATTTTTCCTTATCCTGACTGATGCTCTTTTGTTTTTGTAGAATCCTCTGCGGAGCCGGAGGTGGGAATATATAATACTTTGGATTTTAATAATTAGTGATTTGAACTGTGATGATTGTAATAACCCTATGGGAACTTCATAAAGGCACTGAACTGATGAATTCCTGCTGCTAACTTATCAGCTGCCATATAAAGGTTATTACAATGTACTTATTATGATAAAGTATATATAACATTAATACAATGCTTAAGACTAATAGAATTAAGCTTGTTAATATGCTAGTATAAACTCCTTAGAGTTTGTTAGCTAAATTACTTTAAAATATAAACATAGTACTAAGCTTAAGATATGATTAAACTTAAGCTAATTATATAATAGCAAAACTCTTTTAGAGTTTGTTAGTTAATGTACTTATATGATATAGACATAGTGCTGAGCTTAAGATATGAATAAGCTTTAGCTACCTATATAATAGCAAAACTCTGTAGAGTTTGTTAGCTAATATATTTTTACAATATGAGTATAGTACTGTGCTTAAGATATAATTAACTTAAGCTACATATATAATAGCCAAAACTCTGTAGAGTTTATTAGCTTATAGATTTATAATGTAACCATAGTACTAAGCTTAAGATAAGATTAGACTTAAGCTAAATGTATATAGCAAAAAAAACTCCTTAGAGTTTATTAACTAATATCCTTTTATGTTATAACCATAGTACTGAGCTTAAGATATAATTAAACTTAAGCTATATATATAATAGCAAAACTCCGTAGAGTTTTGTTAGCTAATACATTTTATAATGTAACCATACTGCTTAAGATATGATGAAACTTAAGCTAATTGTATAATAGCAAAAAACCCTTTAGAGTTTGTTAGCTAAAATAATTAGTAAAACCTAGTAGAGTTTTGTTAGCTAATTCATTTTATAATGTAACCATACTGCTTAAGATATGATGAAACTTAAGCTAATTGTATAATAGCAAAAAACCCTTTAGAGTTTGTTAGCTAAAATACTTAGTAAAACCTAGTATTGAATTTATGAAGGAAACCTTAAGCTACATATATAATAGCAAAAACTCCGTAGAGTTTGTTAGCTAATATACTTATATGATATAAACATAGTATTGAGCTTTGAAGGAAACCTGAAGCTACATATATAATAGCAAAAACTCCGTAGAGTTTGTTAGCTAATATACTTATATGATATAAACATAGTATTGAGCTTAAGATTTGAAGGAAAACTTAAGCTACATATATAATAGCAAAAACTCCGTAGAGTTTGTTAGCTAATACAAGTTATAATGTAACCATAAAGCTTAAATTATGATGAAACTTAAGCCAAATATATAATAGCAAAAAAAACAAAAAACTCTTTTAGAGTTTTGATAGCTAATATACCTATATGATATAAACATAGTACTGCGCTTAAGATATGAATAAGCTTAAGTTACATATATAATAGCAAAAAACTCCGTAGAGTTTGTTAGCTAATACATGTTATAATGTAACCATATTGCTTAAGATATGATGAGACTTAAGCCAAATAGCAAAAACTCTTTAGAGTTTGTTAGCTAATATACTTATATGATATAAACATAGTACTGAGCTTAAGATATGAATAAGCTTAAGCTACCTATATAATAGCCCAAACTCTGTAGAGTTTGTTAGCTTATATATTTTACAATCTGAGTATAGTACTATGCTTAAGATATAATTAAGTTAAGGTAAATATATAATAACCAACTCTGTAGAGTTGTTAACTTATATATTGTATGATGTAATAATCATAGTACTGTGATGATAAAAAGAACTTAAGCAAATTATATATAGCATGTAGCTATTTAGTACTGTTATAAGATAAGTAGAAATCTGTAAGATTGACTTATCTTCTCCGAGGAACTGTCAACTGTTGTGCGAGGACCATGGGATCGAATTGGTGGATACCTGAGACGTCCTCGGTGATGATATCTCTCAGATAATGGTTGGCAACCACCATATCGGATCTCCAGAAAATAAACCCTCCATTATTTCAAATAACATTGTGTAGATCAATTGTAGAAGTTAGCGCTCTAATATCATGAGTATTAAAAGCTCATGGAGGGTCGGATTGGGTCCATCCGTCTTGTATGCACGTAGTATGACAGTTCTGATCCAAACCGAGATATAGTACGTGAGATTTCATTCTGCGTAAGTTGATGATAGAGGAAATAATCTGTTGCATTATTCCCTTCTGTTTGGTTCGGTGGAGATAAATTTACAGTGCTCTTGCTGGCCATCGTGATAGAATCATCGTATCATGGAGTCCAAGTATGTCATCCAGTCGTGTTCATAAACCTCACTTGTGAGGTGTTGGAGCACTATATTCAGATCCCCAAGTTGGAGGGTGAAACTTCTGTTTTAATTCTCCAATCAGAAAGTTTAAGTAGGTTTACTAACCATCTAGTTGTGTTAGTAGCTTGATTATGAAATTCAGCTGTAGTCTGAGACGCTGTGGATTTAGATCCACTTGTATCCCGTCGTCTAGGTTATTCGCTGTAAGTCCTTGACGATGTAGGTGCACAACCAGGTGTGTCTGTCCTCGTTGAACTTTATGTAAAATTGCCTGACTGCCGTGCCTCGCCCTAACTTGACAGGGGAGGTCTCTAACCTGAAGAAAGCAGCCCAATCATGAAGGTTCAGATTAACTGGACTGTAAGGAGGCTTGCTCGCTCACTGATATATAGTTGTCACTTGTAACGTAAGTCTTGAACTGTGAACTAAGATCGACCTCCTCGTGGAGGTCGTTGTCCAACGCGGTCCAATCAGAACAAGGCATTTTGATTCTGTAGAATACCCCAGCTGTGATGTCACCGGTGTAGCAGGAAAAACCTTGTATAAAATCTTGCCGCCGTTGATATTAGCATAATCGTCGGTCTTCACCGTAGCTTCCCGGTTACCCGAAAGTGACCACGTGTTTCGAGGGTTAAAGGTAAACGCTGAAACCTCCGCGCGAAATACCTCGCTCTGTAATATTAATGCTGGGTAGGTTATTTTCCTGGCTGTCATGAATGTAACTTCAGTTTTGAATATAATTCCGACTTCCTTATATAAAGGTACAATAAACTTGCAAGTTGTCAGCTTGTAGACTGTATACATGAATGTATCGTCATAATTGTAGAATTAAAGCTGAACTTGTTGTACATATTTCTTCTCAGAAACTTTGACGATTATGAGTTATACTCGCTGTAACAAGGCTGCTGTTCAATTTCGATATTGAATTGTCTGCAGATCTGCGTAATGGTCACGCATGTAGATAATCGTATCGTAGTCCGGGATTGCATATTCTAGCAATCTATACGGAAAGATTGATTTCTGTGAAGATCTATGAAACGTCGTTGACTAATTAATATAGCGACGTTCTGTGTTGTAAATAGCCTGTGCAATTGTCTTCGCGTAGGCTTATAGACGGCATATGGCATACAGTTGATAGACAACTTATGCGATGTCTTGAACGGACTGACGAGTAGCTATATATGACGAGTGGCTAATATATGGAGACCTTGGAGGAGATTTCCTCGGTGGACGCCGGAGACTTCGCGAAGCTCTCGAAGTATCCATTCTAGATTTTCTGTGTGAGGTAGACTTGGAGCCACTTAGCCTTCGCGACCTTCGCGAAGGTATCGAGTCAGAGCCCGATCAGTATATATATAATATATGAGCGCTTGCTTCGCGAACGACCTCTGTGTTCAACAGGAGTGAGTGAGTGAGTGTTTTGTTTTACGCCGCACTCAGCAATATGTGGGGTCGGTGAAGCGCTACTCCTCCGTGACGTCCCTTGTAACTGGTGAGGCTCTAGCTCCTTCGCGGAGGTGGCCTGGGACTTCCTTAGCGAAGCGTCTAGAATCCGATCAATATATGAGCGTTAGCTTCATACAGGGTGTGGTTCTTGCTGGTTCTGCATAAGTAGAGCCGAGTAGATCATCCTATCATCTTCAGAAGTCGTGTCACGAAATCTGGTGATAAGAATCTCATTGATCGTTCTAGATCTATTAAGGCCAAGAACATACGCCTCTGGCGTTTGAACTGTTATGGCTTTATGGTAGGCTGTGTCCACATACTGTGGCACCGCAGCAATCGAGTCGATCGGAGGTAAGGTGATGGCGTCTGCCTCGTCTTCCTTTATCAGGTATGTCTGCGCCGAGTTGCCACTCTTGGAAGGTGAAGAGAGATCTAGGTTGTTTACCATCCAATATCGTATCTCAGCGTCTGAGAAAATGATGCCTCCATCATTTTCTATCCCAGCATCGCTGATGAGAGGTTGATGCTCTTCTGATGGTGGACTGTGTATTTCTATCTCTATATCGGGTGACGCTCGGGGAGACCTGACTGTAGACTTGTGTGCAGACTTGTGTGGTGACCTGTGAGACGATCGACGTGGTGATGTACGAGGAGATCGGCGCGGTGAACGGCGCGGAGATCGTGTTGGTGATCTGCGTCTATGGGTTGACCTTCTCGGAGACCTGTGAGGAGAATGTTGATAGCTTCGCGAAGCTCTTGTGTAGTCAGGTGTCCTTCGCGAAGCTTCCTCTGCGTCCGGTCCTGGGGAACGGCGATTTGACCTTCGCGAAGGCTTCCGTGAGGTCTGATGGTCTGAGTCCGCATCTAAGGATGAAGCCGAGGAAGGTGATGATCTATCCCGCCTTAGCGAAGGCCTTCGCGAAGGCTGTACATCTGGGTCCTTCGTCGAGGTGGTCTGCGACTTCCTTCGCGAAGGTGGCTTCGTCGTGGCTGCTACGCTGATGGGGGTGCCTCTGGGGTGTCGTCTGCGTTGGAACCTTCGCGAAGGCTCAGGCCTTGGGTTGGCTGCTTCTCCAGTCTGTAGTGGCCCTCCATCATGATCATGATTTGCCGCAACAGTTCATCTGGGATGGTCTGCGACGAATTAGTCGGTGCCCTCTCTGCGATGTTAGCGGCGGGGCCCTCAGGGAAGTCGTCTGACGTCAGTGTAGAGACCTCAGGCTGCATGGCGATCTCTGCTGATGTCACTGTAGCTGTCTCCGGTAAGCTTCTTGTGGCGTACGTCGGGGATGATGATCGGCTGATCATCGTAGAGGCCCAGTTCAGCGGCTGGAACAATCTCGGTTGAGAAAGTCCTAGTAGACTTCGTTGATTTCCCCTCAGAGGTCGACGCTGCCCTGGGGGTGCGAAGTCTGCGTTGAGTGTTGGTAGCGACGGGACCCTCAGGAAGATCATAGAATATCAGCGTTGGTACATCAGGCTGCATGTTGATCTGCGCTGACATCACTGTTGTCGACATCGGTCATTCTTTTGATGTACATCAGGTATGATGATCGGCTGATCATCATACAGGCCCTAATCTGCGACGGGAACAATCTCGGCTGAGAAAGTTCAAGTAGACTTCGTTGATTTCCCCTCAGAGGTCGCGTTGAGATGCAGTAGAAACCCTCTAGTCTTCGGCTGCGACCATGGGATGTCTGGGGAAGCAGGACGCTTCTTGGAGGCGGCGGACTACGTCCCACGCCTCTCCACCACTCGGGAGGGGGGTCGACCAACAGCAGTAGACTGGCGAGGGGTTCAGGTGTATCAGTCATGGCTAGACTCTGCATACGCGACCTATCTGCTGCGCGTCTCAAACGCAAAGTAATTATTTATCAAAGGTAGAATTGGATAAATTAGTATCGCAACTGCAACGTGAATAACATGAAACATGGCGCAGTACAGCTAGGGCATATTAAATGCGGATCAGCAGCAGAATAAAAAACGTAATGTGCAACAGTACAGAATTTTTATCAACGTAATCCACTGAAACAGCACGGCGTCCCGTGCATAAACAGTAGAAACACGACTAAATATCAATATATAATTGTTGAAGGATACTAGCTAAACCTCTATAGATGTCTATACGAGGTAACTAACTAAATATAATCAAAGGATATAGTGTGTCGGGAGACACAGGCGCTCTCACGTCCAGCTCACTGGGCGAAGAAGGAGAGAGTGAGGCACATGGGTAGAGGTGGCGCCCTCGTTCCCGCGCTTGTGGAAGGGAGGTAACACCGTGGTGTACTAATTAGTGATTTTACATTGAAGGGAACTTCAATTAGGGAGATACAAGTGTTCCACTATGTTCGCAAGAAGAAGAAGACAAGCAAAAGAGCATGAGTCAGGATAAGGAAAAATAATTCCATTCACAGATACTTACCTAAACCCTTGAAGGCAAACTTCTTTTTGCTCCAGTCTATCATGGCTTTTCTCAGGGAGGCAAGTTTATGGCTTGCCCTGGCTCGAATAATCACCTAAATATAAGAGATGTGAAACATTATCAATGATGCAATGTATATCCATGACATACACCACATGTAAAGCAATTACAGTGAAGCTCCGTTAGTCTGGACTCCGATAATCCGGATGTCTCGTCTCCCGGACAATTTTAGCTTGTTACCAATCTATGCCTAGATAATTTGCCTCGATAATCCGGAAATTCGGTTTCCGGAACCGGACGGTAAGTAGCTGTCACCAATCAGTAAAATAAACAGTAAATTGCTTCACAGTCCGGACGCTGTAAGTCGTGTTCACGAACCGTAACAACACCTCCCGGCAATGTTTACTTAATTAACTGGCCAACTGGGTTGTTGTTTTAATAAGACATTAAAAGCTCCCGACTCAAGATGCTGTACATTTACACTTTGATTGACACCACAATACAAAGGCGTGGATGATAAGTGAGCTGTTTTGTGATTGGTTAATGTACTTTGACAGACAGATGCGGTCACGTGGACTTAAAGTGATTTTGCTTTACGACAACGCTGTGACGCAACAAGTCACAAGTGTGTGCTTCGCTAACTTTGCGAAATGTGACCAAATACCGCGTATCATATTCAACCGATGGATGCAGGAATAATTCGGACATTCAAGGAATACTACAATAGATCGCTTGTTAGACATTACCTCACCTGTGCTGAGGAAGAACGTGATCAGATACGTCGGATCAACATGCCGATGTCACTCGGTAAAATTATTGATGTGATGAATTCAATAAGCTTTACATTAAATGCTTATTTGTTTTATCCAGATTCATGTCGTTTTTGTAATAGTAAGGGAAGCAACTTGGGTCTTGATTCAGTAGTCCGGACTATTCGCAATCCGGACGAATTTGCTGAGAAACGCAACCGTCCGGATTAACGAGGCTTCACTGTAATTATCTGAGTTTTGAGAAAACAAGGATAATGACACTTTATTCTTTCCATTAATAATGTGACACAGTTCAACTGTTCCTTCTACACAGAATAGAAAAAAATTGTAGAAAACCAGGTAGGTACGTAGGTACGTACGTAAACAGTATGATAACTATGAATCTGCCATATGTTACTCACAGACTCGCGTATTAGTACTTTCCTTAAAATATTTTAGCAATGTAACAGCAGTAAAGTTACTTTCATAGAAAATTATACATGTTATATATGCATGTAAGTAATGTCTTCTTTACAATCTGTCATTGTCAATAATATATAATCCCATAATTTCAATAGATTGTTTGTAAAATTAAACCTCGCACAATGATATGAGAGAGAGAGAGAATTTGTTTGTATGTCTCATCTCGTACATACAAAGAATACATACATATGTTGATCAAATATAAATGTACAAGCTGCCAAAGGGCTATAAGAGACACTTGCAATAAAATGACATAAAATGTTGGAATATATGATATGATCCAGGTGTTGAGCAGTGAAGTGGCTTAAAGAGTTAACATCCTTATTGCCAAGTCTGTAACAATGTACAAAATGAAGCAGTTGTGCTTGTCTTAGTTTTCAGCATATAACACAAAGACATTCTGGCACTTGGCTGGTGACAAGTGGTAAGCAGGGTGTCAAATGATGGGATGGGTAGCCTTAGAACTCAGCTTGAACTCCAGGTCTTGATAATCTGAGACTGCTCCCCATGTCCCTATGTGTCTGAAGTTATTGTCTCATTAAAACTTCCTTGAAAACATTGATTGAATGTCTGAACCATGATATTTTACCCCCAAATTAATTGTAGAGCGGATCTCTGGAAGACAGCTGAGATTGCAGGGTCATGTACCTTTAAAGTAGTCCAGAAGAAGAAATATATAATTACCTCTTTAACAGGCTGTAGCCCGTTCTCAGGTCTATAGTCAAAACAGTTAGTGTTTTAGAATTAGCAGGACCTCTAGTATCAGACAAAGACTCATACATGTTACACAGCTTTTAGAAAATGTTTTCAGTATTTCCCTGTTCAGTTTCCTGACTGAGAACAGAAATTGTTCAGCAACTATACACGACATAAGAAACAGCTTCTATAAGTTCTATCCCTGTTCAGTTTGCTTTTGAAAAATGTTTGAAAAGAACTTTGGCCCAGAAGGAGGACTCAATATGGCAGTCATCGAAGGGACATGAGGCACTGTTGGTGCTCAATGTGCAGAGTAGTTCCTGAACACAAAGTATGTAAATATTGGAATCTCTTGAATTGATAGTTCAAGCTCAGCGCATTTTGGGAGACAAGTACTAAAAAAACTGGTGAAAAACATGGTCAAAAACTTCAATCCAATATGGCTGCCAAAGGGAGCAATTTAGCCACATGAGTCCAACACTTGAAATTGAAGGCAATCTGATTCTGAACCTTGGGCCTAGAACCTTGAGATCAGGTGCACCTTGTTGAATTTGTGAAGAGATTCTGACCACTGGTTCTTGAGTTATGATTGGAACAAAAAACGGCGGAATAATAAATCAAATGATTACAATAGGTCTCCAGCCTTTTAGGCATGGAGACCTGAAAATGATCCCAAATCTACTAAAAACACAGTTCATCATCTGACTGCTCTGCATAGCAAGGTCCTACAAGAAATATTCATCATTTGGAGATGAACTGCAGTTCCTGCTCCAGAAACAGGCACACCTCTCATTTCCAGTAGTCACCAGGCATTAGTTTACCACAAGACTCATCTAAATAGCAACTTTAATCCAGGAGGGGTGGGGAGGGTGCGTGTTATAATGATCCACTTATGCATTATATATATACATTATACAGCATGTTTGAGTTTGAGATGTCAGTGCTCACTGACACGTTTGAGTGTACATACCTTGCGTCCTGCCTGTCGGAACACACTGAGAGAGGCATGTCGGATTGCCCACATATCGTTGGTGTAGGGGTCAAACTTAGTCTCAGCTGATGCAAGCTGAAAAATCATATTGTAGTCCTTGAATGGTTTCATAGCTTAAAGCTTCATTTCTCAGATAATCCCTGTATCACATTGGTGTTTGTATTAACTGCAACATCTGACTGTACTTCTATCCATCTCTGGCAAGCCTTTCAACAAAAAAAGTGGACAACTTTAAAAACAGACCCATATCATCTTACAATACTGCACAGAATCCACTTCTTGTTTAGTGTGCAGGTGAGTGGAGTGTGCTTTTATGGATAGGTGCTGTGCTGTTGGAGTTTGTGTTCCAGTCAACTACAATTCTAACAAAGAATGACTAAAGATATTTGCTTGTGGGTCAGAGAGCGTAACAGAATTTCAGCTAAGTAAAAACTTTGTCTCGTATTCCAACAAATGTAAAATATTGTATCACCAAAAGATTTTCAACAGTTACATAAAAATACCCCAAGTTAGGCTGGAGAGTTATCAAGACTCCTAACAGAACTGATAGTAAGAGAAAAGAAAGAAAATTGAATGATAGTCTACATTTAGATCACAACAAGCCTTTTATTGATTTTCAGATTGCATACATATGAATGTTAAACTTGAGTAAAACTAATAACCATAATTATATACTTGGCGTCATTAATGAAGGATCAAGCTATTGGTAACATTATTTCTTAAATGTTGTAAATTCTTCGTTATTGTTTGAAATATATACAACTTAGTGTTCTACAAATTTTCTTAACAGTATGGAAAAGCACATCAGGCCGTTGAAATGTCAATATTACGTTCTTTAATACATTCTGTTACACAGGGGCGTGTCACACTAAGAAATAGCATTAGAAAGACATATAGGTATATAGAGCCTACCCTAGTACTATATATAAGAAAAGGGATCACTTGAATGTCAAGGCCGTCTATGGCCGACAAGTGAGTATGATTGCTGATGGTTTTGGAGAAAGTGCCTGCTTACTGTTGAGGAAATGATTTGTAGATGTTGAAATCAGTTTTTAGACCCATGGAATGCCACTGCCAGTCGAATCTAGCCCTACATAGGTGCTGTCAACGTGGCTGGAATTAATAAACAAATTTAAAAGGTGAGTTTTCGCTGTCTTGGGTGATCCATGATTTTGGCTTGGAATTGCGGAGGTAGCTGTTTTCGGTGAGTTGTGGCGAATAACTTTTGAAATAATGATCCGATTGTGACCATTTATAGCTCATTTTGTAGGGAAATCATCTCGCTTTCGATCCTCGGGGGCCTTAAAAATAGTTTACATGGTGAAATCTAACTTGGATTGAGGAGGGGGTGGTTCCGTCGTTACATCCCTTTCCTTTTATATAGTACTAGGGTAGGGTCTATGTACCTATATGTCCTTTTAACGCTGTTTCTAAGTGTGACAAGCCCCTGTATTCTGTTACAAATGGCACAATTTTTATTCAAATTGTCAATATGGAAATCCACCTGCCACTTAATGTCAATGATTAGAACGTGCAAGTCGCTCTATCCATAGAAAGCGGAGGACAATTTACAACATTGATGCTTTTTCACTGTATTTTTACTGTTCAGGTACCTGTTTGATATCGCAGCTTAAAATGAGTCGTTGTTTGACACTTGTTGAGAGGGGTCAGGCCATTGGCCTTTCGGAATCTGGTCAAACTCAGGTTGTTATCCGCTTTAATGTAGGTGACAGTGCTATTGGTAGGCAGTGACAGAGATTTCAAGACAATGGGTCTGTGGAATATGCACATCGACCAGGTCACCCCCGAGTCACAACAGTCCGACATGATAGGCACATGATTAACACTGTGTTACGTAACAGATTCCTTAACACAACAGATCTTCAGACAGAACACTCCAATGTTAACAATGTAAGAATATCCCAGAGCACCGTTCGTCGATGTCTAAGGGCAGCCAAACTCCACTGTAGGTGACCTGCAGTTCGTCCACCACTAACACCACACCACAGGCAATTGCGTTTGAGATGGAGTAGACATCATGGCCGCTGGAATCAACGTCAATGATCTCGTGTGCTCTTCACAGATGAAAGCAGATTCTATTTGTCCTTCCATGATGGTCGGCAGAGGATATATCATCACAATGGAGAGTGAATTACAGATGCAACTGTGGCCACGCATAACCGATTTGGCGGGGGTCGGTCATGGTTTGGGCAGGCATAACTCCTACTGGACATACTCCACTGCACATGGTCGATGGTAATCTTACAAAACAGTGTTATTGGGATGAGATTCTGGCTCCTATAGCAGTACCATTCCTGCAAACTATGCAAAGCTTTTATGGTCAACCCCCTTTACTGCAAGACAACAACGCTTGGCCTCATAGGGCCAGGATTGGTCACAGAATTCCTTAGGATGTAGAGCGGATGGAGTGGCCAGCATGCTCGCCAGATCTCAACCCAATTGAGCATGCCTGGGATGAACTCGGTCGACGTGTGCACACACGTCACCCAGCACCAGTAGATCTCACAAGACTCTGCAGACCTCTAGTAGAAGCATGGAATGCGATTCCGCAAGCTTTCTTTATGAAGTTGATAAGGAGCATGAGAACAAGGTGCACCTGTGTCTTGGATGCGCAAGGAGGGTACACAAGATATTGAATGACCGAGTGCTTCATGTTTGTCATTTTCATTTTGGGGGGTCAGTCTATACAACTGATGCTTGCTTGTCCTGTTTGAACTTTTTGTCTGTATGTCATGATGTGTCACATTTGTCAACACATTAAACATTTTGATGACACTCTCAGTTCTATTATTTTTTAGAAACTTTTCTTTACATGTGCTATATATCATTTAACCCTTTATTATTGACACTTAGAATATTAAAAAATAGACTGGGCATCCTATCCATGTTTAATAATTAGACCACATGACAGATCGAATGTGACCCAAATTGTGAAGAATCATCCAATCTTGGATATCATGTGTCAAATTTCATAAATTCCAATCACACACATTAAAACAGTTTGCCTATTTTAGTGCTGGTGTGCCTATTCTGTACAGAGAGACCTTGCCCTTTAGTGTGAAGCAATAGTAAACCCCTAAACTTGTCCAGGGGTATCAGGAGAAGTAGGATGTGTTTTCTGGTATGCCTCTAACATCTGTAGCACGCATGTCAGAACTTATTTCTGCATAAACGTTTCTTCACTTATGCATCAAAACATTTTGCCACTAAAGTACATATTCACTTATGCATCAAAACATTTTTCAAAATTAGCAATGGAATGCTGAAATTGATACTATTGTATGCTGTTTTTTCTCAACACTTTGCCACTAAAGTACATATTCACTTATGCATCAAAACATTTTTCAAAATTAGCAATGGAATGCTGAAATTGATACTATTGTATGCTGTTTTTTCTCAACACTTTGCCACTAAAGTACATATTCACTTATGCATCAAAACATTTTTCAAAATTAGCAATGGAATGCTGAAATTGATACTATTGTATGCTGTTTTTTCTCAACACTTTGCCACTAAAGTACATATTCACTTATGCATCAAAACATTTTTCAAAATTAGCAATGGAATGCTGAAATTGATACTATTGTATGCTGTTTTTTCTCAACACTTTGCCACTAAAGTACATATTCATGTTTGAGTCCACTTACCTCTTCTGCATCTCTCAGTGTCCTCTTGGAAGTGCACTTTGTGGAGGTTCTCTTATACTCACTCTCTGGCACGCAGTCACCACGCTTGTTGTACTGTAATTATATGAGTAAAATGAGTGCAGACTAAGATTGTGACTGTGAGCCATGTACAGGCATACAAGATATGCAGGATGAGTATCTAATATTGTGGTAATACCGGTAGTTAATTGTACAAACTGGCCCCTTTTAGTTATGACTGTTTGTCAGTGAGTTTGAGTTCTTTTCAACTTTGTAAGGAATAAACAAGTACATATAGTTAACAATGTGATTTACAACATGTGGGTAAACATATCAGCATCTAACTACATTAACACAACACACGTACACAGTATTCTCCTGAATAAGGGGCAGGAAGTCCAACTTCTAAATCCCTTTAAAAGAGTTGATGTTTAATTGATGACAATTTTATAACAGGTAAAGCTCAGGCGTTTGGAAAAAAATGCCCAACTGAACATTTTATTAAACATTTTGACAACATTCAGGCGCTATTATTGATGGGAACACATTTGTGAAGTTTATTTCCCTGGTTCACTAGTTTTTGAGGATATGAATTTCATGGTGTGATTCCCACGATGTTTAGCCTTGTATTCTCACATAATTGCATTGGTATCTTTGCATGATAATGTACATTTTGAAGGTAGATACCTAATAGTTGGAATCCCCTAAAAACCAAGACATTACCTTGACAAACAAGTGATCTGATTTTGCCTTCTTCAACAGTAAAATAGGATACCTGCACTGTTTTTAATTGTTGGTTCTGGCTAATAGAGGACTCACTATGAGGTGATGAAAGGTTATCTTATTGTTAAGCCTATATCTTAACCTATAATTGACACCAATTATGCATTCACAGTTGTTGGAGATACTAGATGCTTGTCAGTAAACAATTTTGTTTTGTTTTTTTCAGTGACAAAATGTCACTTCTATGCACTAGCTGCTCTACCAACGGCACTAGAAAAACCCACCTTCCCCCTCTCTCTCATATTTGTACAGTATATCTTATTTCAGATTGTCAACAATATTTAAATGACCATACATTGACACATAATACTCAAATAACATCCACTATGATTTAACATGTTTCAGGGTATGACAATTATAAAATATTGTTTTCTTTCATTACATCAACAGCAGTACTGTTACATGGTAGTTGTAAGTCGAGGTCAATATACATGAGTTTGGTGGAATTTCAAGTTTAGTTTCACAATATCATTTCTCAATTGGAAATTTTAACGTTCCAATACTAGGGCTGGATATTGCCCTGATTCTCATATTGCAATATATTGCAATACATATTGTGATATATTGACTGGAAGGTTTCTGTGTGTACATCATGCGACATCATCTTCTTAGTTGCTGTTAAACCATATGTTCAGGCTTCCTGTCCCCATTGTGTATGGGTGTATGCCAGTGGTGTACAGATAAATTATATAGAGCCTATATGTGGACTGTTTCATTGAAGTAACTGTTTTGCAACAAAGTTTTGCGAACATAATGATAAAGGTAATACTATAACATGATTTTCATGGTCAGTGTAATGTTTGCTTCAACAGAATGCACTTCAATGCAGTATGTAATTTTTGTTACTGTTTGTCAGTGATTCATTCAGATTCAACTCCAATATAAACATGTGTTAACATGAACTGCTGTAAAATGAAACAAAAACATGATTTAGGCGAACTATTTGAGCTTAAAATCACATGTGACCTCCAAAAACTAAGATCCTTCACTAGAATGTCATTATACTTAAAATACAGTTCGCTCTACCACTATGTATAGTGTAATAAAACACACTTTCCCCCCGAACTATTATAGTTAAAGGACGAGGACCCTTGCGTCCGAGTGCTTAACGTTATAATAGTTCAGGGCGAAAGTGTGCTTTATTACACTATACATGGTGGTAGAGGCGACTGTATTTCTTTTCTAAGATGCCAAATTTAATACTTTCTAAGGATAATTACGATGAATTTAAGGCAGAAAACTAACGACGGTGTCGGTGACCTAAATTAAGGGGCTAACTGGTGCGCTGTTCTATTGATGTGTCTGCCCCCCTACGTTAAGACGAATGTTACCAGAAAAAACCCAAATGATAACAGTTTGATGACGGTTTACGTTCGGATTAAACATCTTCTCTGAATTATTTTAATTACATCTGTAATTAACGTAAACCATATGGGGCAATATGAACGTCGCATTTCTACTACCAACTTAAGTTTAGATCAGTACATCCAGATGAAGCTGAGTAGTCAAGCGACATTCCACAATTGCACTGTGAGAATGTAAACATTGCGAACGTTACCGTGTCGCTGAAAACTTGTGAGTCGAATTGACACATTTTAACCGTCATAAAACATAAACAGTGATGTTAGCTGCGTGAAGCAACTGCAAACTAAGAAACTGGATGCAACGGAGTAGTTTACTGTAGGAGGCCGTACGAGGCGATGACAACTGACATGCATCGTGACGTCGCTTACATTGTGGCGTAATGTAAAATGGTTCGATTACGAGGGGGCACACTAGAATGGCGCAGTGACGGGATAACGTCATTCAATTGTTACGTCATCAAAAAACTACACCTTTATTGACTGATAATGTATTTTTTTTCGATTGTTCTAACCACTAGGCATCTTAGAAAGTCCTACAAAATTGATAAGACTTTGGCCTTTATCATAAATTGGTAACATATGTCCCATTATGAAACAAAAATAACAAAATAATGTGAATTGTGAAATGCTCACTCAGAGCCAGTAGCTCTACTTATAAGTCCAAATAAAAGATTGGTCAAATTTTTTAAGGGCATTATAGAAGTGGAATGCATAAGAAAAGCGGGATATTTTCAAATAACGGCATCTGATGGGCATCCACCCTTCCTACTGTCCCACTGATTAGGTTGAAGAAATTCTGCCAAGGTGTACAGTAGCCCAGCCTCCGTGTCCGTCACGGTCGAGGGAGCAGGGGCGGACCATTTTGCAGCTAGGTTTGGTAATTAGACTGTTGGCGAGAAACATTAATTGCTCTGGATCAGTGGCCCTTTAAGTGGCCTCAAATGGACCATCCTTTTACGAAAAGCAAGATTTATGGATGTCAACTTATTGTTGTGAATAACACAACGTTTCGGAGTGTATGCTTGCTCCTTTATCGGGTCATGAATATTCACAATAAAAAAGTTGACATCCATAAATCTTTTTTAGTTCTTGTCTGATTGTAATAAAGTATCCCAGCACTGTAGGCTTTTTCAGATTTTCAAATGTTTGGATGGTATAGTGACTGATCCAATTTGATCCTATTTCTGTGTCTGTTTACCTCCATATTTAATCATGTAAAACTATTATGTCTACTACGTATGCTATGATATCAAAAACACACATTTGATATATTTGAATCCATAAACTAAACAACCCCACTTTGCCATTGCAAAATAAATCTGACATTTTACTTAGATACATAGGTATATACAGTTTTTAACTAAGTACACAGCAAATGCTTATATATATTTCTTATGTAACAACAAAGTTCTGTTCGTATCTTCAAAACAGTGTTGGCCCATAAGGTTTTTTTTCAGGCAATCAAACTTGCATGCAATACAGCGATTACCACTCTCTTGCTGTAACCCTTGTTTGGTGGTAAACCTACACATGTTATTTGTCATCATTCACTTGATGGTCAGTTAATGAATATATAACAGGTATACCTAGTGATAACACCACTCAGATTAACTGACAAAGGTTAGCATTTGACATTTCTTGGAGTAAATACTCATCATTATAAATTGAGGTCTGATGTGGCAAATGTATTACATCTTATGTAATATGCGCATGGAAGTGCAGTAAGAAGAATTATCAGCTGAGTTACAAAACAAATATCGATCAAAGGATTAACTGATAACACGCTGTTTGATTAATTGCTTCTATCCTGTCCACAGTAATTGCTCTGGATCACTGGCCCTTTAATTCCTCCAAAACATCACATATGAAACCATTCAAACATGATTCATATTTGGTAGAATATTTGGCACTTTTAGCAGCCACTTATAAAGACACTTCCACTTGTAAAAACATGAAACAGATAGGAAACGAAAGTATATTTGGCACTTTTAGAGCTCATTTTGTTGCTATGGAAATGAAGGGCAGATAATTCAAGGGAGCTTACTCTGGATGACCCAATATGTTGCAGAATCTTAACCATATCGCGATAATCGGTAATATTGCACAGCCCTATCCAATACATTTAAATTAGTAATGACTGCCCAACAACCCCATATTCCCTGAATGACCAAACCATTTTCACCACAAAATTTTGAAATTTCACTGACCTGTGTGAAAAACAGTACAAATTCTTCCCAACATTAGGCACTTCCCCCTCTAATGGCACCACCTCTGGGTTGGCATGTTCAAAAGAGAATGTCCCCTATCTGTGGCAACATTTATATACACTAACACATGCTCATGTTGACCCTCCATTACCATCATGTACATGTAAATCATTATTTATGAATAATATTATATAATGAAATGTTAAATAAGTCTTATAATCATAAAAACCTGACCAACAGGTCTGCATAAATAATGACAATTCCAGTCAAAGCCACAAAGGCAATCAAATTCTGGCAAACCTTTATAGCTCACCTTTTCACATAGGGAAGTTATAAATAACAAAATATGCTTGAACAACATGTCATAAAGCAAAATACTGAATAGAACCATATATTTATTAGAGTAAATCACACTTGTTATACTTAACCCAACTCATGCTAATTGAATTGAATTTAAACAAAGCACTATTATCAAGTAATGATAGCAGTGTCAGTACCTACACCAAAATGTTGCTCCTAATTGTAATACAAATGTTGCTAATCCCTCCTCCTGATCCTTTCTTAGTACTCAAACTTCTAAATGCCTCACAAGAAAATGAATTTAACATTTAGAAGGCAAACATGACCACCATTGTCACCAAAGTAACCACAAAAACTGAAATAAAAACAAATTCAAAAGGAAATATTGAGACTAAAAGATTTCACAGAAATGGAACATTGATACAGTTCCACTGTAAACCTTGCACAAATTAGGACTCTTTGTAAACTGTATTTGTTATAATGACACTAAACAGGTTGCACCGTCATCGGCAGTCCACATTTCAGCTTCCAAGGAATATTTTTCAAGTCAGTATCATTCTTCCAGCATTCCATTTATTAAGTGGACCAGTAATATGAAATATTCTTCTTAATTATTACTTTTGGTAACATTACATTTCTCATATGATGGCATGCAAACTTTGGGGAAACATACACCCAAAAAAACAAGAAAAGGTAACATCTGCAACAATTTTACTTACCAGTTTGGGAAAAACTCCCTGTAGAATATTCACATATATCAGGAACCAGTTGAATTAACTCTCATAAAATTCACAATTAAAATAGCACTGTAGGAGACCTAGTTAAAAAGTAAACACCTGAAACTGTTAACAATATAGTAAAGAAAAATGGCTTACTTCATAATAGAACGGAGCAACACTGGATATAAATAGAGTATGCATCTAGGTTTTTTTTTAATATGAATAAGTGAACATGAAAAGGGTCTCAGCTAAATTGTCTGATATCAACTTTTGAACCATTGGAGCCCACAAACCAGTGAAATACTGGTATGTCCACACAAATGCTCCAAACTCATGCCATAAACAAATACAAGGAACATTATGGTTTTAAAAATTTATTCAGAAAAAATATCTAAAATATCCGTGCCTTAAAATATCTGAGAAGATTTAACAAACTACAATGAAATATTTATTTAGAAATATGATACTACACTGGTTTTAACAAATCATTAAAATCCATGTATTGCTACAAATTAATGTCTCCAACTCCTGGACTACAGTACCGGTATTTAAAGAAATTAATTTACAAGCATCAAAATTCTTTTTTTAACTCCATGACCTTTAAATATGCTAGCTATCATCATAATGTTTCAGACCCATCCATTCAGTTGATTCAGGAAAGAAGCACTAAGTAAGCAGTAAGAATAGACAGTCTAATAGGGATGAGGTACCCTAAAAAATTATTAAATGAGCAGAAACGTTTAATGTACTGACCATATAGTCTTCCCAGGCATGCAACCTGTCCTCTATGACATGTGTCCGCTTCTTGTTGGAGATCTGAACCTCGCCGAGTCGTATTTGCCATCTCAGTTGGTTCTGCCTCTCTTCATACACATTTTGACGAACATCATGTTCAAATTGGGCTTCCTGTATGCATATTTACAATACAGTTAGCCAAAGGTTTCTGTAATAATGATGGCATTGATAATTCTTGCAACTATCCTACCTCTAAACATCATTGCCATAAAACATCAGAGTGATCAGAAAGTTCTGACATCAAATCATACAAGACATGGTTAACAGACAAGAGAATTTTAAATTTATCCCAAACCTGTATTTCCATCCATTTTGGATCCATCTTCTTACAACATCCTGTATTCTGGTATACCTAATGGTCGTAAACTAAAATACTTTCCATTGTTTGACCAAAACAAGGTACGCATCATCTTGGAAAAATTCCAAAAGGTCTGATTCAGAGTAATCTCAAGGACATGTGCAAATATGTGTTAAGCTTTCATAAAATTACCATTATATTTTCATTTCAATTCCCCATCAGTGTTTCAATCGAACCTGACTGACCAAGATTTCATCTGACATTTCAGTCTCGATGTTCATGATGTCATTTCCTGTACTGTTGACATCATTCAGGATGACATTTGTCTTGACATCATTCCCATTACTTCAGTCCTACACCTAGTAGACAAAGTGGCACTAACAGTTAACTGTTAGGGGAGCTACTCCCATAATTCAGGTGAGGTCTGACAATATGTTCTGAAGATAAAAGCTTGTGAATATATTTTGAGATTTCATTGGCAACTTGAAATCATTGTTTTTGAGACACAATGCTGTGCTGGCAGATGGAGCTCTAAGTTTAGGTGCATGACTCGGTCTGTATGTACGGAGACCTGAATAACTCCTAAATCCCAATATAATAGAGTAGTGGAATTATATGTCTGGACACACCACAAATCTGTGAGCATAAAATCCAACATCCATGGCATAAAAATATTGTTGGGAGTCCATATCACATCATCTATTCCAAGCAAACAGTACAGACATGGACGATGACTTTCAAAGGCAAAATACTCATTATCTGCTGCCAAATGGGGTAACAATCAGCCATGAGTGGGATACGATTGCCATTTTATCAAAGGGAATGTAGTATGTGATCACTAATAGTTTTCCAATCCATTCATTATCTTGGAAGAAGTGGGACCTGAGTGTCACCCTACACATCCCAATGTCTAAATTTCCTCTATTAAAACAAGAAAGGAAGGTCATAAACAAACTGTGGGTGATGAAATAACCAACTCGTATCAATCTTTCTGGGCCAGATCTGGCCCAATGTCGGGTGTACCAATACCGAATTAGTGACCAAATGGCACATGCTATTCTGAAATCACCTTCTTCCACAGTGATCCATTGAAGGAATAATGGGATAATGCGCACAATAATGCACATATGTATTGGTGTGTGTGATGATTGGACAGTCAAAGGACTGTGGTGATTGATCTTCTATCCCACAAGATATGTCACAAGAATTATATACAACGAAAAGGACCCACGTTGCTCAGGAATAGTTTTTCTTTGGACTACTAATTAGCAGACTACTGCATTGCACTTCTCCAGAGTAATGCTGGTTATACAAATGGAAGCCCTCGGATGATGAAAATTATGAACCACCTACATTCTCCTAACCTGTAGACCATGGAGGCAGCTTCTTTCATGGAAGAAATGTAAACACAAACATGTTAAGTCTGTGCAGATTCAGGGTGTAACTATTTCATACTGTGGCTTTTATGCTCACCTTCATTTGTCTGTTTGATGGCTTGTTTGTGTCCTTCTCGGTCAAGATAGCTAAAACAGAAAAATATAATCAAGTATAAAAAAGATTGCATAAAGGATTCTAACACACTCATAGGTTTTACAAAACAAACATGAGTAAGTGAGTATGGTTTAACAGTGGACATTAGAAATGGGCATCACACCAATTGTCAACTTACCTCTGGATTATGGTTGCCTTATTCCTGTAGATTCAACAGACACTTACAGAATGGAAATGAATTTTTTTAACTAAGTCATAGCTATCCCTAGTGGTATGCTTAAAAGAGTTATGCAGTTATCTCCCTTGGCTTTGACGTCACAACGTAGTTGTTGTAAACCTCTCATGATTTTTCTGAAGAAAACTAACATCTTCTGCAACTCCTCGTGGGGAGGTTGGGCGGGCACTAGATCCCATAATCCAGAGGTAAGTTTACTAATAATTACTAACAATACATGTAATTGTTCCTAATTATAGGCGTAAACATTCCCTCTGGATTATGGTTGCCAGAATCACACATAAGGAAGGAGGGTTTATGCAGATGATTAATACAGCAAATACCACTAACTATCCCGTTATAGTCTATGACATAACAATTAGAATAACTATCACTTAGATGATGAAATGTAAATATATGGATTACCTAGATCATTCCCTGGATATTCTAGTATTCAGTTACCTGAGGGGAAGGATCATACTCGTGAGGAAGAAATATTTGGTGTTTGGAGAAGACTGTGACGTCACTCCGGTCCAAGACGTCATATCCGGTTCTGTAATAGTCTATTTGACCGATTCTCATTTTAACCGGTTTCTGTGACGTCACTTCCTGTTTGATGACGTCACTTCCTGTTTGATGACGTCACTTCCGGTTCATGACGTCACTTCCGGTAAGTGATTTCAAGTCTTCTCATAGATTATTTAACTGGAGTAATAAACTGCAGCGGATATAATAATTCCACTTACTGGTGATAAATATTAGTAGATAAGGTTCTTCAAAGATCCTCATCCTTCTGTTTACTGTTAACCTGTTTCCTCCCTCACAGTCCAAAACAGTGAACCACTGCTGAGTTTGGATATATCTGCACACCCCACCACACCCTTCTTTTTCCCCCTCAAGGGAAAACAGGTGGAGGAGAGGCGCTGTCTGTAGGCTCTCTAAGGATGGAATGACGTTTCGCAAAAGCAAATTGGTGTAGGGATTAGATATTTTCCACCGGCATGCAGCAACAATCTGATCTATTGAAATGGAACCCCAAGCTGCAAGTGATGACATCCAGGCCCTGGTGTCATGCAGGGAAAACTACTGTTCACTAAGTTGGGGTCACAGTCCTGGTAAACAAAGTGATGGTCCTCCTAAGCCAAGTAC
This sequence comes from Haliotis rubra, assembly GCF_003918875.1. NCBI lineage: Eukaryota > Metazoa > Mollusca > Gastropoda > Lepetellida > Haliotidae > Haliotis > Haliotis rubra. The sequence goes on along the minus strand of NW_025767204.1, from coordinate 691,110 downwards.
TACGCCTGATATTGAGAGTACGCTGGAGATATCATCTCAGAGCTCGAATAGGTCATAGGACTCTAGTTCTGTCTGATCTAGAGGCAGAGGTAGGGAATACGTGAATCTGGTATACTCTGTGGATGAGAGACCGCTAGCAGATGCCCGATTCTTGGCAAGAAAAAACTGGTAAAGTTCTACATGACAGCCATCTATAGCCTCCTGTAAAGGTGATTGACTAAAGTCTATGGCAAAAAATTCTGGTATTCTGGAACTGGAAGCTGTAGCAATGACAAGTAGAAACCCACTTGTTTGGAAGCCGTGGCCATAGGTAGATTCCAGTGGAACGGGTGAATACCCGAAGTAGTAGACAAAGTAATAGACTCAGATGATGAAAAATATATATCCATATGTACCACACCAAGTGGAACAGATTGTTCAGTGGAGACGAGAGCGACAACTCCCTGACCCAGAGTTTGTCGTAGGCATAAAAAATTAGGAGTCATAATGACTCTCTAGTGTCATATGAGAAGGAGTCATGGACATGTTTTGTGACTCAACGTCAGTTTGGAACTTCCATTAAGACAACAAATGTTGATTGTTTAATAACGACAAACAAAACGAAGTAAGACAGGTCAGGTATATAAGCAGCACTGAGCAGTCAGCACATAGAAACCAAGTTAAATTATCTGAACTAAAGGCCCAGTAGCAATGTAACTGGTTAAGAGGAAAGTAGTAGACGAATTAAGAAGCTCCGATGACGAAAATCTATAGCTACCTTATACAATGCCAAGCGTAACAGATTGTCGAGTGGAGACGAGATCGACAACCCCCCCCGAGTCCCTTATACCAGGAGTTAAGGTGAGAATTGCAAATGCCATTAACCAGAGAAGGATGGCAAAGAGATGGCACGTGAGACCTGTCGACTTGTCGTAAATGGTGACTAATGGGATAGGGTGGTGAGGCTTGCTGACGTGGGGAACATAATGTGTCACCGTATCCCAAGTGCGTAGAAACCACCTCCGTGGTGTAGTGGTTAGAGCGTCCGCCCGGAGAGCGGAAGGTCGCTGGTTCAATCCCAGACCGCGTCATACCTAAAGACGTTAAAATATGGTACTTGTTGGTCCCTGCCTGGTGCTCGGCATTAATGGGTACAACAAGGACTGGGCGACTCGGAGTCATTATAATGTGTCCGAGTGGGGAATGCATGCTTCACGGCAGTATGGTATCCCAGAGGGCTTGCACTATAAACCCAGGTGAAGTCTGGGCTAGTACAAGCAGCCGCACATACACATACACACGCATGCACGTCGTCATATGAGCGAAATATTCTCAAGGACGATGTGAAACCCAATGTCACCACACCTAACCAAGTGCGTAGATCGAAGCTCAAGTTGATCACTGGAATGTCTGGTCCAGACTTGATGAATTACAGGTCGTCGCCATAAATTGGAATATTGGAATATAGAAAAGCAGTGGTAGTGGGGGATGATGGTGGTGTCCTATGGGAGACCAATGATGCTTGGAACATTGTATTGTACCTCTTCATATAGATAAGCAGTGGTAGTGGGTGATGATGATGGTGTCCTATGGGAGACCAATGATGCTTGAAACATTGTATTGTACCTCTTCATATAGATAAGCAGTGGTAGTGGGTGATGATGGTGGTGTCCTATGGGAGACCAATGATGCTTGAAACATTGTATTGTACCTCTTAATATAGATAAGCAGTGGTAGTGGGGGATGATGGTGGTGTCCTATGGGAGACCAATGATGATAATACATTAAATGAGTTGATTGAAACATTGTATTGTACCTCTTCATATAGATAAGCAGTGGTAGTGGGGCATGATGTCGGTGTCCTATGGGAGACCAATGATGATAACACATTAAATGAGTTGATTGAAACATTGTATTGTACGTCTTCATATAGATAAGCAGTGGTAGTGGGGGATGATGTCGGTGTCCTATGGGAGACCAATGATGACAACACATTAAATGAGTTGATTGAAACATTGTATTGTACCTCTTCATACAGATAAGCAGTGGTAGTGGGGGATGATGTCGGTGTCCTATTGGAGACCAATGATGACAACACATTAAATGAGTTGATTGAAACATTGTATTGTACATTCTTCATACAGATAAGCAGTGGTAGTGGGGGATGATGGTGATCTCCTATGGGAGACCAATGATGACAACACATTAAATGAGTTGATTGAAACATTGTATTGTACCTCTTCATATAGATAAGCAGTGGTAGTGGGGGATGATGGTGGTGTCCTATGGGAGACCAATGATGACAACACATTAAATGAGTTGATTGAAACATTGTATTGTACCTCTTCATATAGATAAGCAGTGGTAGTGAGGGATGATGGTGATCTCCTATGGGAGACCAATGATGATAACACATTAAATGAGTTGATTGAAACATTGTATTGTACATTCTTCATATAGATAAGCAGTGGTAGTGGGGGATGATGGTGGTGTCCTATGGGAGACCAATGATGACAACACATTAAATGAGTTGATTGAAACATTGTATTGTACCTCTTCATACAGATAAGCAGTGGTAGTGGGGGATGATGTCGGTGTCCTATTGGAGACCAATGATGACAACACATTAAATGAGTTGATTGAAACATTGTATTGTACGTCTTCAAATCGATAAGCAGTGGTAGTGGGGGATGATGTCGGTGTCCTATTGGAGACCAATGATGACAACACATTAAATGAGTTGATTGAAACATTGTATTGTACATTCTTCATATAGATAAGCAGTGTTAGTGGGGGATGATGGTGGTGTCCTATGGGAGACCAATGATGACAACACATTAAATGAGTTGATTGAAACATTGTATTGTACCTCTTCATACAGATAAGCAGTGGTAGTGGGGGATGATGTCGGTGTCCTATTGGAGACCAATGATGACAACACATTAAATGAGTTGATTGAAACATTGTATTGTACCTTTTCATATAGATAAGCAGTGGTAGTAGGGGATGATGTCGGTGTCCTATGGGAGACCAATGATGATAACAAATTAAATGAGTTGATTGAAACATTGTATTGTACCTCTTCATATAGATAAGCAGTGGTAGTGAGGGATGATGGTGACCTCCTATGGGAGACCAATGATGATAACACATTAAATGAGTTGATTGAAACATTGTATTGTACCTCTTCATATAGATAAGCAGTGGTAGTGAGGGATGATGGTGACCTCCTATGGGAGACCAATGATGATAACAAATTAAATGAGTTGATTGAAACATTGTATTGTACCTCTTCATATAGATAAGCAGTGGTAGTGAGGGATGATGGTGATCTCCTTTGGGAGACCAATGATGATAACACATTAAATGAGTTGATTGAAACATTGTATTGTACATTTTTCATACAGATAAGCAGTGGTAGTGGGGGATGATGGTGGTGTCCTATGGGAGACCAATGATGCTTGAAACATTGTATTGTACCTCTTCATACAGATAAGCAGTGGTAGTGGGGGATGATGGTGGTGTCCTATGGGAGACCAATGATGATAATACATTAAATGAGTTGATTGAAACATTGTATTGTACCTCTTCATATAGATAAGCAGTGGTAGTGGGTGATGATGGTGGTGTCCTATGGGAGACCAATGATGCTTGAAACATTGTATTGTACGTCTTCATATCGATAAGCAGTGGTAGTGGGGGATGATGTCGGTGTCCTATTGGAGACCAATGATGACAACACATTAAATGAGTTGATTGAAACATTGTATTGTACATTCTTCATATAGATAAGCAGTGTTAGTGGGGGATGATGGTGGTGTCCTATGGGAGACCAATGATGACAACACATTAAATGAGTTGATTGAAACATTGTATTGTACCTCTTTATACAGATAAGCAGTGGTAGTGGGGGATGATGTCGGTGTCCTATTGGAGACCAATGATGACAACACATTAAATGAGTTGATTGAAACATTGTATTGTACATTCTTCATATAGATAAGCAGTGGTAGTAGGGGATGATGTCGGTGTCCTATGGGAGACCAATGATGATAACACATTAAATGAGTTGATTGAAACATTGTATTGTACCTCTTCATATAGATAAGCAGTGATAGTGAGGGATGATGGTGACCTCCTATGGGAGACCAATGATGATAACACATTAAATGAGTTGATTGAAACATTGTATTGTACCTCTTCATATAGATAAGCAGTGGTAGTGAGGGATGATGGTGATCTCCTTTGGGAGACCAATGATGATAACACATTAAATGAGTTGATTGAAACATTGTATTGTACATTTTTCATACAGATAAGCAGTGGTAGTGGGGGATGATGGTGGTGTCCTATGGGAGACCAATGATGCTTGAAACATTGTATTGTACCTCTTCATACAGATAAGCAGTGGTAGTGGGGGATGATGGTGGTGTCCTATGGGAGACCAATGATGATAATACATTAAATGAGTTGATTGAAACATTGTATTGTACCTCTTCATATAGATAAGCAGTGGTAGTGGGTGATGATGGTGGTGTCCTATGGGAGACCAATGATGCTTGAAACATTGTATTGTACGTCTTCATATAGATAAGCAGTGGTAGTGGGGGATGATGGTGGTGTCCTATGGGAGACCAATGTTGACAACACATTAAATGAGTTGATTGAAACATTGTATTGTACCTTTTCATATAGATAAGCAGTGGTAGTGGGGGATGATGGTGGTGTCCTATGGGAGACCAATGATGATAACACATTAAATGAGTTGATTGAAACATTGTATTGTACCTCTTCATATAGATAAGCAGTGGTAGTGGGTGATGATGGTGGTGTCCTATGGGAGACCAATGATGCTTGAAACATTGTATTGTACCTCTTCATACAGATAAGCAGTGGTAGTGGGTGATGATGGTGGTGTCCTATGGGAGACCAATGATGCTTGAAACATTGTATTGTACCTCTTCATATTAATAAGCAGTGGTAGTGGGGGATGATGGTGGTGTCCTATGGGAGACCAATGGTGATAACACATTAAATGAGTTGATTGAAACATTGTATTGTACATTCTTCATACAGATAAGCAGTGGTAGTGGGGGATGATGGTGGTGTCCTATGGGAGACCAATGATGATAATACATTAAATGAGTTGATTGAAACATTGTATTGTACCTCTTCATATAAATAGGTATGCTCGCTTAACGAAAATGGTTCTCAAACAGCCAACGATCAAACTCGATTTCAACGTGCGGACATGGGCATGCTCGTCATTGACTTAGGAATGGTGATGGCCACCAAGGACATTCTCGTGAAACAAGGAATTATACCAGAAAATATTTTGAAGTAATATTATAAAACACATAATATTAAAAAGAATGGCTATGATCGCCATGATGGGCGGTGGTGCATTAGTCAAAGCCCTGTTATTTTCCGGCAGCAATTATCGCTTCTCCAAATTACGAACGTCGAACGCGGACGAAATGGAAGCGTTTCGCCTTGGAGAAACTGGAAGCCGCGCAAGCCGAGTACACCAAAAAACGCGTGCAGAGAATACAGTTCATCAACGACCAACTCTCGTGCGAAAACCATGCCGTTCAAACGTTCAAGAACGTCGACAATGCCATGCGAGAATACTACCTGCTCACCGGCAAATGACTCCCCAGAACAGAAAGACCGGGAACTGATTTTCATGGCGCTGGGTCTAGCGGCGACCGTGTTGATCGCCAAACAATTAGATTAAAATATATTTATGTGTATAACTATATATATGACTATAGCGAACAACCTATTAGAGATTTGACTTCGCATCTGAATATAATTATTTTTCATTTAGAAAAAGTTTTTCACACATTGATATAGCAACGATGATTACCGTTCGAGAACTGAAAAGCATTGCCAAAAAACGCGGAGTAATCGGTTACTCCCGTTTGAGGAAACCTCTACTGTTGAAATTGATCGGCATCGTCGATGAACGACGACAACCCTTGGTGTAACAGCTCAAACTCCAAGCGAAGGAGCGTGGGCTCAGAGGTTATTCGTGCATGAGGAAAGCCGAGCTCGTCGAACTGCTGGAGGAACACAAACCCATCGAACTACGGTTCGCGCAGACGAAGATCGCCACAGGTAAGTATCTGAGAGGCTGGAGGATGAACGTCGACAAAAAAATGGACGTCAATGACATCAAACCCTTTGTCGGCAAGACTGGACAATCTGGGTAGACTCAAATTTCAACTCACGGTGAGAATGTCTCTGGAAAAACAGCAGACGAACGGCACCACCGAGCACATCCAGCCTTACTTCAGAGGCAAGCAAGAAGTCGTGACTCAACCCGAATCCATCGACGCGTCCATCGACACCTCGTTTGCAAAAATACGAGAATCCCTGGAACACTACACGCACATCGGCTCGGGCTGGGTCGTGGACACGATCGACACGGTCTACCTCGACACTTGCTGGGAAACAACAAGCTGGCTAACGTTGAAAAACTCGTGCCGAACTTGATGAACAAGTCAAAATACCTCGTTCACTATCGCAATCTGCAGCTGTACTTGTCGCTGGGAATGAAACTCACGAAAATACACAGGGCGCTCCAGTTCGATCAAAGTCCATGGATGGAACCTTACATTCAGTTGATCACGAAGCTGCGAAAACAAGCCACGAGTGACTTCGGAAAAAACTTGCACAAGCTCATGAATAACGTCGGTGTTAGGCAAGGTGATGGAGAATTTGAGAAAACGCGTTAACGTGAAATTAGTCAGATCCAGCGAGGAAGAAAAACTCAGGAAACTTCTAGCCAGCCCGGCGTTCGTGGCCCGTTTACGTGGGGATGAGCATCCTCGACTTATCCAAACACTTCATGTACGATTTCTACTACAACAAGCTGAAAAAGAAGTACGGCAACATGTGCGAAGTGTTGTACACGGACACGGATTCCCTGCTGATGGAAATTAGCACCGAGGACGTGTACGAGGACATGAAGAAACACATGCACCTTTACGACACCAGCAACTACCCTAAAGATCACCCTATGCACAGCCAAGTCAACAAAAAAGGTGCTCGGCAAGATGAAGGACAAATGCATGGGCACGCCAATCGCCGAGTACGTCGGCTTGAGACCCAAGATGTATTCCATCAAGAAAGCCGCCGCCGACAAAATCTGAAAGGCGAAAGGCGTGAAAAAACGTGGTGAAAAACACATCAAGCACACCAGATTCAAGGAAGCCCTGTTCAAGAATAAAACGTTCAAACACCAAATGAACATGCTGATAAGCGACGGACACAGGATATCACGGAGTGAGAATCAACAAGACCTCACTGTCTCCCATGGACACGAAACGATGGATCTCCATCGACGGAGTCATTACTTTTGCGTACGGACACACACACACACACACACACACACACACGGTATCGAATAATTAAACACTTACGCACACATGCGTACATATATCATGGAGAAAATTTATTACAGCCCGCGAGGGTACTGGAAAGGTGAGGACGCCATCCCGAAACTCGCCAAAGCCGTTAGAGTCTCGGTACATCCCGAGAAGAAAATTCGACATTTCAATGCCGAATCGCGTTCACCAAGGCGACCTCCTGTTTCTGCGACAGGGTGAGGCGCAAAACCTACAAGTACGCCCTGACCGTCGTCACTGTCGTCGACGTCGCCAGTCGCTACAAGGAAGCCGAATCGTTGACAATGAAAGATTCGAACGAAGTCGCCAAAGCCTTTGAACGCATATACAAATGCAGTCACTTGACATGGCCTACCGTATTGCAAGTCGATCACGAACACAAGTTCATGGGAGCCGTGTCACAGCTGCTGGCCAAGAACAAAGTCCAAGTGAGACGAGGTGTGGCGTAAGCTCACCGTTGCCATGCCATCGTTGAGAGATTCAATCCCACCCTAGCCGAACGCCTGTTCTTGCACCAATACTTGCAGGATTTAATCGATCCCGGAAACAGAAACACGGAATGGGTTGTACGCTTTCCATGAGTGGTGGATGTCATCAACAACGAAGTCACCAGACTCGTGGGCAAAAGACCCGCCAAAGCCATCAAAATGAAATCAGTCGAATCAGCGTCAGCGGCGGCACTTCGCGATAAAACAGAGAAAACATTACCGGACCGTGTCAGCATTAGGTACTTATACCAGCCGGGCGAATACAAGGGGGACAGCAGAAAACGCGCCACCGATCCGATATGGTCCATGAAAACTTACAACATCGACCTGGTTGACATCAAAGACGGTGAACCGAACTTGTACTACTTGAAAGACGGGCCGCCGAGAGCATTCGCCATGATTTTTTATCGGTCTTGCATGCTTTTTTTTCTGCTTAATGTAGCCAGCCACCCGTACACCAAGCCGAGAGAGACACACGCACACGCACTGCGACTCATCCACCCACAGCGTTCAGAGAAGCAACCTACCACGAGGAGACCCGAGCCTTTTTCCCAACCGACCCCATGCTCACTTAAAAGTCAATATTTCAGAAACTATTCTACCGATTTTCATCAAATTTTGCATGCACCTCAGTAGTAGTATACACTATGGGGCTACAGGATTAGCGACTTCCCAAGGGCTCAAGTAGTCCCATAGTGTATACTACTGTATACAATAAGAAAGGGATAATCCCCTTGGGTACTCATGATTACAGAAAACATATCATGTAAACAGTGCTTTAAACTTAGCCAAATATTTTATCAAAATGTATTTCTTTTAGTGGTAACTACTTGCCAGCAGTTACGTAGTAGTGGAGAGCTAAAAACATGATAGACATATTGTTTTTTCACAAGTATCTCCAAAAACTGTTTTTCCTTTTACTTACATTCTCTCATATCTTTTGCCCGCAATTTTCCTGGTTCCTGGATGAGAACCTGTGCAACAGCATATGGACTCTCTATGACAGCCGGGAACTTGATTCCCTGGTATTCTTTCTCCTGATTAAAAAAATAATTAACATGACTAATGATAAATGATCAACATTAATCATACATAATAACAGTAACATTTCACAATGTTTTCTTTCATATATTTAACAACATTATGAAAATTTTAACTATAAATTCTATATTTATATATACAGTGACACCTGCCAACACCAGCACCTTATCCGGCACACTGTCAAAACCGGCATCAAATTTTGGTCCCGCCATTTCACAACGATACTATGATCATCAAAACATTGTCTAATCCGGCACCTGTCTATTCCGTATTCTGGCACAACTTTCCGGTCCCAACAAGCAATATTAAGTGTAATTACCACTATCTAAACTGGCATGGGTATGAGCAGTCCAATCAAGGACCCATAATCCAATACAATAATTAATCCTCTTGGCACACTAGATAATCAAGAAGTAGTGATTGCACAGTGAATCAAACGCTTGTAGGATTACCTCGGTTATGCTTCATAAACACTGGGGATTGCATTAACTGTTTTCAAGTGACTGACATGTGTCAGAGAGCAAATAAATAGGCATTGGTTTCATTGACTCGTCAGTCACTTTGTGTGTCTGTGTTTCTAAAAAGATCGCACTTGAGAAGACCAGTGAGAAGCTTCAAGCCAAAATGTCTGACTTTTTCTTGCCAAATTGTTGATTTGTACTTGTAATTGAAACAATGTTCAGTGCTAAATAAAGAATAATTATCTGTCATCAACATTGTTTTAATTTGTTGCACTATTACAAAAGATCAAAGGCATAATAGATATAAATAGATTGACAAACTTAAGTAAATAGCAGCCAAGTTGGAAAATTATTGTCACTGTCTAATCTGGCACCCTGTCTAAACCGGCATTTTATTTCGGTCCCCTGGGGTGCCGGTTTAGACAGGTTTCACTGTACTTATCTTATCGCACGGTTGCACCTCTCTCTGTTGCTTCGACACTGAGTGGAACAACTGTAACCTTTTATCCCTTGGCCTCTCTTGTCCCATTGCCGTGTATTCCATGATGCTCTCGCTGATAGACTACTTACCACGATCCTTACGAGGCATGCAGCATGCTCCCCAGCAACCACGTGACCGATGCTCACACATATTTCTTGGAGCTGTCACAGTAATCTGAGTAGTGGGGAGGTTGGGCGGGTGTCCATTGCGTGAGATAAGATAAGTATATAAACATACAATTTATAGTTGAAATTTTCAAATTCTTAAACTTATCTTATCCCATGGCTGGCACTTATCCAACGGTTGGATGGCGGGTCGCAGATCACCCTAAGTCTAGCCAGAAAGGATAGCTAAAATGTATCCGGAAAAACCGTATATAATGATGCACAAGGGAGGCCTGTTACGCATGCATGCAACTCCTGTGCTTATGATGGGTTCTCCTGAACCCCTTGGCCTACTAAGCTCAACGACTCCCAGGGAGATTGGTGCTACCGAGCGATGTGGTGTTCAGCTGCAACCTTCATTAAGATGAAAGGACATACCCTCGCTCCTTTAAAACTTAGTCAATGGATGAGCCGGCAAATTAGGAGTCAAAATGCAACAAAATCAACTTGAATTCGGGAGGGACTCACTTCACTGACATAATTGCTCTGTGGAGTAGAGGTCAGTAAGCGAGAGAGACGAACACCTCTGAATCATGACACACACTTTACTATCAAAACACTGAGGCAAACCTGGTGGCGGTATCTAGATGCCTTAGTATCAAACTAAGTGAAGTAATTCTAAAAACCCATAATCAACGAAAACAAAAGACACCATGAAGTTCAGACTTTTATTCAAGAAATACAGAAAGCAGTACCGAATGCGGAGCTTTCCTTCATCTGCGCTGATGGCACGAAGTGAGCTGCTGAGCCATGACGAGTGGTCCAAAGTGGTGTAACCCTTGTACGTCTGTCACTGAGAGGTCTCGCAGATAATGAGATGAGAAGACACTGTCAGAGCACCAGAAACAACACTCCATGATAGATGTCAGGGAGCAGTTGCTATGCAACGCCATTGCCAAGGCTAAAGCATGAGTCTCAAGAGGTTTGGATGCGGCTGGAGGAGGTAAACTGGCAAAAGTGTACTTTCATAGTATGACAGAACGCATCCAGAACAACAATGTAGTCCTAGACACCTCAGCTCTGGTGGTGGTCGAAAGGGGTATGAAGAGGCACTTCCGTAAATGTCGCCGGTCCTTAGAAACGGCAAGGAATATACATAGTGCACTTACCGGGCAAAGTGACAAATCTTCAGCATCATGAGGCTCTGGTATGGTGGACAACGGTGGAATAGTAAACATTCTAACTGGCAACTGATTCTTCGCGACAAAGTCTCAGGAAGACACTGCCATGTTTCTTCAGCTCAAACTTCACGCAATTGACATCAAGCGTGTGATGTTCTGAAATGTGAGCCGTGGTAGCTTACTCTACCAGGAAGAATGTCTTGAAAGTAATGTGCTCTAAATCTTTGTCCAGAAACTAGAAATGAAGGAGTACTGAAAGATCCCAGTCTGGAGGATGCAATTTCCGGGACTAGTCAGTGAGCTTGTATGAGCGTATTAAATACTGTAATTCTGGAACGATGGATACCTTGATACCCATAGTGGTAGCCAGAATAGAATTAATGGCGGCCAAATAAGTAGCTAATGTGGTACCCTTGAGTTTCTTCGTAGCACGCAAGTGCTGTAGAAACTGCGCGGCGACCTGAGCAGAGGCGGAAGTGGGAGACTACATTCCTCTAGCCTTGCCATAAACCTCAAAACTCTTCCATTTGTTGTCATTTAATGAACGAATAGATATCCGATGAGCAGAAGTAATAGCTGTAGCTATTCTATGAGAGTAGCCCTTGGTTAGAAGAGATTTCTGCAAAAGTGCCAGATGTGAAGAAATAGGGTCCGAAGGGACCTGTGGCGAAGATCTGAGTTAGGGTGAAGAAGTAGATAATCTCGATCGGGGAAGTGGTACTGGGTTTGGTTCTGCCAGACTTCTTATGTCGACGAACCATCTTCTCCCTGGCCAAAAGGGCGCTACCAAAAGAAGAAGTATCTTCTTGGTGGTGCCCAACTTTTGTGCTACTTTGGGAAGTAGAGCGGGAGGTGGGAACGCATACGCATTTAGTCCTTCCCATGAGATTGCCAGTGTGTCGAGGTCCCATGCTTGAGGGTCCGGAATCGGAGACACGAACCTTGGGAGCTGGTGGTTGAATCTAGTGGCAAACAGGTCTACTACGGGCCGTGATAATTGGTAGATCATTGTCTGGAATATCTGGGGGTGTAATTTCCACTCGTTTGGCGACCCGAAGCGGGACAGGGCATCGGCTATCACATTCTTGGCTCAAGGAATGTGTCTTGCTCAGGCGACGATGTTTAGAGCGTCGATCAGATGAAAGAATCTCATTCCCAGTGAAGTAGATTTGCTGATCCTGTCAATCCCTGTTCACATACCAAACTACCATCGAATTGTCCAACTACATGAGTAGACTGGACGACAGAAGTTCCAGAGCCCAGTGTTCTACAGCTTGTGTATCACAGCCTTGAACTCCAGTTCGCTGATGTGGAGTGCCTGTTTTTCTAATGACCAAAACCCGGCCACTTGAGGAAGTGCGCTCCCCAGCCCCTGAGGGATGCGTTAACGAATAGATGATGAGTCGGTGCAAAGGGCATCATAGAAACTCCGGCGCAAACGGTCCGTTTGTCAAGCCACCACTGAAGGACTGGACAAAGTGGTTCTGTGAGCTCAATCAATTCCTTGGGATTGTCGACTTGCAGAAATGGTCACAGAAACCGTTGTAACAGACAAAGTTGAAGCTGGCCTCTGTAAGTCAGGGCTTGTGCATGACATGAGGAGACCTAATGAGGAGCCATTGGCGAAGAGTCCTTGCCTGAGACAGTGCTGGTGGGACACAATGCTGAATATTAACCCACCTATCTTGGGGCCCAAAAATCATCCCCTGACGGGTGTCAAACACTGCTATGATAAGTTGAAGCTTCTGAGTCAATATTAACTCTGACTTCGCGGAATTCAAAAGCCACCCTAACTGGCGAAGCAGCTTGCTGGCAAACTGTAGATGTTGAAGTAGAACGGCTGAAACCTGGTGAGACTGGATGCAGTCGTCCATGTAACTTGGGGTGCAACGGTACGCCCATGCCACAGTTTGGGGTACATATTGCGGTACACAGCTCTCAGTTCCGTACATTTCGGTTTGGTTCATTAACAATAATAATTAAAGTTCTGAGAAGAAATCTTCTTGGAAATGGGACCCAAACGAAAGTGCCTTTATATGAACTCGTTCATCCAATCAAAGTAGCATGAGTTGTTGACAATAGCACTATCACATAGAAATGTTTGAAACGGTAGCTACATGAAGATGTCATTAGGAATTAAATTACATGGAATATTTGTGATGACATTCCAAAAGTAATGTGCTTAAGGTGAGTAAGATGATGTTTTCGGTACGAAAACCAAACGTACTGTATTTTCAAAGTGAATTTCGGTGTACCGAACCGAAAACAAAATACCGCGGTACACCGTGTCAGCCCTATATGTAACTCACGAAAACTATTTCCTGATTCCTGACGATGCAGGAAACTCAGCTTGGTAATACGGGTAAAAAGCCACAAGGCCGTGGAAATTCCAAATGGCAGGACCCTCCACTCGTAATGGTTCCCATTGAATACGAAGCGAAGGTACTTCTGGTGCTCTGGATGGATCGGGACGTGAAGTTTAGACGTCCTGAAGATCAACGCTGATGAGGAAGTTTCCCTTCTTCATAATGGTGTGTAGTAGGTTGATTGACACCATCCTGAAGTGAGGAGGTGGATTAACGCCTTGGGGTTGTTGGCCTGAAGTTGACCTCTGTAATTGATGGCTGAGCTGAAGTGAGGAGGCCTAGCAACTCTTGCCACTGACGATAGGTACGTTCAAATAGTCAAGCTACCATGACAGTACTAATGGAGGACTGAATGTAGTAGGTTCGGCATATGGAGATTGTCAGACAATCAACAGGAACGTTCACATTGTAAACGGAGTGATTAAGTTCATATGATCGACAATCTTAGGAACGTTTGGTTCGCCAAACAAAGTGAAGGTTCGCCAGATGGAGTTATTTAGGTAGTAGATCACTGCATTTGGACCGTTCGGACATAACTGCAGGGACCTCTGAACTGAGTGCTTGGGCTAAAGCAGCAACCAGAGTAACCCTAGCCAAGTCGAAGCGTTCTCAGGCGTTACTGTCTTACACCTTTGGTAAGCAGTCTCTTTCGGTAGGCTGATGAATTCTGACACAATCACTCTTACCGGGAATGGCACTGTTCATAATTACTGGCAATTACAAACTGGAATGATACCCGACTCGTGGGACAAAGACAACTCTGTCATTGCACTTCATAGTCACTCTAATCATCAAAAGTCTCTGGTAAAGAAACAGTAGTCCCCCGTTTGCAAACATTCCCCACGATGCAACAGTGACAAAAATTCGGACAACACGGTCTTCGGTTAACCGGGCGAGTCACAACCCATAAAATCCAGTCTAAGGGATGCCAGCTACTTGGCACGTCATTACTGCTGGTACCATGCGCAGAAACTTGACCCATCTGTCCAGATGCTTGCTGATGATGATTAAGAAGATGGCGACCCAAGCCATGATTGCACCCATGATACACCATAATGCTGTAACGAGTAGTCTGTAGTAACAGGACTCAGTGAAGCATCGTAAAATATTTCTGGATCGCAAGCTTATCAAGTAATGCACAAACAGGTGGTTGTACAGCTAATAACTGCGCCAAACGGAATCATTCATCAAACGTGAAGATTGGATTGTAGATTAAATCTGGAAAGAGATGAGCCCCTGTCACAGAAGGAGTCTTGGAGATCTGGGATCGTCAGAACGTCAAGTGCCAGTGTAGCAGGCCATTTCTTCCCCGGTATAAATTTCCCTGGGGAGAATCTGGACTAGGACAAACTTTCCCCAGGGAAGTTTTGCCCTAGGATATTCTAACCCCGGGGAAAAGTTGGGCTAGGCTAAAGTTCCCCCCTCCCTCCTAGGCCAAAGTTTTCCCCCTGTTTACACTAGGGTATTTTGTTCTGTTTTCTATGAAATTGGGAAGATTCTGGCCTAGCTAGGCTACTTCTTCCCCACCCTTGCTCTTACATCAAAAGGGGGAGGACAAGTTATTACAAACATCAAACCAACAGTAGTTTGGACTTAAATTTTGGTATACATTTTGCCAAATAGTTCATTTTTTCCTCTGACTTTGGTGTAGTGATTTGAATGCATACATGTTTGAACAGCATATATATCTTTAAATCCATCCTGCTCCTGCCGCCATTCCTATGAAGACACATTGCATTAGTTCTTCATCTGTCCAAATCATGTCACCATAAGATGTAAACATTCAATCGCACATTTGATGGCTAAATACGATGTAATATACACACGTTGCTTGCTCTCTTATCATGCTGTTTATTATCTAATATTTGTTGTATTTATGTATAAATGTAATGGAACATTATTCACATAAGCTTGTTTACTAATCCATAATCACTTTTGGTGAATGAAATATGTTTCAGATATCCAATTGGGCCATGTATACCTCATATCATTATCAAACCTTGTCTTTTGAATTTAGAATAAGGCACTATACTGGAATGATAGATGATACAGCATTTGATATAGATATTGTGTTAGGTTGTTGTTGTTGTGTTGATGTTTACGTCTGCTTCCAACTGTTAATTTGATGTCGCCGACGTGGATGCCATATTTAAAGCCATCATGAATCAGTTCGGTGATAGGGTCCGGATCGGCTGTGGTGAATTGATTTGGCTGTGTGAATCGATTTGACGTGGTGAACAGTTAGAAGAAGTAGACAGTTGATACGAAGCAGTAAGACTTGATGAACCGGTTCGGTGTAGTAGTGGTTCGAACTGCATAAGCTTCCAAGGAACCAGTTCAGAGATGCGGTTTGGTAAGGATGGATGAACTAGTTCAAAGTAACTCGGTTCGATCATAGAACTGATAGCGTGTAGTGAATGAGATCGGCCAGACTAACTAGAACAGCGATGATAAACAGATGAATTTGTTCGAGGAACTGCTGTTCGGTAGGGTGAACCAATTCAGCCCGACGAACTTGAATGGTAATGCCGAGGCGAACCGGTTCGAGATGATGAAGTAGTTCGGTAAAGCTATGGCGAACCAGTTCATCAGTGCGGTTCGGAGGGCCAAGATGAAGCAGATCGGTCTGTCGAACCAGTTTGGTAACATGGTGACGAACTGGCTTGGCCTGATGAACCGGTTCGGTGATATGGTTGGGAAGACCTCGGGGGAAGCGGATCGATCTGCCGAACTAGTTTGGCGATAGTGCAGCTAATCGGTTCGGCTTGACGAACTAGTTCGGTGATGAGGTTAAGATCGGTCTGCCGAACTAGTACGGGGATGTTGTGGTGAACTGGTTCGGCCTAACGACCCAGTTTGGCGATGTGGTTTGGACGAACGAGATGAGCCATTCCGTGCTGAAGAATCAGTTCGGTAATGTCGCGGCAAACCTGTTCAGCCTGCTGAAACGGTACGGCAGAGATACTCAGATGAGTTTGGTGAACCATGGCATGAAACTAGACGATCTGACGAACCAATTCGACGGTGTTGTTTAGTGGTGAGGTGTTGTTTAGTGGCGAGGTGAATGCATTCGGTTTGTATGAGGCAGCTCAACTTGATCTGACGAACTATCGTGATGAGAATGTCCAGAAGTTTGACTCAACGAACAAGATCGTGAGAGGCTATGAGAGGATCGATTCGGAGATCTAGATTGTTTGGTGCTCCCTGACTAGCTAGCAGTGACAGAGGTTAGCTCCAACCGACACGTAGTGGGGGACGAGCACTCTTGTCGGCTGGGAAGAAAGAGGAGATCGGGAGGAAGATAAGGTCATCCGAATGGTCTCGAGGGGCTGCAGCAGTCACAGGGATGGATGGGTGTTCCATCACTACAACCATAGAGGCTCCAGTCTTAGGGGGGACGAGTGAGTACCCAACAATTTCCTCAAATCCTAGAGAGGTAAGAATCGGACGAGGTGGCCATAAGATCCTCCCCCTCCTAGTGAATTGGATTTCGACCGCTTCGGAACCAAAGTAGGACGTTGCAGGCGAGGTTTCTAAGGCGAAGAAGGACTCACTTCTGAAGAGGTATATCTGGCCCGTCTAATAGACAACGGGAACATACCTGATGGTATGCCTTAAGATAATATTCAGACAGACGGGAACATTTGTTACAACAATCGTCAGCCTCAAACAAACCAACAGTCGACACAAGAACTGTGTGGGTCAAGATTGGAGAAAGTCTTTTTACACATTGCGCAAAACTTCCGTTTAATTTTCAGGTTTCCCCATAATGGAGAGTTCAACGAAGGGAACTGAGAGTACAATTACATCCACCCAGGGACGCGACGAGAAAGAGAATGATGTGTGAGCATCGGTCACGTGGGTTGCTGGGGAGCGTACTGCATGCCTTGTATGGATCGCGGTGAGTAGTCCATTAGCGAGAGCAGCATGGAATACACGGGCGATGGGACAAGAGAGGCCAAGGGAAAAAGTTTACAGTTGTTCCACTCAGTGTCAAAGCAAGAGAGAGAGGTGCAAGCCGTGAGATAAGATACGTTTAAAAAATGTATGTATTTCTATTAAAATCAAAGCTGAGAATACACTCTAGTGAACATATTACTAAAAATGAGATATAGACAAATATTTACAATAAGCAGCAAGGTAGAAAACTAGATATCATAAGCAGGTAGAAACCTAGACATCATAAGCAGGCCATACTTAGGAAATGTCATAATATCTGTGAAATATACCCTGCTGACCTGTATCCATGGAAACATGCCAGTAGTCAGTTAACAACATGTTATAATTCCTTTATGCTATATTGTTGCATTGTTACCTTTTTTGGTGTCATTAAGGCATGTTTATTCACTGATGGTTTCCGTTTGGATCTTGCACGGTCCAGTGGAGATAGGCATCTGGGGTCAAGAACCTCTGAATTTGCATGGCTGCTTTCAGATATTTCCCTGCATTAATAAAACAATACTTATCATTGCTAACAACTGAAAGGATACTACCCACATTACATCAATGTCTAATTCACATAATTCTTCCAGCCATCACACTAAAAAGACATCATCATATTTGCAAACAAAGTCCTCTTTACGATCTAATTTCCACAACTAGCAATATCTTGTCTCCAGTACCTTCTGCACATGCACAAGGCCAGAAAATTTCTCCTCTCTCCAAAAAACAAATTCTAAAATTAGATGATTGGGAGGTGGGCGGGATGTGATGGAGGCAGTATTCTTTGAGTTATTAACAAGAATATTTATTGTTCCGTAATTCTTGTGAACATTTTACCTCTATTATATCAATCCCTGAATGTACCTGGTGTAAACTGGTGGGTTCTGACTTCAAGTAATCTTATATATATTGAACATTGAAACTTTTCATTCCCTCGGATTATATTAAACTTTACTGAAGGCATTTTCTAAATTCTGGAATATTTCATGGACCCTATAAACAGATCAGTTCCATATGTGTGGGGCTAACTGAAGATAAACAATAGAATCTGTGACACCACTTGAAGATTTGAAATTGAAGTTATGGTTTAAGGATACCCTTACTCATCAGAAACTGACAAGATTACTGCCAGTGCAGGCCAAATCCCATCTTGTGACATGTTCTCAACCTTGCCTGACAGTCTCACAAAACTCATCTGTTTATTAAGACATTTGGTTCTGATGACATCACATCTGATTCTTGCGGTGCTCCCCGCGACATTACTTCTGGTAGCACATACATGACCTTCAGGCATGATTCTAACAGTTAATCCATGATTTGCCATAAACTTCAAAGACAGTAGGTCCCCCTTCCCCCACTTTATGGTTCATTTATATTCCTTGGTCATTTTTCCTGCGTTCAGAAGATGTAAATTCTGATGATTCTTGATAAAATGAAACAATCTATCAAAACACTTCAAGTTATTTCACAAAAATTCAAAAAAAAATTTATTTCAAAATATGTAAATTGGCATAGGTCTTGCAACAATTACAAAATTGGAACCAAATATTACATGCACTACACCTCTCTTTTAGACAAACAAGTTGTTTTCAAAATTTGAGCACATTTTGACCCAAAAAATTCAAGTTACAGGTTGAAAAATCTGTTCAAAGTTGAAAATTGTAAATTGTTGTAATTCTTGAAAAGATTTCAATGTCACAATCAAAATTTGCAGCACGCCTCTTGTTTAGACAAAAAAGGTGGTCTCCAAATTTTAAAACAACCAAAAGTTTTTAAGTTACTGGATGGAAATTGTAACCGTATACCTCTCAGCTTTTTAACATGAGAGACATAATTAACCTGGACATTTGTGATAAAAAGTCAAGCTTGAGGGAATCAGTTCTTGAGGGTCAAAAATAGGCCTTAAGTTTTTAGTACCATGCCGTCATATGATTCCGTGGTACTTACGTTTCCGTGGTATTTCCTAATGACATAATTTCTCACGAGCCACTCACCAAATTGCGCCACCTATCGATTGTTTACGTTCATCAGGCGATCAGCACAGCTCTGAGCCAAAAATGATCAGACTTTCATCAATTTGCGTACATACAGCCATCTACTTATAAAAACTAATGCAACTTTATGTCTAGCACGTAAAGCACTTTTGGTGCGATCTTTACAAACATTTTCTATAAACTTACTCAGCTTCAAAGTTTTCCAAACATCGCTCGTCTGCTAGCTGATGTCATCAATAAAAACAATCACGTGACCTAAGAGGGGAATCCCAGCTCTATTTTTTAAATTATGGAGGCCCGATAGGGTCATCTCTTAAGTTGTTTTTTCACTTTTCATTTCCCGTATCCTGTTGATCAACTCTACATATTTTATGAACTGGAAATTTATGCTGAAGAAATGTGACTATTGTGTTAATTCTACAAAATCGTTTATTGTATTACAATTTATCAACTTTGTTATTACTGTAAACGTACATTGACACTCCCGGATTGGCTGTTGACAACGTGTGAGATTGTGACATGTGCTGTGCGCCCTTAATTTGATCTGTAGGAAATACCATGGAAACTTATGATGTCACCAGAGTTTGTGCACAATGACCACCTGTCATCTGATACGGTCAACAATGAACTTCAGAATGACAAAAGTGTTTTATTGACATTAAATGATACAAAGGTATGTCGTCTAACACTATGTTATGTTTATATGACTTGGCAATATGAGCGATCATATTCATGGTCGTAAATTTCTTAATACCATGGAAACCCATGACACGAGGGTATACTGTACTAAATCAGTTGTGAGAAGATTGTACACAAACAGCAGTAAACTGTAAACTGTCAATATGGGCAAACACTAGGCATTGAAAGTAAAATGGAACACAGTAAGTTATGTAAGTTACAACAAATTATCACTTAGACACCATGTTCAAACATAATGCAAAAAATCTGCATTTAATAAAACTCATCTTAATGGAAACACTAAATATGTATGACAATGTTGACAAACATGTGCCATCATTGTTATGAAATGACCTTCACAAAATGGCACGTTCACCAACACAAGTATGCATAATGTTAGGATGGAGACTTTCATTGATTCAGAGATGATGGCTTGTTAAATGTGACAAGTAATCAGAAATATTCTGACAATGTTGTTATTATCTCCTGCAACGCGTTTTGTGGGGGGAATAATTTTGAACTCTGAACTCTGCGGCAGAACTTTAAAACCGTTAAATATTTCTACACCAAATTTTGCACATAGACAGGTCTGGTGGTGAAGTGGTGCCTTTGGTAGTTTTGGATATCAGTGTAAAATATATTTTGTGTTTCCATGGCAACAACTTTGACTTCGACGGAAATTGGTGGTAGTGTTCCTTTCCAAAGCAGAACTCTAAAACTTTCAGATACTCTCTTTCCACTTTGTGGGTATTCAAGAACCTAATGACATATATCAACAGTACCACTCTATTTCCAGTATCAACATTACTGAGGTACATCAAACCGTAGAAGCACTCTTGCACTCTGTTGTTGATACAAACATGCTAGTGTATTCATGAATAGTTTACACATACATTATATGTACAGTCAAATCCCGATGAGTCGAATGCCGGTGTCTCGAATATTATGCATAACTCGAAGTACCTGTCGGTCCCAACCATTCCCTGTTATAGTTGTCATCATTTGAATACCGGTTACACGAATTCGTCTCATAAATACACACGATGACTCGAGAAGGAAATTTGGTCCCATGAGATTCAAACAACAGCAATCTTGTATACATAAGCCGAAGTCAGTCAATGAGAAGTTGATTGGTGTAGCAAACTGATCCAATTAACAAACCAGCGAGGCTCATACCTTTCCGCCATTGACGGGTGAGTTCAAAAGGCAGATTAGTGATTTTACGGAAATCACTGTCTGTGCTAATCAGACTGGAACTGATAAGGTGCCCCTATTAGTGATAGGGAAATCATTAGGTAAACAAATGCTTAGGTGGAGGAATTAGGACTGGATCATCTTTTTTTCTACCCTCATAGACATACCTATGTCTCGAATACATCGATAAGTCGAATGTATTACTTGGTCCCCAGCGATTCGACTCATCGGGATTTGACTGTATATGTTTTCATTAGATCAATGTGAAGAACAATGTAACATTGGACATACTCATAACCAGCAGACATATTCATGAATAGTATTTTACCACTGTGGGGGATATTGATGACTTTGTCTTCTTGTTTTCATAGTACGCAAGGGACATAGTAATGAAGAGAAGGACTGTTAATGTTGTACATGGGTTTGTGTCATGGCTTCACCCTTGATGTAAACCATAAATAATTGAGTTGAAACTACCAAATCATTGGAATACATCTATTGTTATTGCCTTAATTCTTCCCACACCTATTCTAAAACTAATGAGCAAGTGTATGCAACACGTAGATGAACGGATCTTTCACATATGAAAAATCTGAACTGTGCTTTGTTTACATTTCAAACAAGTGTTGTTTACTGAGCACAGCATTCATTTTCATAGCTGATTTCTCTTACTTGATTTCATCGAGACACTTCGTACATAACCCACATACATGTTACATGAGTTTATAAACACTCTGCAATATGGTGTAATGTTCACTTTGGCCTAATGGCTGCACTTCATTATTCTTGTGTCCTTTAGAATTACATTAAATTAGTTCTCAATATCATGAAAAAATATTTTAGCAGTTGTATCACTCAACTTACTTGAGAAGCCCAGGTGAGGAATGTCCAGAGAAAGTACAGATGATGGGTTTAGAATTGAACTGTGAGATGGTCAGTTGTATCTTGGCCTGGACAGTATGGAACTCCCGGGGCATGAATGTTACTGTCACTTCAGCCTTGCTGTTAGCTGGCACAATACCTGCAACATAAAGTCACTGCATCTTCATTCTTGCCATTATAGTTACATCAAAGGCAGTGCCCATCATCTAATAGACAGCATTATCGACACAAATGCCAAACAAATCTAGGTGAGGAGTATCCCACATTGTCTTCATACTATACTTTCGGATAAAGAGATGTTCACAATCATTCCCTGATAAGATCAACATTACACCATAGTGTTGAGTTTGTTTGCAATTTGGTGGGCCTCCATCTAGCAATTGATGAAGTCTACTGATGCAAACAAACATGTACTCTCATCAAACCTCTTGACTTTGGTTCCACCTTGCTTTTTAATGTAAGCAAACACTGGGATGGAAGACCAGTATTCCACTCTGAGAGACTGATATGGAGACTCTTCTGAGAAAATCCATAATATAGTCAGATTGTCCAAATGCTCTCCAAACCCAAATACTCTCTATACAAATGGTTAACAGATGGTATTCAGGTTCTGGAAAACCAGTTTCTAAATTGCTCACTTCTTAAGTAGCATCTGAATGTGGCTGCTGATAACTGATAACGTGGGTCTCTTCTTAAGGAAAAAAAGAGAGTACAGGATCTGTCAGATGAAGAAAGTGGAACTTATATCCCTTCGCTTTTATAAGTAGAATCCAATGGTCCATTGTGAAAAAATTCTTGGCAAACATGAAAAGCCTATAAAAAAACAACAACGTTGGAGGCACTTGAATAAATTAAAAATTTTAGTGAGACGGACATGAAATGATTTGGGTGTGAAGCTGATTTCAAGAGTGTTACGATGATCATACCTCTGTCTATTAGAGAGTTGCTTCTATTAGAGATCAGTACTCCTATTCCAGATACGGTACTCTCATCTCCAGTATATGACTTTTCATATCAAAGGTCTTTGTCATGTCTACCCATGTCTTAGACGAGATAAATTGCGCTCACGTACACGAACGCTATGAAGCACCTCTATAGGCAGCAATGGAGGAAATCCTTTGTCGCACTTCCACGCACACGTTACGATTATGAGCACAAAAAACTTCTATGAATGACTTCATTGTACTTATACCAACCCTATTTTCGGTATCAAAATATTCAGAGGTTAATTTTTGCAAACCATCAAATATCTCTGTCGATCTCTCGCATGTCAGCGGCATCATTTTGAATTATGTAACCTGTGACAAGCTGGGATTCCCTCCCTAAAATAATAACACAATCTATGTAACTCATGTATGTGAGCGTTATGTATCTAAGGAAACCTAATGGTTGCTACTAAAATGGAATGGATTTTTATGCAATTTGAAATCATGCAATGAACTTGTACAGATGTGCTCTTTTATGTGTAAAAATGTTTTGAATTAAAAGTGCCTATTACGTGTAAAAATGTTTTGAATTAAAAGTGTACCAGTTTATTAACATTTTTGATCAGTAAAAACACAGAATATGTTTAAATTAGAGATTTATAAAAAGTGCAATTTCCGCATTAAAGAGGGACAATTATTTCAGATTACCCACATGATCCTGTGGCTCCTAATTTGCTTCAGCTATGGTCATTTGGAATTGCCAAAACACAAAGACACTAAGTATTACTGGCTAAAAGTTATTTTGAATATTCCAAGTGTGTACATGTAGAGAATAATTTCACCTAAGAAGAAAATTCAGCCTGATTATAAGGTTGGAATCGTTTGAGCCTCCAACCAATAACACCAACTGTCCTTCCATTGGTCCCAGTGTTGGCATTATGTTGAATTTCTGTCAGCAATAATTAAAAGTGCAAAAATCGACAGTGTTTTGACCAACATCTGGGATAGCCTGACTGTAAATTGCCTTCTATCGCTAATGTTCTTTCCTGTGGAAAACTCCTCTTCCTTGGTGAATCTCCCTTGGCTTGGAGTGGTCTTATATGCATGGTGCCCTCCTGAAAGAACTCCTGCCTTTTTGATGGCACAAACTTTTCTTGGGATAACTCTGAACAGTAGTGTGTGTTATAGAGCTTGGGCACTGGCAGCCAGAAAAATGGTGGAGGTATGAAAACCTTTCACACAGTTTCAGCATTGGAGTATCATGAGTGTGATGACTCCTCTGTTTCAAGACATGAAGAAATAACTAACCAGCACTTTGTATATTTGACATTAGCCAAGGTAACCATTATTTACCCATACAAGGCCAAGCTTGAATATGATGCCATACCATAATCTGACATTAGGGACACTATTGTTTCTTCTACCATGGATGGGGCTGCTAACGTGGAACGCTTCATGCTCATGAAAGAAGACAATACTGCAGCTGTCCTCTTGGCAATTTCCCTCCTCTCAAACTTCTTCCATGAGTCCCTGATTTTATTAAGTAAGATCAGATGCAAGATGGTAGAGCACTGCAGATATTGAGCCCCAAGGATATGTGAGGGTCACTATGTGTCATGAAGTGACCAAAACTTTTACACAATTCTTGCCTTTACAAGACAGGTTAAGTAAAAACTACCCAGAGAAACTAGATCGATCACTATAGCTTCCGAAAAATACAAACATGTCACTAACATCATAAAATAATGACTAATGTTTAATACTGAGGTTATGTGAGAATCAGTTTGAATTTACAATGTAAAATAACCAAAAAAACAGCAACTAATATCACAAATATATTAAAGCTAGAACACACAGGAAAAAAATTTTTTTTCCCTCTTGCACACATGTAGGTGCTTTATAAGGAGGAACAATAATTCATGGACAAGCAGATATTATAAGTTATTCACTTGTCCGGAAGGGGGACATGGGCTGGCCTAGGTGAACATAAACAAACATAGAGGGTACATCAGCCAATGGGCTCATCTCAGGGACCAGTGAACAACGTATTTATCTTACCGAACACCTCAATGGTAATTTTGAACTGTTTGAAGCACGGGTATCGGATTATAATAATCAGTACCAGAGTTAGGCAATTAGCCAATACTAGATTTTCATGAACATAGAATCTAGCAGAGAACAAGAAAACCATATTTAGAGTTATCTCCCTTCCATCAATTTGCTTGTGCAAAACATCGGTAATCAAACGTCACCCAATTATTCAAGATAAAGAATTACTAACATGAAGTACCAAATGTTCCCAGCAGTTAACATAGAAAATGTTACTCGCTTGTAATCAGGGTACATTGAAAATAATAGAACAGCGCTCAGTCAATCAGAAAAAGACATTTATGTGTGAGGGTTGATAAAAATAATTGTTAGTGATGAGGACACTTTAAATCAAGTGCTATTATGGTGCTGATGAAATAAAGTTATGGTATTTGCAGAGTTAATGAACATTTCAATGGGTGATTATTAGAGCTGTAACAATGCATCAACCTATCGCTGGATTGCAATTGTTGAGTCTCCGATAGCAATTAATCAAAGGTAGAAACAAAAAACTATCGGTGTATCGATAGTATGCGTGATTATCATTATATCTATAGTTGGTAAATGTGCAGCGCAAAATACAGGAAGTACCAGATTCGTTCACTTTCATTTAGAGTTATCTATCCCTGTTACCTCTTAAAGGGCAAGTGTACACGAAAATAAACCTTTTTGTCTTGCACTTTTTCATCATGAAAAATGTTTGTCAAGTAGTTTTATATCCAAACCCGTACATATATCAGAAGTAACTAATTTTTTTTTTGCGTTATATCAATTCATATTTTCAACATTTACCGAGAGTTCTGTGTCCACAATAAACACACCATGGCTTATGTCCCTTGGAAACTATGACATCGTTAGACCTTATTAGACCCATTTCACGTGGTGCAGGTATAGGTGAGGTTCTTGTGTTTCGATGCGCAGGCTACTGTTTTAATCCATCTGTTGCCTGGCCGTCAGCTGGCTATGTCATCAGTTCTACACTGTAATGACGTTGCAGTTTGCAACAAGGTATGAGACGCACACCTCTAGAGTCCCAATGAAACACATATAGAAGGCCAATTCTGTTGAGCAGCTTTTGTGGAGAAGTGGATAGACTTCATCCTCTATAACACTATATTCAGAGAGAAATTCAACAAAATTTATACAAGTTTAAACGGCATTAAAATTGGAAAAATAAATAAAATACAAAATCAAAATATCAGATGCACACCTTTAGAGTCCCTATAAAGCACATGTGTAATCTAAATGAATTCCATAAAGTAGTTTTTGAGGAGAAGTGGATAACGTACACCCCCTGTTGGATGGAACAAACACTGGCTGAATAGAACGAGATTCAACTAAGTTCAAACATCTGTAAAAGTGACAAAATTAAGAAATTGCATGAACAAGGTATGAGATGCACACGTTTAGAGTTCCAATGAAACACATGTAGAAGCTCAATCAATTCTGTTGAGCAGCTTTTGTGGAGAAGTGGATAGACTTCACCCCCTACAACACTATATTCAGAGAGAAATTCAGCAAAATGTACCTAAGTTCAAATGTCTCTAAACTTGAGACAAAATATAAAAAAATATGAGATGCACACCATTTGAGTCCCAAGAAAGCCCATGTATAAGTTCATTGAATTCCACAGAGCGGTTATGGTGGAGAAGTGGATAGTATACATTCCCTGTTTCGTACGGACGGACGGACACCGAGGGTAACCCTTATATGCCCCTGCCATAAATGGCGGGGGCATAAAAACATATACATTGTACTAAATGTGTTACCACATAACCAAAATTGTATAACATTCAACCTGTGTCGGTCGCCTTTTCAACGGTATCTTTTTTCACAAAAACTAAAATGTGCACTACATCTAGCTTGCCATCGGCGAATGTGCCGTCATTCTACGCTTGTAACTAAAATTCCTACTTAAATCGTACAGTATGTCCCTCCTCTTCCACCTTCACTTTGATATCGATACCATATCCATGTACATCACGAAAATAAATGCAATTTGCACTTTGAACTCTGTTTGAAATTCGTTTTTCTATATGATCCGCTCATTGTAGATCAAATATACTGAAAATTACTTGCATCGTAAATCTCGCCAGTTTTGACACATTACTACATCACCATTCACTGGGTTTTGCGCGTCTTAACCCCCTTGATGCCGAGTTTTTTTTCAGGCACACATTTTCATACGGTTTGAAAAGTGAACATTGTGCGAGAATTGCACTCACGTGGTCCTGGATCTACGTACGGCTATAAAATTACACAGAAATGTAGAATATTAAATTTCCTATCCGTTGGTATAAATATAAGTGCAAGTACCTTGGCGGTTTGAGAAATGGACATTGCTAAATGTTGTCCTAAGTTTGTTATGCGTTAAAAAACAGTAAATTTATCCGCTTTTTATCGCGCACCGATAAAAGCACTGTGCTACGACTTTTTTTAATGTGGCATCTTTACGGAAAGTGTGAGCGAAGAAAATACAGCCTGATATCTGAACGACATAAATGTATATGAATTGGGTTTATGTGCTTGTGCATAACGTTATATGCTCAACATTAAAAATGACTCGCAATAAATGTCAAAAATGGATTTTCTTCTATGACGTCAAACGACAACAGAGAGGTCATACACGTATAATGATAAGGGGGCATAACTCCGTTATGCGTAATGCTAGGTCAATGTAACTCAGATCACTTGGAGAGAATTTGTTGTGGATAGGGACGCTATATTTTCATTATTTTATGTTCATGGTGAACCAAACTATTCCAATTCAAAGTTCCCCAGTGTGAGCGGATGCAGTTTGGTAGTTTCACAATTTACAAGAAAAATGACAACGTATTACATGTGAAAGCACATAATAGCGATTTGGATGACCCTATCCGATATATAAGTTAGTTCTTAGATTCCCATATTCTCCTGTTTGCGTAGATGTAATTTGAATAATTTTGCATTGTTATTACCAGAATACTAGCAAAATCTTCAAATGTAATGAAATTGCTGAAAATAATACAACTTCTAGTTGACGTCATTGCTTGTTTTATGCATCTTGCGACGTCGGAAAAAGACGACATTGGTATGCTGATTAGTATATATCTCACCTAATTTCCATTAACTGTATAAAAGGTCTCGGCTTCTACATCAGAATTTAACACTCTTTAGACAAAACATAAAATGACTGATTTTTCCATTTAAATAGTGTCCTGAATATATCAACAATTAGACGGTTTGACAGCGTGTCTTATTGTAAACAACACGCGCACCTGTTTGGTATCAACTTAACGTAAATAAATATAATATTTCACAACACCCGAATATTTTGTTTGGGATAAGAATTTTGTTTGTTTATGATTATGTAGCTATTTCTCTTCATACGTATGCAATGAAAGATGGAAAAAGATGGCTTTTTATATATGGAACTATATATTAGAATATGGATGTAAGATTTGTCCGAATTAACACATGAGATGGTATGTATATTTTTCAACAATTTTCCTATAAATGTAGTTAGAGTTTGATATCCTGTCATCACAATATTATTTAATCGAATATGAATTGATTATATTATCGAAAACAATGACAGAGAATCATAAAACGTTTCCAACAAACGCGCACCTGGCTGATCAATATGCATCATTCTTTTGTCTATAAAACGACTCAAAATTATGCAATGAACAAGACAATTCCTTTAAATATGTGTGCATATACATTTCATACCATATATAAATCATTTTCATTAATATTATCAGTTTTACATATAAGGTTGAATTAAATCACCGTTCTGAAATTGCAATATTAGTCCAAATAAATTGAATATTGTCCATCATAGGAACTAAAGTAGTTGCAGTTATGTCTACGTTTGATCTTCTAACACTTGTGTAAAGGTTTAGAATATGGTGTATTGCACTAAATGTGTCAATTTCTTATGTAAATATGATTCAAGCAATCAAAAACTTTCAAAGAATAAAACACCGTATACCCTATATGCACGTATGATATGATATTGAACAAGGCTAAATGTAGATGCTGAAGTCAGGTTCATGAAAAAGTATCTGAACTATACGCAAAATATACACCATAATACTGACAGTGTAATCGGAAGGATTGGGCGATTGTGTTTACCCTTGTTCAACCGACCTTCACCTCAAAGAAATTGCCTAATATGTAGAACAATGTTGACGTATGACATCACTACCGCTGACCGATTTCTTACAAAATGGCGGCTTTGCTGACAAGGGTACACAGGATTTTGCGAGGACCCTTCCATTGATTCAGGGATTGTTTGTACATAAATATGAGATGTAAGTAATCAGAAGGATTCTGACTATCTGTGTATTGTTATATGTTTTTATCGTTTTCACTATGAGTAAGAGAAAAAGCCAGAAATGCAGATAATTACCGTTGTCGTTTTGCATGATTTTGCGTCAGTCATGGCGTCACGCTGCACGGAAACTTTGACAATTTCTTATGAATTATCAAATTTTTCCATTGTTTCTATTTATAATTTCCTATTGCTTGCTACGATACTCTTTCCATGCATATTCCAAAGGTATTGAGCCATTGCAAGCAATGAATAGACGGATGAATGTTGAAAAATTTCAGAATGTGCTATGCAGTGTAAAATCGGAATTTGTCTTTGTTTACATTT
Source organism: Haliotis rubra (assembly GCF_003918875.1). NCBI lineage: Eukaryota > Metazoa > Mollusca > Gastropoda > Lepetellida > Haliotidae > Haliotis > Haliotis rubra. Next base: position 661,251 of record NW_025767204.1, on the reverse strand, counting down.
CGCACAAGCGCAGTCTTTCAAGCACAGCGTTCGTTTTCACACCCAATATGTTTCGTCTCATTTTATCTTATCAGTTGGTATTGGTGACACAGACCAGTTGCAATTTGATTATAAAATGTATGGGGAATTCAGCGATGCATTTTTCGAAGCTGAATATGAAATATCCGTGATGTAATTGGCGTCTCAATACCGGCCTTCGCGAAACGTGATTTCGTAAACACTATCCAATATGGCGGAAAGCCCACGGTGTTCGGTGTAAGTGCATTTTCGAAAACATCCCAACCGATTCGAGATTCATCGGCAACGTTTCAGAATTATAATTAGCGATTTCAAGTAAAACTGATATCAGTGATCATGAATATGTTATTTTTGAAATTCAATACTCCCAGTAATTATCCGATTTTCACATTTCAAAACATACAGCAAATAACGCTGAGAATCGCGATTTCGTACTGTGTAAAAAATGGCAACATTTTCGATGAAGCCTATTTTGAAAGGTCATTTTCAGCACTTGAGCTTTGTCTAAAATGATAGTGGATGGTATCAAGAAACAGGAAATTTCCCGCAGAATTCGAAACTGTGAAGTGTATTTGTGTGCGTGGGATATTTTAATTTTTATTGGACTTGAAATTGAGGGTTGAAGGGGGAGGACATATATGTCCCTGTGGCATCCAGGGGGTTAATTCAAATGTCAAATTTTACTGGGAGAATTGAATTTAAAAGAAAAAGACCTATCATTGTGATCAGCGGTAGTTTTGTTGTTGTATGATCAAATCACTAATGCTCGTTCTGAAACATTGTCGATGAACCAAGAATCACTGAGAATGTTTTGGAAAATACGCTTGCAAACACAATTAACGTCAAAGTGAATTTTCAGCCATTTTACAGAGTGTTTATAAAATCACGTCACATGTATGTCGGCTATATTTCGCCCATAAAATCAGTAATTGTATATAGTTCAACACCTTCTTCCTGACACGAATCCCTGAATTTCTCATACAGTTCAAAATAAACTGACAAATGGACTTTGTCACCAATTCGCAGTGTTTCAGTGAAATCAAACGAAATATATCAGATGCCGCGCTGGGAAAGGACCACTTGTTTGAAATGTAAACAAAGCCAATCTCAGATTTTACATTGTGTATCCGCTCGCCTACTTGTTGCATACACATGCTCTTTAGTTTTAGAACATGCATGGGAAAGGTATCATAGCAAGTGATAGTTAAATAAAATAGGTATATTAGATTGATTTTCTAGATTCATCACAACATATCATGGTTTCTGAAAGCGTGACGCCATGACTGACGCAAACTCACGCACAACAATGACGGTACCTCTCTTAATTTCTGACTATTTCCCTTGGTCACAACCAGCAGACTGACAGAATTTTCGGACAACTTACATGTCACATTTATGCATATACGTTGCTTGAAACAACGAAAATTTCTTCGACAACTCCGGCATACGAGTTCATGTCAGTGAACACGCCATTTTGAAAAAGTCGCTTCCCGATAGTGATGTCATACGGACGTCAACATTGTTATACATATTTGGTATTTTCATTGAGGTGAGGTTATGAATGAAAATACACACGATCAATCTGTCCTGCTGCTTACATTTTCTGTTCTTATGCTTCTTTCGAATTTTCACAAACTTTTTTCACGTGATTAATTTCAGTATTATTATCTTTTGATTTGGGACTAGACAGTAGACCAGTTTAAAATCAAGTGGCACCAATTACGTCATAATCAAAGGGCGGTAACTCTGGCCTGTTTAGCTCGGCAAACAAAGGCTTCATATTGGCATAACATTTCAGCACTTATTTTGAGGGTGATACTTACATTGTAAGAAAAATGAGTGTATATTTTCAAACATTGGTATTAACTAATTAAAACAGTTCACTTTGATTCGCAGAAGAATAAATGTGATTTATTCGTGTACACTTCCCCTTTAAACAAACATTGCCAGGGATAGAAAGACTATTTTTTTTCTAAGTGTGCCTTTCAGAAAGCAAGTATGCCCATATGTCTTTAGAATAAATGACAATGACGATGATCATTTGAAATTTATTGTTAAATAAAGAAATGGGTTTATAAGGATTTAGATATGTATGGTATTATTCAGTTTGGAAAAAAATATGTAATGTTCTGAATAAAATTGATATTTTATACTTATCCTGACTCATGCTTATTGCTTGTCTTCTTCCTCTTGCGAACCTAGTGGAACACTTGTATCTCCTTATTGAAGATCCCTTCAATAAAACATACGTAAAATCACTGCTCACCATGAGTTATCCCTGTTTCCGTTTTGGCGGGAAAAGTGGCGCCACTGTTCTCCCACGCTTCACTCTCTCCTGATTATGAGCCCGACACTTGAATTTGCAGGGAAATCCTAAGTGTCTAGTGGGGAGGTTGGGAGGGCTTACCTCATGAGTCAGGATAAGTATAAAATATCAATTTTATTCAGAAAATTACATATTTTTCCTTATCCTGACTCATGCTTATTGCTTGTAGAATCCGACAGATTGGAGGTGGGAAAAAAAACAACTTTAGGATTTCATGTAGTGATTTACGTCAATACCCCCCTATGGGAACTTCGTATTGGCACTGAATTTACTGCTAATCTCTGCTGCTGTTTGCGTCCCTGTCCTTCCAGCTGCCTTTTGACGGGGGGACCACAATTGTTAACTTTTGGTCCTTTCTTCTGTTAACATTTTATGTGGATTTTGCGACTCCATCTCTTGATGCAAGCATCAAGTGGAGAAGCGACCCTTTCCTGTACGAGTATTCTTACAAGTACTGGGTCATATCACTTATGCTAGTCGTTAGACGTGCATTGAGACTTAAACAGAACTCTGCTGAGTGTAGGCTTGGTAAGTCATGTGATAAAAGAGCGAGACTTCGTCTCAACGTCTTTGAGGAACTGTCAACTGTTGTGCTACAACCAGTGGGCCGAAATGGTGAATGCCTGAGACGTCCTCGGTGGCGATATCTCTCAAGTAGTGGTTTGCAAACACCATGTCTGATTTCCAGAAGCAGCCCTCCATTATCGTCTTGAGCGAGCAATTCCCATGTAGAGCGAGTGTTGACGCCAGAGCTCTAACTTCGTGTGGGTTGGAGGCTCTTGGAGGATCAAGTCCTGCTGCTTTGTAGGCCCATAGTATGACAGTTCTGATCCTGATTGATATCGTAGTGCGGGAGACCTCTGTCTGTGTCGCTGTCGATATCGGGACGAAAAGTCGCTTGAACTTGCGTCTCCTAGTTCTGGATCGTTGTAGATATACTTGCAATGCTCTCACTGGGCACAAGGATAAGTCATGCGTATTTTGTGGTCCAAGGACGGAGGATAATGCTGGGACGTAGAATTGTCTGTCCGGTTGACCTGGCAGTTGATTCTTTGCGATGAAATCCCATCGTAGTCCCATATGCACTGTGTTTTGATTTTCATCAAAGCGTGTTCTCTCGTAGTCTAGAGCATGTATTTCCGACATCCTGGCTGCTGTTGCTAGGGCAAGCAGGAACAGCGTCTTATGTGTCAAGAATTCGAAGGATGTCGTCTCTAGTGGTTCGTAGACTTCACTGGTGAGATGTCGTAGAACAACATTGAGGTCCCACGCCGGAGCTTTGAATCTCTGTTGTTGGTCCTCCAATTTATAAGAGCGTAGCAAGGCCAGTAACTCTGGTACTTTCGTTAGCTTGGCACCTGTCCTCATAGTGATGACTGAGCTCAATGCCGCTAGGTATGTTGAGAGTGTAGACCCTTTTAGCCGTTTTGTTTGCCGTAGGTGACAAAGGTAGTCCGCCACTTGAGGTTGTGTTGCTTTTCTAGCTGAGAACCCGTTCCTTGCAGCGTATGTCTCGAAGCTTCGCCACTTGTCGTCGTACAAGGTGCGTGTAGACTTGCGTAGAGCTAGTGTCACTACTTTCGCTGCTCTGGCGAGTACCCTCTCTTGTTCAAGCACGCGTTGATACAGTCCACACATGTAGTTGGAACGCCCCTGGGTTGCCGTGCGCCTGCTTTGTGTGAGGATGTACTAGTAGATTCGGCCACTCTGGTAGTTGCAGCTGTGGTGGTCCTAGTTCTTGTATGAGAATGGGGAACCACACTCTGGCTGGCCAGTAGGGCGTGACCAAAATCAGTTGGAGGTTCTTGGTCTGGCTGATTTTCTGCAACACCCTCGGTACTAGCGCTGGCGGTGGAAACGCGTACGCGTTTAGTCCTTCCCAGGATATGCTGAGAGCGTCCATTGCCCACGCTCGTGGATCTGGTACTGGAGAGACGAATGTTGTCAGCTGATTGTTGAAGCGTGTGGCGAAGAGGTCTATTAGAGGGGCTCCCATCTCCTTGATGATCTGTTTGAAGATCACGGGATGTAGCATCCATTCCGTTGGAGATGGTTGAGTTGGATGAGAGAGGGCGTCTGCTATGACATTCTTGGCTCCTGGAATGTGGCATGCTCTTATGTGGATGTTCAGATCGTCGATTAGGTCGAACAGTTGAAAGCAGAGGTCCAGCAGGTTCAATGATCATGTTGATCCTTGCTTGTTTATGTAGAACGCCACTGTGGAGTTGTCCGTGTGTACCATGAGATGCGCATTCTGTAGAATGTTGCTCCAGTGGAGTATGGAGTTGACAACTGCTTTCATTTCCAGCATGTTGATGTGCAGACTTTTCTCTTCCTTGATCCATTTCCCAGCCGCCACATCGTTGTCGAGGTGTGCTCCCCAACCTTGGAGTGATGCGTCCACATACAGATGAGTCTTGCACTCCGGCTCTGCTAAATAGATGCCTTCGCAGACATTCAATCTCTGGGTCCACCATAGTAGATGAGGTCTGAGGTAGTCTGGGAGACCGAAGGGGTCTGGGTCGTCGAGATGAGCATTGATGAGGACCTGTAGCGGGCGTAGCTGTAATCTCCCTCTGGCTGTCATGTCTTGTGCGGACGTGAGGAGACCCAACAGACTCTGCCATTGTCGTAGTGGCCACAGAGAGAGTAGGGCTTGTGAGATTGTCTGTTGAATCTTGAGCCATCGGTCCTCTGGTACGACGATGCGGTTCTGCGTCACGAGAAATCTGATGCCTAGGAACTGCAGGTCCTGTGTAGGTTCTAGGTCCGACTTGAGTAGATTCACTAACCACCCCAGCTGTGTAAGCAGTTTGATGGTGAAGTTCAACTGTAGTCTGAGACGCTTGGGATCTTGATGTACTTGAATCCCGTCGTCGAGGTAGAAGGCACTGCGTAGACCTCGATGATGTAGATATGTGACTATGGGTTTCGTCACCCTTGTAAACAACCAGGGGGCCGATGATATTCCAAATGGCAGGACCTTCCATTGGTAGTGTAGCCCGTCCAGTGTAAACCTGAGGTACTTCCTCGAGTCTGGATGTACAGGAATATGGAGGTAGGCATCCTGTAGATCTATGCTGGCCATGTAGTCCATCGGACGGACGAGGTGGATTAGTTGAGGTAGATGTATCATGCGGAACTTTGGAGGTCTGCTTAGATAGTCTCTGTTGAAAGTGCTCATATTGTAGATGAGTCGGAACTATTCTTTGGAGTTTTTCTTTGGCACTAGGAAAACTGGGGAGTAGAAACCTGGTGTGATGTTGGCTTGATCCACGACCTCTATGGCTCGCTTTACTAGTAGAGATGAGACCGCCTCTCGTAATTTCTCTATCTGATGGGTCTGGAAGTCGAACTTGTGAGGGTCGACTGTAAGCGGCGGAGCGGCCTGTAGTTGTATGCGATATCCGTCTCTTAGGATGCTGGATACAAACGGATCTTGAAGTATTCCCCAGTTTTCCGAGTACAGCTGAAGACATCCACCCACTAGTGAAGGTTGTACAGGAACGCTGGGGGTGGAAGACTCCAGTCGTTCCGAACCCTTCTTTCATCGTCGATGATCCCTGGCGCCTCTGGGTGCCCTGCCTCGTCCGGACCTTGCTCTGTAATTGCCGGCTGGGCGCCGAAAGGAATCTTTTCCACCTCTGGAGGAACCCACTTTCTTGTCCCGTGCTTTCTGTATCCCGGGAAACTTGGACCTGCCCGAGTAGCGCTGGGATGTCTGCCTGATGACGCTGGCCAGAGTATCTATGGATCTGATCATGAGGACCTCTCTAGAGTCTTTGGTAACTTCCTTGGCAACCTCGTCGATCTCTCCAGCGAAGATGGAAGGAGTTGACCACGGGGCTGTGTAGAGTGACTTGGTGAAGCGCTCACTCCAACTGCAGGAGGCGAGGAGACCTTGTCGACGTGCTAGTGTCAGCGCTGCGGAGATGGATGAGAGATGGTCTGTCATAAACTGTTGGTCCTTCTTCTGCATAAGGAGGGCCGAGTATATCATCCTGTCTTCTTCCGCAGTAGAGTCTCGGAATTTAGCGATGAGCGTTTCGTTGACTGCCCTTGATCTGTTGAGGCCGAAGAACATCCGCCTGGTCATAGTTTCGACTTGTGCCAACTTCTTGTCTTCGATTTTGTAAGACTTGGCCTTGGCATCACTGATGACTTTAAAGTTCTCATCGATGTCCTGTGCCTTCAGGAACGGATCCATGTTGTGGGAAGAGAACTTTTTGGCGTTGAACTGTGGCAGATGCGGCGCCTGGGCTTTCGTGGCTTTCTTGAAGGCTGCGTCCAAGTTGTCTGGGACCACTGCGATGGGATCCATCGTAGGGAGAGTGATCGTGTCAACATCATAATCTTGCATGAGATAGGTATGAGCCGTATTATCGTCCTTAGAGGGTGACGCCAAGTCTAGACCGTTGGCCATCCAGTAGCGTATTTCAGAGTCCGAGAAGATGATCCCGCCGTCGTCCTCAGTGACAGGAGTGCTGAGTAAGGGACGTTGATCCTCCTCCGATGGTGATCTAGGTGGAGACCTTTGCGACTGCGGGGATCTGTGTGGAGACCTGCGCGGAGACTTGCGGGGCGACCTTCGCGGAGATCTGCGTGGAGATCGGCATGGAGATTGGCGTGGAGAGTGGCCCGGCGATCTGCGTCAGTAGGGTGACCTGCGCGGAGATGAGCGACTGTGGGTTCGCGAATGCCTCGGTGAATCCCTTGACGATCTGCGTGATGCGGAAGATCTCTTGGATACTGTATCTGTAGCCCTTCGCGAGTGCCTTTGAGAATACTGATCATCTGATTCCGCATCTGGGGATAGGCGACTGGTCCTTAGTGAGCGTCTTTGCGAATGCTGGTTGTCCGATTCCGTATCCGGGGATGGGCGAGTCTTCCTTCGCGAGTGCCTTCGCGAATGCTGATCGTCCGAATCCGTAGCAGGGGATGACCGAGTCGTCCTTTGTGAGGGCCTTCGCGGATGCTGATCGTCCGAGTCCGCCGCAGGGGATGGTTGAATCGATCGTCGCGCAGGCTGGTCCTGAAGAGTAGATCTGTTGCCAGACGTCACGTTGATGGATGGCCCCTCAGAAGCATCGACTGCGTTGGAGCCTTCGCGAAGGCTCGGGTCAACTCTGTGGGCTTGCTGTGATCTCTTCTCCAGGCCGTAGCGCTGCTCCATCATTTCCATAATCTGTTGGGAAAACTGCTGCATGAAGTCCCCCGGGTTGAATGTCTGCGGTGGTAGTATTGCTGCCCTTTCTGCGGTGGTAGCGATGTGGCCCACGGATCGCTCGTCTGTCATCAGCGTAGATACCTCGGGTTGCGTGGAGATCTGCACTGAAGTCACCGTAGCTGAGACTGGTCTCTTCTTGTGATGAATCTCTGGGATGACGATCGGCTGGTCATCGTAGAGTCCCAGTTCCGTCAACGGGACAATCTCGGCTGAGAAGGTCCGTGTCGTCTGCGCTGACTTCCCCGTGGAGGTGGTCGACGCCCTGGGGCTGCGGAGCCGGCGCTGGGTAGATGACGACTTCCTAGTCTTAGGCTGCGACGAAGGGACGTCCGGAGTAGCAGGTCTCTTCTTGGAGGTGGCGGACACCGTCCCACGCCCCTCCGCCGAGGGAAACTCCAGCATAACACCAGACGGAAGGGGTCGTCAGACATCAGTTGACTGGTGAGGGACTCAGCTGGTTTATCTGTCATGGCCTGATCAACCCGTCTCGACCTATCTGCAGCACGCCTAAGGACACAAAGAAGGTATTTATCAAATGCAGATTTAGTTAAATGCTGGCAATTAATGCAGCGCGAGCTGGAAGAACATGGTACCGTGCAGCTACGGCACAGTTGATGAGGGTCTGCAGCAGAGAAACGATATCTACAATTGAAACAGGTTTTCATGAAAACGTAAACAACTGAACAAACACGGACTAAACCGTGAATAAACAGTGCTAAATACGATTAAATATCAAACCATATTGTTGAAAATTACTAGCTAAACCTCTATGAAGTATAATAGAGGGGACTAACTAAATAATAAAAGGATATAGTGCCGTATAGGAGACACAGGCGCTCTCACAACCTGCTCACAGGGCGAAGGAGAGAGTGAAGCGTGGGAGAACAGTTGGGCCACTTTTCCCGCCAAAACGGAAACAGGGATAACTCTGGTGAGTAGTGATTTTACGTATATTTTGTTGAAGGGAGCTTCAATAAGGAGATACAAGTGTTCCACTAGGTTCGTAAGAGGAAGAAGACAAGCAATAAGCATGAGTCAGGATAAGGAAAAATAATTGTTTTGGGGATTAAATGACTAAATGTGAGTTATGTGTCTAGAAAATTAGGCGTGTCAATAGGGCACAGAGAACATATTTCAGCCGTGCCATTTCAATATTTACTGTGCCATGGCACACTAATATATGGGGTATTTCGAATCCTGATTGCTGTTTACTTGATCTGGGTTTCAAGTTTCTTGCCAGTTATAAAAAAGACTGAAACTACTTCAGCTTGCTTTTATCTCATATAAACTATACATTCATTTGGGAAATGACTTCAAATGAGACAGATTCAAGGGGATAAAAACTATTGCAATAGTATTGCAATAGTTGGTCACATTAGACTATCGCTATCGCAACAGTATGTTGCAATAGACTATGGCTATTGCAATAGTTGTTTCTCCCTCAATAGTCACCCCTAGTGATTATACATCCATTCTTCATGAGTACCCATTACTAAGAAAACATCTCAATGTCAACTGATTCAAAGCTCACATATATGTTCATATGATGGAGACACATAACCATTTCTCCAAATATCTGTGAATAGATGTAGTCTTTTCTTACCTGACATAGGTGAGATATGGAAGGCAACACTTGGCTGGATGTAGGTGATCTGAAACTCAAAGTCTACTGGAGCTCCACAGTAGAGAGGAAATACTTCGGACATTCTGGAAAGATGTAATGAGTAGGATGACAATATAAAGATTTACTGAATATTGTTTTTACTTGGGTTCATATTTCCTGAGACGAGTTACACAGTATGCTTAGTTCTAATTTGGAAATTTGACAAACATTTGGTGTAGGCCTGGGGACAAAGATTACACACTGTGTGCTGCACATGCTGCTGATATACAGCCAAACTAGGGAATACAGAGAAAAGAGATGCGTTTGAGCTGTTATTGTTCTCAAGAATTAACATCTAGTGTACATGATGATACTTTTAGTTAAGTATGTTAAAACTTTGAAAACAAGACAGATATCATGTCACAGAGTATCTTTTCAAAAGGGACAAATCAGAAGAAAAGAATTACGGCTTTCAATACAGACTGAACATTTGAACATTCCTATCAAAGAGAAGTATATATACACATATATGTATATCAAATTTTTAACTTGCTTGAAAAAAAGCCTCATCAACAAGTATATAAACATGGCTTACTTGTGACCCACAGGGACTGGAGAGAATGAGAAGTGGTGGGGGAAGTCTTTGGTGCTCATCACAGGGTAGGCATGAATAGGTACCACAAGGTTCTCTTCTCCCTGGAGACAGGAGGCACAGGAAAAAGCAGGAGTGAGTCAGTGAGTGAGTTTAGTTTACACCGCACTCAGCAATATTCCAGATATATGGCGGCGGTCTGTAAATAATCGAGACTGGACCAGAAAATCCAGTGATCAACACCATGAGCATCAATCTACGCAACTGTGATATGATGTCATGTGTCAACCAAGTCAACGAGCATGACCACCCGATCCCGATAGTTGCCTCTTACGACAGGCAAGGGTTACTAAACATCAATTCTAACCTGGATCCCCACGGGTAAAAAAACCCCAGGAAAGTATGGGTAACTATCAGCATGTGTTTTACAGGACTACAGATAAGGGCCGTATCGGCGTATGTACGGATAAAAAATATACACGATACGGTAGGAAATAATTTAGAAAACGTAGCAGATACGCACCACAGCAATTGTGTACGGTCTTAGAATCACTTACAGACATATGTATCTGAAAAAGTATTGTTTAATTGTTTATTGACCGTTTACACCAGAGTAGCAATGCTGTCATGCATATATGAAACGAAGCACAAGTTTAATGATACACCATTAAATTCCATTCAGTACTCAAAATGTACTCTTATTGTTTTCCAGTACTCATATATTGAAAAAATAAGGAGTACGTACTCCTGATGTTGAAAAATTATCTGGAGCCCTGGTTTTAGAAATCAGTGTCCTAGAAAAAGAACTGTTCCAATATCCTGTAAAAGCCACAAAAATGTCTACAAGTTGGAAAACTAAAAAGATATTTAATGTATGCTCAAAGCGAGGCAGAGCTATCCCAACCATTTCCTACCAGGTATATGAACCCTTTTGACAAATTAGGAGACAGTTGACCTCACCATTATCTACCTATATCCATATCTATGCTATCGTGTTGTCTAGTGTACTGTAGTGTAAGGTGTGATAATAATTTTTATAACAGGAACTTTGGCCAAATTACAAACATTATAAGTACTTCCTCATAATCTCAACCTTCAGTCACTTTTATTAAACTGCCACAAAATTGCAAATTGAAAATTATGTGTAGTTACAAATGTTGCTACAATTGTATAGTGTACAGTAGAAAATTACATGTTTTTCAATGTTTGACCGACTTTAATATTTGACCTGATCTTGACCCACATCTACTTCATCATGCTGAAAGGAAATGCTAATGCATTATCATGTATAAAAATGTTTGAGCTATGATGAATAAATATAAAAATCCTCTCTTTTACAAAAAGGTGTCTTTTGACCTTGACCTACATGCTTTTACAATAGATTTGTGACCACCAAAGTTCATGTAGAATATTCGCTTAAACTACCCAAACTGAATTATGTATGCAAAGAATCACTGGGGGGTTGCTTACAAAATGAGTTAATGTTGTTTTTTGCACCAGGATCTGTGATTGTCTGCATGAGCAACTGGAGCTGACAACCCAGTGACTGACTGCATGGGCATACAGTACAACCAGAAATTATTGAGAATTTAAAGATTGTAGTATTTAAAAACAAAATTCACTCATTACTCACGTATTAAATGTGAATATTAGCAAAACATAACTCCAGATTGAAAGACAGGTGAACAGTTAGTATTTTGTCAAGTCACCATGGGCAGCAATGCCGGCTTCAATGCGGCAGGGCATACTACTGATCAAAGAAGTTAGAAAGTCGTGGTCCATGCTGTCCCAATATCGGACCACCTCTTCTTTCATTTCAGCAATATTTGTCAGATTTTTCTTATTGACACTTTCCTTCATAAGTCCCCAAACATTTTCTATTGGATTTAGGTCAGGGCTATAGCTTGGCCAATCTAATAATGTTATATTTTGGGTCTGAAACCAGGCCTGTGAATGCTTTGAACGATGTTTTGGGTCGTTGTCCTGCTGGAAAATCCAAACATTTCCATAGAACATGTGAGCAGATGGAAGTAAATGTCCCTCGAGAATATCTGTGTACCGTTCACTGTTCATATTCCCTTCAAATACACAGAGGGGCGTTGCCCCTAACACAGATATACCACCCTACACGTTAAATTTCGGACTGTACTTTGGGTGCTGATACAAAGGTTTTTCAGTTTGTTTGGTCCCGAATTTCAGTGTATTAGGAAACAGCCACACAGAACTTTCATCTGAGAAAATCACATTGTCCCAGTTAAAATTTCTATGCTGTAAGCACCAGTTCAACCTTCGCTCCTTTTGTTCAGGTTTCATGATCGGTGATGGAATTCCTCGACTTTTCTGCCAACCCATTGCATGCAGCTCAGTTCTAAATGTCTCCTTACAGACAGCCACAGTTCCTCTATCAATCATATCCAGCCTTAAGTTTTCTAAACTCCTCGTTTGTTTTTAGAAACAAAAATACCAAGCCGCCTCCTGTCACCGACAGTCAACTTTTTGGGCCTACCTGCACCTCCCTGGTGATCACTGCCATATCCATTTGCAATATTTTTCAAAACACGATAAACAGTGGACAAAGGGATGCCTGTTCTACTTGAAATCACTTTAGCTGATCTGATGTCCTTGTTATAATACTCTAAAATCAACTTCCTCTCTCTAAATCATCCATACTGAGGATCACAGAAAATGTCTGCTAGCAAGTAAACAAAGGGGGATAACTCTGCACAAACTAATGAAAAAGGATTAACAGAGTTGTCTCTCTTGAATGAAACCAAGCACTTGATAGCTGGTCAAGGTTGTTTATACTAGAAATCCAATTAAACATATTCCTAAAATTCTCAATAATTTCTGGTCATACTATATATCTACATTATCAGGACATATCACTTCAAAGTGATGGAAAGACACCATGAAGGTAAACTGTATTCCCTCTGTATAGCCCAGTGATTGACTGCATGGGCATATATCTACATTATCAGGACACATCACTTCAAAGTGATGGAAAGACACCATGAAGGTAAACTGTATTCCCTCTGTACAACCCAGTAGTAGCTAAAAGAAGTTGGCAGCAAGCTCACCGGGCAGTTGACTCTAATACAATCATAGTAGTATCTCCACTCGTCAGGAGTAAATTCTACTGTACAGTCAAGGGTGAGGCCTGGCACCATCCTTTCCTGTGGGAAAAACACAATGAATAATTGATTATTTGTGAAGCTGACAATAAGGTTCTTTCACATAATTTTACACCCTGACATATTCATAGCAATTCTATTCATAACATATTGCAAACAATAAACAGACAAGTTAAAATAACATATCAGTAACCAAATCTTACGTTTTGAAACCGTGATTTTCTATTTTGCTTTGAATATAAATAATGAGACAGCCCATTCCATGAACAATATATGCATGCCAGTCACCACATCTGAGAAGAAAACAAGTCTTTATTATGGATATAGTACTGACAACAACACAAATGTGAAACAGCTGTTGATGATACAGTGTTACTTAGTTCTGTCAACTCCAGCTCATCACCCATCCAAGTATGTATTTTTTACAGTAAAAATATTATTTTATACTTATCCTGACTCATACTATTTGCTTCTCTCTACTTTAACCTGAGATACAGTGGAAACATTCTGTGCTATGTTCCCCAAGAACAGTAAAAACAACTTGCCCAAACATTGAAAAACTCAAAGTCTGCCTGCTGAAGGGGTTCATAAACATTGTTGGTCAAATGTTGAAGGACTATACTGAAGTCCCATGCCAGTGCTAGATATTTCTCCTCAATCCATTGTCAAGATTGAACTAATAGTTGCTGCCACCATCAGACAGAATCCACTTTCCTGATGGCCCCTAAGGCTCTAATAAAGTAGGTTTCAGGTTCTTTGTATGAACAATCTACTGTAAGACTCTTGGAATAAGCAGTGGTATATGGAGCACATATGTGTTAAGACCTTCCCAGGATATTGCTAGCAAATTAACGGTCCATGCGAGAGGTACTGTAACTGGAGATATAAAGGTAGCTATCTGTTTCTTGAATCTTGTTGAAAACAGGTCTATCAGCAGACAACATTGCTCCTGAACTGCCAGTTGAAAAGCTTCTACATGGAACATCCATTCCGTTGGTGATGGCTTGTTTGGACTGGACAGTGCATCTGCTATCACATTTGAAGATCATGGAACGTGTCTTGCTCTTGTCATAAGGTTGAAACTGTCTGTCAGTTTGTACAGTTGAAATGCCAACCGCTGAAGATACATGTGCCAATCTTGCTATGCCTTGTACCATGTTGTTCTTTAGACCCTTAGTTCTACTGTCACTTGTGTGTTGAACTGAGTTCCCCAACCTTGCAGTGAAGTGTCTATGAACATATGTAGGTCATAAACAAGTTCTTCTAAATAAGTTCCTCTGCAGACAATCGACATGACAGTCAACGAACAAATTTTTATTTTTTTTCAGAGGTCCTGATCCTTGCATAATGCATGATGGCTTTCAGAAGCTTTGGGCTGGATGAAGGTCGGAGGCTGCATGAAGGATCAAGACTATGTGAAGACTCCCTGATAAATCGCTGATGACACTTGAGAAAGTGTAGGCAGCTGCCTGTATGATGAGTGGCCTTCCAACACTTCCAGAAATGGAGAGAGTTACAGTCACTTGCTAGTCAAGTCGGTGGCTGGTGCGCATGCACAGCAGTGGGGTTCATTCAGGTGAGACATTTTTTCTGTCCTTGGGAACATAACACAGCATGTTTCCATTGTATCTCAGGTTAGAGAACCAAATAGTATGAGCTAGAGGATAAGGAAAATTACTATATCCTTACTCAGAACTATGAGCAGTGCATACCCACAATGGTTGGTCATACACATGATCACAAAGAAGCATTTGTGTGCTATAAGTATCTATTTCTATACAAAGAGTGTATACATACCGACTTTGTGTATTTGATGTAGAAATATTTACTCTGCGGTGGGATGATATGCATTCTGAGCACATCTGATGAAGCGTTGACAATCTTAAATGACCTGGTCTGTTTCTTATGTAATTCAAAGCCATCAAAATGAATGGTCGATGGGCGGGTGTGAACTGCAGCATTTTGCCCAACCTTGGAATATATTTCTGAAAAAAGAAAAGACAATTAAAGGAAACCTACTCTGGGTACTTCTTTGTTTCCTTCTTTCCTTCGTTCTTTGTCTCCATAACCCATGCCAGTTTCCGGTTCAACAGAGTGAAGGAACAGAGGAGTTAATTCTAAATATACTTGTTAAATCACATGTCCGCCACATGGAAAGTTCACCTCCCTTGCTTTCATTCACCCGCTACATCAGAACTGTTTTTTTAGAATAAATGTTATGAAAATTCTAACAAAAACAACGGCAGATAAATAAATAATCTTCAACAGTTTAATGGTACCATTAGGCAACATTATATTTCTTTTCATTTTCTGCACATTCTTGATCCTAAGCTAATTTCACATTAAACTTCGGCTTTCAAACAATCACGGTCTGCCACTATTCATTACCTTTCAGATTCATTTGCTTTCAAGCATTTTCAATCCTCGCTACATGTTGAAAGCTACATATCATTATTACCCACTTGGTCAACGTATGGGTAGTTGCATACTAATTTCATACGTCACACAAGTGTCGTATCGTGTTGACCTGTGTCGTAACGACTTGATCTGAGATTCTAACGATTTGATTGGATAACCGATGACCTCTCAATTAGGTCACATTCTGACGTAACTATTTTTTCATTCATAACAAACCCATGAATTCATTCATTCTACAACTTAAATGTATTGTTGGAATGTAAACATTGCGAACGTTGCTGTGTCGCTGTTTAATTGTGAGTCGAACTGAGACATTATATCTGTCGAAAAACATAAATGCAATGTTTCCACCAGTGATGTTAGCCGAATGAAGCAAAGTTCTGCAAACCAAGAAACAGGGTGCTACGGAGTAGTTTACTGTAGGAGGCTGTACGAGGCGATGACAACTGACATGCATCGTGACGTCGGTTACCAAGGCTGTGACGTCATTACAGTGTGACGTCATGCAAATATTGTAACAAAACTCTTCCGCAACCTCTTTATGCAACTGGTTTCGGTTTGAAACCAAAAAAATAACAAAAATACGCTATTTTGTCAATTTAATGCATGTAAGACAAGGGTAATAAATAAAATACCACACTCAGTCTCATTACATACGAATTATACGAAACTTGTGACCTTCACTGGAAAAAAGTCCACATTTACAAGCTTGTAAATGTCTTGGAAAGAAAATGTTTCCAAGACATTTCCAATTTTGGAAAGATGATGTTTCCAAGACATTTCCAATTTTGGAAATATGGGATTTCCAAAAATTTACAATTTTGGAAATGTCCACAAGGGGAGATAACTGGTGGGTGATGGTAAATGATTGTTCTTTGCACGTCCCAGGACCTAATCCCTTGTTAATTGATGTGTGAGTCCAGTCAGTTAAGAGTCACCAATTAACAAGGCCTACTGCCTTGTTAATTAATGAGTGAGTCAATTTAGTCTAGACAGCCTCTGGAAGGAAAACCAAGTTTTTATGCCTCTTAAAGAAGCCTCTAGAAGTAAGTTAAATCTTTGATGGGCATTTAGAAGTGGAATGCATACAAAAAGCAAGATTTATGGATGTCAACTTCTTTATTGTGACCTGATTTTCACCTTATGAAGGAGCAAGCATATGCTCCGAAATGTCGTGTTATTCACAATAAAGAAGTTGACATCCATAAATCTTGCTTTTCTTATTAAAAAGGTAAGTTATTAATATCTGCTGAGCTGTAGGTTTGTTAACCATGTCGTGATGTGATTATCGCTCTAACACACCTGAGAGATTCGTTAACAGTGTGGTATGCACAGGTGGTGAAAGTTGTATTGTATTGTATTGTATTTGGTTGGTTGCATATTGTTTTGTGTTATATTGTCAGTTAATGTATGTGTGAATGAGGAACCTCACATATTATGACATTGAAAACAGACTAAACTTAACATGGTCAATATCGCAATGTTAGTGAAATGGTAGTATACCGAAGTTTGCTTTTGCATTTTTGATAATACCTTCTTTTTTTGCAGATAAAATTATTACAAAATGAACGAATAATGCCATGCTTCTCTCAGAGTAAGGGATATAGTGACTCTTATCAAATTAGATATTTCTTTATCGTCCGAACAGAATTCACAAATTACGAATGTTTTGTGTGGGTGTGTGTGCATGCACTCGTGTATAACATCTCACTTGATAGGCATTAGAAATCAGGCCGTTTGTAACCATAATGACTATATTGGTTGGAACACTTGAGGAACAAAAATAATTTCAAACTTCAAAAGGAACTGGAACAGTAACATTTCTCATGTTATCATATGAGCTTCAAAACATTGAATGAAATAAATGCTGTATGGTGAAATGGATCAGAGAACATTATAATGGCATAAATGACGTGTTAATGACACATGTAATGGTAAAAAATATATAATCACTATGTTTGTTAACTCGTGACCAGACACGTCAAACTGGTACCGATATATTTATATCTAATATGTAAAAATTCAGTATTTCTTAGTACCTGAAATAGAAAACACGAATTTGGAATGAGATGTTGTAATCTGAGATCAATCTGTTAGGTAGCAGTTTACTAAAGTTGACCTTAAATCAACTTCAAAAGATTGGTCATTCGCAAACTGAAGCAGATCTCACTTATACTGCAGTAAACAATATGGGGATACAAAACAAAACATACCACTTACGTGATAACAACTCACTGTTTATTGCATAGAGCGGCATTTCGATGTACAGTGGAAACCACCTAAGTAAAGACCGCTTAACTAAACATACCGGATAAGTAAACACTATTCTTTGGTCGTGGCAAATTTCGTCATTAAAGGTCACATGCAACCAAAAAATCAAACATAATTAAAACACAATTATCACTTATTCGTGACATATAATATACATTGCTGGTTATGAAAAAACATATAAAGAAAATTATAAGCGTACAATTGCAAATCAAAAGTGCAATATTGTGTACTTTGGTTTACTTCCCAAGAAACGAAGCAGCCGGGATACCGAACCCAGTCAGAGCGGGTGGGTGTGCACTCAAGTGTAACGGCTGGTTCATTTGCGTATGCCCTCACGGCTTATTGTGTGTGTATATGTAGAGATGTTGGGTTTTGTAAATACATGCTCATTTTTGTGTATAACATTTTGCAATCAACAGACATCATAACATGTCAAGTGTTCAACTATCACACCTGCCTGTCTGTGTAATTACATAATGTGACAGAGACCGAACTCGGGCCATAAATCAATGCATTTTGTTTATGGTGTATAGCCTGATTGGTGTTAAGTTCAAATTGCATGTGGTCAGTGATAGCAGCTGTGTATTAAATATTGTCATTAGCAGACAGGCAGGCAGACACACAGGTGTCAATAAAACAAGACATTGAGTTTTGTCTGTGACAACGACATATCTATATCACAGTTAGAAATTCTGTCAACGCTAAATAATGACATTGCTTTTAAGTATCGAACTGAGAAAGTGGCTCGGTAAGAAGAACATGTGGTGAAATTATATAAACAGTTAATTTACTGTCATAACATATAAAAAGCTTGAGCCTGTGAGATATCAACAAAACATTAGAAAAATAGCTCACACCAAAGCCTTCACCGAGTATTCACCGGACAACCTGCTTCCAAGCTGCGTGAAGCTATTTCACTGCGCACGTGCTATGAGCGCAGCCCAGCCGTTGAAACCCGTTTTCCCCAGAAAAGTCGGGGGAAAATTAGTGAAACGTTTGAACTCCGATCACGAGCGGGTTGTTTCAACTTTATAAGTTGAATTTGCATTTTTGACGATTTGTTTCGGTAAGTCCATACCGAAAGGTATCAGAATCTGCAAAGTTGTGTTTTACGTTGCATGTGACCTTTATTATCATTATTAGAGTCCAGTTAACTAAACTCGGATAAGTAAACAATACCGCTTAACTAAAGGTTTTTTCATGATCCCTGGAAGTAAATTCCTTAACAAAAGAGACCGGATAACTAAATTAGCGATCACCACATAATCCGACATGAGGGGCACGTGTCAGTCTCCGGCTAAACAAACATCCTACTTACAGCTCGCTGGCGTCATGCAGTTAACAATACACTGACAACTGGAAGCCAGCCCTGTTAAGTTGTTCATTGTTTTATGTAGCTTGCGAGTATCAGTGATTACACCAATCAGCAATGACAGTGAGTTTATCCAGTTTACATTGTGAATGACATGAAGCAGGCCCTCATGACAGCTTTTGTGGAGTAAAAAGTTAGACTGTTAGACTAAAATATTTTGTTTCATTATGTTTGATTTTTATTACTTTGTATTATAAATGTATTACTTAACGCAATGAAATCTTAGGGAATAAATCATGTCATATTACTTACAAATGTTGTCTGTTGTTCTGCTGAATACATATACATGCACATTGTACATGCATATGGCTGTCATTTCCGGGTTTTGATAAGTTTGGATAAGTAAAATACCTGATAAGTAAACAATTTTGGCGAGTCCCATGAAATTTTACTTATCAGGTTGATACTGTACATCGTTCAGGATAAACAAGCTGATTGATTGATTACATCACTTGTTGACTTGTTGATCTTGGCCCAAACGATGTGCTACTTGCTGAATTACCTGTTGTTGTTAATTTGCTGCTTGTCACTATGCATATATACTTCTATTCACCTGGTTGTAGTAACTTTTATCTTGATAACGGAGTGAGAATATACATGCAAACTCCCCTCTATCGACCTTTGGTCCAAACGGATGAGTTAAGAAAAAAAGGACGATGTCCCGTCTGTTAGCAATTAACATTGGATCATAGAGACAATGATGGGCCTACATGTTGATAGAAGAGGATATTTAGGAGATAAACGTACTGTGTTTGGAAATTAGATGTCAACGAACAGCAGTTTAATTTAACCTCGTAAGTAAAACTGACAATGTTAATGAAAATGATTGATATAGTTTATGAACTGAATACGGACACTTTCTTAAAAGGAGCTGTCGTGTTTATTGAATTTGTTAACGCTGTTATGGACAAACAATGATGTATGATGATTGGCCAGGTGGGTGTTTAGCACAAGGTTTTACGATTTACTCTCATTGTTGTTGATAATCAAATCAATTCATATTCAAAAAATCATTGTGATGACTGTAACTGTAACTATATTTCTACAAGATTTATAAAAAATATAACAAGCCATGCCATGTCTTCCTTTGGTCTAACCTTACATGATTATTCTTAAAGTTCTATACATAAAAAGCTAACGTTTTGCATCTTTTATTGTATACTGATGGGGGAAATAGCCACATTATCATGAAATAAGGACAAAAGTCCGATCCTAAAACATATTAGTCATACATTTCGAAATATTATTTTTTGTTAAGGTTACCTAAAGGTTAACCCTAGTCAACACCCGTGAAGATCCGGGTTAGAATTGATCTTCAGTAGTGAGTGAGTGAGTATGGTTATACGCCGCTTTTAGCAATATTCCAGCAATATCACGGCGGGGGACACCAGAAAATGGGCTTCACATATTGTAATCATGTGGGGAATCAAAACCGGGCCTTCAGCCTGACGAGCCAATGCTTAAACCACTAGTCTACCCCACCGCCCTGATCTTCAATAACCCATGCTTGTCGTAAGAGGCGATTGACTGGATCGGGTGGTCAGACTCACTGACTTGGTTGACACATTAGGGCTGGGACGGGTACTAGGGTACTCGAATCCGGGTACAACTGGAATCGAGCCCGATTTCTTGGAATCGAGTACCCAGAAAGGGAGAGAACTCTGTAATGACAAGGGCAGATAATAACTTGTCTTTTTCATAATTGACGTAACACACATTTACATCATTGGTATTGTCCGATTAATGAAGGTTAATATTAACGACTGAGTAGTGAAAATTGCAGTAACAGCGGGGTGCGCAACCCCCACCCCCTTTGTGCTGAAAGTTTGTTAATTATTGTCTTATTGCCATCCTTTCAAGTTTTCTATAATAATCTCTGTCAACTCGTGATTGAATATTCAGACAGTTGACAGAAGCGATGTATTCCTTACATTTCCGGGTACTCGATTCCGATTTGGGTAAGTACATGCGGGTACTCGATTCCATCTTTTCCTACCCGTCCCAGGCCTATGACACATGTCATTAGTTCCCAATTGCGCAGATCGAGGCTCATGTTGTTGATCACTGGATTGTCTGGACCAGGCTCGATTATTTACAGACCGCCGCCATATATCTGGAATATTGCTGAGTGCAGCGTAAAACTAAACTCACTCACTCACTCAGTAAGTTCAACCTCAGTAAAGGTTGTTCTGTACAACTGCAACTGTGGGGGGGGGGGGTTGGGTTTAAACGTATGAAAACCAATAATATGAGGATGTTTATCATATACCTATCAATAATATGGACCATTTTGCACATGCAATACTGACTGTCGGCACATATCCATATTGACCACCCGGGCCAAAAATCCATATCAGCCATATTGCCTGGCTACTAAACTGGTATGGAATTAATACACGCAAACGCTGGAAACTTCAATAGACGGAACCTAGTTTATTTTAGAGTCATGTCCCTTGCGTTGTCTGCTTGAGTTGCTGTCCATCAAGAAATGTTAGTTGGCTTTACAATTGGCGTTGGAGTATTCCATTGATATTGTTATGAATAAACTGGTAACTATTTTTTCTTCTTAAGGACAGTTCATAATTTATGGCTGATGATGAATTTTATGGATAAGAATGTACAATGTGAATGATCCCCCTAAAATTTGTGCACAAAGGAAGTGTCATGTACAAAATCAATGACACACACACACATACACAATTTTTAAGCAAAATCTTTAGATATTTCTATGTACAAAATTGCTGTCGAAAGGGAAACTGTCATGTAATAACAACTTATTAGGTACAGCACCTACAACTGATCCAAACTCTGAACCTGAAGCGATTACAAAATAATAACCTTATGACAGAAAGACAGAAATATTTATAAACATGGCACATTGCAACAATCAATCAACACTCACTCGTCTCCAGCAGATGATTTGGAACATTTGTTTTCTTTCTTGGCTCCAAAAGTTGAACGGTGTTCAATAATATATCCCGATTCATAATTGATTCATCCCCAGAAGTCATTTGAACAGAGACAGGTCTAGAACCTGCTCTGACAACTGCACCTAAAGTAGGCATTATGCTTGCGAAGTATTTGACAGCCGTGAAATTGAGTTATGCATTCATGTTCAAGTAACACAAATGCGCAATGCGAATAGCTGTTATATTGAGATGCAAGCCGGTAGCCATGTTGTTTACAGTGGAACTATATTTCTGAGACCAAAAATATAGGCCACCACATATGACGTGAAAACTCGTCAATTAAATAATTTCAGGCATATGTTTTAACATTGATCTGTCGCATTTGCATTCAAAATACTAGTAAACAAAGGACAAATCAAAATATCCATCCCAAATACTGCGTATTAATCTCCGTATTTTGTTCCACGGTTGCCAAGGGTCGGGGCTATGTTTATGAGTTTAACTCATCCACATGATTAAATATATTTACAACAGACCACACTCGTATTACCATCCATATTTAACATATAGCCAAAGGGAATATAACGGTCATATTGATACTAATTAGAAATTACTGGATTTATTTAATATGCAACAAGCCCACTTCTTACTAACAGCCTTCTCAAATATCTAACAAGTTCTAGGAATATAGTACGTGCGACAGGAAGTAACTCTTCCTTTTAAAGGTTCTATTTTCATTCTCTTCCTGTTATTATTTTTTAGCTATTTGCAACGTGACAAAATTTTGTTTCTTCGCGAACGTATAATATATTCAAATCATCGAGAGGTAGACAGGTTTTTAAAACGGCATAATGATTTTGATAGATTAAAAGTTAACCGAATACAACCAACCACAGAGAAAAGTAGACGGTGAAAAGGCCTTAAAATGCCAGCGAAATAACGTCGCATGTCAGTGAAAGTAAAATAGTCTCCAATTATGATTGGGTTTTCTATGATAACAAAAACCAGCGATGGGCTGCCTTTGTGTGGCACAACTGATATGAGAAGCGAAGACCAAAGTGAAGACTATCAGTTAGCGTACAAAGATTTAAAATTAATCACAAAACGACTTTCAAAATTCCCCGACAGATGTTCATGTACGCCGAATTCATACTCTATACAGTAAGTTTTAATTCTGAATATGACACTTACACGACACCTCATACAATTACTTTATATCAGGATTGAAAAGTTTGAGTTTTTTGTTGTTGTTATTTCCATTCAACGTGTGTTAGGGCCTCCCTGTTGTAGTGGTTAGAGCGTCCGCCTGGAGAGGGGAAGGTGGCACGCCGCTTCCTACCAAAAGGCCTTAAAATATGGTACTTGTTGGTCCCTGTCTGGTACTCAGCATTAATGGGTACAACAGGGACTGGTCAGCTCGGAGTCAGTAATGTGTCTGAGTGCGGTATTCATGCTGAACTACAAGCAGCCACACATACACACGCATGCACGTTGTCATAGGAGCACAATAGCCTTAAGTGCGATGTTAAACTCCATTTCACCTCAGGCCTAACAAACATTGTTGTGGTTACGATTACCTGACAGACCCTTGAAGTCTGGTGCCAACCCTATTTTTTTTTAAGCGGTAAGAATAAAATAAGCTTTCAGATACCATTGTTTTTTCCCTGGCACCAACGGACATCGGTCATTCTGATAGAGTCGACATGATGTTGCAAGCTTGATTGAATAAACAGTTACACATTGATAAATGTGTTATTAGTTCGTACTTTACTTCTAAAATAAATGTAAAAAAACCAAAACCTACCTACCAACCTACCCTACATTTTAAACAGGTGTAATCAGAACCACAAGATGTTTTTGTTTGGCCTCACCAGTCTGAGCAGGCTGTTGCCATTTGGTATTACAGCATGTATGATTCTCTCTAAATTGACGTTCTTGCACTGTGCCCTCAAGGACATACAATTTAGAAGTGTGACATTAGTTGCTAATTACAAAGGGAACTGGACATTCCATACCCAGGGAGGTTTGTACCCAAAAGTTTACTGGACAACTTATACCCCTCTTTCCTAAACAGCTGGATGACTTGTGCCCAAAAAATCCATATCCCTTTAAACTCACAGATATTAAGCAATCAAGACTACAACAGCAAATGAAGGACCAAATAAATGAATGTAAATGTAAAAGTAATATATGTTTGAAATGTATAATGTGTGAATCTTTGAAATATTCAATGAATAACTATTTCAAATACCTAATGAATGCATGTTTGAAATGTAAAATGATTGAATCTTCGAAATGTATATTGAATGTTTGAAAAGTAATAGTGCCAATGTGCAGGAGTATGTGATGAATAAATGCTGAGAAAAAAAAATAGTTTGATACAATCTAAAGTGGTTAAACGTGATTTGGCCATGAAGTAACTTGGCTAGGATCATCCAAATGTTATGTTGCAATGTTGCTAATTTCCATTGGGTATGAATATCGATGGGTACAGATCGTCTCGTATCCATACAAACCACAGAGATTGATTGGATTGAGCTGGAAATTATAGTCCGTTTGATTTCATTTGAGACCGATGAATTGCTCACTAACACAAAATCTAATAATTGCAACAAATCCAAATTTTGCACAGTAGGACAGCGGGGTAATCAACAAGCATGTGTAGTGAAATTTCATTTTCACATGTGCAAATGGCACACCTGGCTGTTCTATCAGCAAGTGGTCCCCCCTCCTAAAAAATAGTGAAAAGTGTCAACAAAATAATGATCATTTGTTAAACAACTTTTTTATTCGGGTATCCAAAATTATGCTACAAATCATCAGAGTTGGTCTGTCGCTTTCATGGGACTGTGCAAAATTTGGTTTTGTTGCAATTATTAGATAGGTGCCTGACACTGACAGCATGGGTTCAAAACCCGGATGGGACTCAACCTAATAAAAGTACTAGAATCAGTACTTTACTGAGAAAGTGTAATCCCAAAACATGTTACATGGAGTAACCTTAACAGGGATTTACTGAAAAAGTGTTATCTCAATTATAGCATGAACCTTTAACATGATTCATAATAGTACACCTTTTACATAAAACCTCCAATACTGAAAACAAAGTTAATTCGGATTGATTTGATAGTAGGGCAGTTTGTCAATGATATTTCCAATGGATGGGATCATTTAGTTAAAACCATTTTGGTTTTCATCACTTTTATAATGAATTCTATTAAGTATCACTTATATGTGGTAAACGTCTAATGAATTATTTTCATTGTTCATTTCAGTTTCATAAGTGCTGTTGGTTTGACGTTTCTTGTGCTATGTGAGTCATCCTACCCAGTAGTGTTGGCCTTCTCATTTCTGGATGAAATACAAAAGGAATTCTTACGGGAATATGAAAGAGACAAGACCATTCAGGCATCATTAAGACCTTATGCTTACATTAAGTTTGGTGAGTTTTGCATTTTTTACGAGTAAAGATATTGGGAAGTGATTGGGTTTTTTTATATATAGTAAAAAGGCTGATTGCCCTCTTTACTGAATCCTCTTTCTGATAAACATTTGTTGGATTCCACCAGGCAACAGTCACTGATGTTTTGAAAATTATATATTTTTGGGTGACCATGATGATTGTACCATTAACTGAAAGAATGTGTCTTGTTGGGAACCAGCTAGTTATTACAGCTACATATTTCTACAAATTGTACTGGAAAGAGGGACTAGCAACAAAAGCATAGCCTTTTTTTTGACAAAGTCCACATATTGTATAAAACGTACAGAATTTTAATTATTATTAGTTGCTGTGGTACTGAGCTAATTATCTTATCTTGATAGATATGGTATTAACATAGTGTCTATCCTCTACTTTTATTACCTCATTGCTATAAATCCTGTAGCAATCGCACTAAATCTTATCTTTTAGATTTTCAACGGAAGTTCTATTCACTGTCAACAACACACATCAGTTAGTACCAGCAGTACGACAGCATTTAGTGCTTTCCTCTGTGAGCCAGACTAAATATCTGCTTTTGAAATCTAGTCTAGTTCAGTCTAGTTCAATATTTAGTTATCAGTTGATATTATTCAACTTATTCAAGTCATAACATGTTTTATGTACTTGATTTTCACGTATTAATCATATTATCAATTCCAAGAAGGCATAATCAATATCTCTGCCAAACTTAATCAAACAAGAAGTTCATGATTACAGGGTACACTCACTTGAGTGGTTGTGAAGCTGAGGCATTCCTGCACATTAGAGACACACTGTGAGTCCTGCTTATCCCTATACAACTCAATCTAGAATCTTTCTTGGACATCACCATTGACAACTCCAACAACCAGCTCATCACATAGGTCTATTACAAACCTACCCACACAGACCAATATATTCACCACCACTCAAACCACCATCTCCAAATCAAGAGAGCAATTGTTGCCACACTTGCGAGACACGCGAAAACAATTTGTAGCCCTGACCTACTGCAACAAGAAGTAGACCACCTGAAGACAACATTCATCACATACAATGGGTATCTTAAGAACGTTGTAGAAACCACTATCAAGAAAACACTACTAGATCAAGTTCAGCGTCCTCCAAAACCTGAACCATCTCCCATCCGCATCTACATCCAGTATGTTGGGCCCATCAGCCACCAAGTCAGCAGACTCCTTAAGAAAATGGCCAGCATTGACACCACGTACTCGTGTGGCAAAACCCTTAAAACATCGCTACGTGCAAATTGTAAGGGTTGCAGTCACGCTATATCCAACCCTAAAGGCTGTGTGTATAAACTGAAATGTGACTGTGGTGACATCTACATTGGTGAGACAGGCAGACCAGTAGCTACACATATGAAAGAACAAAACCTCAGCGGACAAATCAGATCTGAAATCTGCAGTTTCCCAACACATTATGAATAATCCCGATCATGAAATTGACTGGGAAACTGAAGTGCTCGAAAAAAACATCAGTGACTGGCGGAAACGCAAATTGATTGAAGCTATCTTCATCAAACTCACAAAACCAGCAATAAACAGGGATCAGGGTCTCGTCACTGTTCCCATGTATAAACCATAAGTTCGATGTATACACTTCTATTACTTTACATTCTATACATTTATAACTAAGTCTCTGTACATTTCTAAATCAATCAACAATTTTGTATAAGTATCGACATTATATATATTCATTATAACATATATTCTATTAGCCCTGTTAGCTGTATCTATTGACATCCACATGTATTGTGTCGTCATAAGCATTGTGACATCACAGGCAGAGTTAACAGTTTCTGTTCAGTTTTACCTGATGATGGGGCCAGAACAAGCCCTTAAATGTTGTACTTAAGAATAAAAACAAGATGTAACCCAGAAAAATCTCTATGTTCATCAAATAGCATCTTCTAAAATGCCAATCAAGCATCTAGAAGGCTGTAGTTAAGTAGGCAGCAAGAAAATGTCAGAGGTTATATCCCATCAATGATACATCAGCTGAGACACCAGCCCGACCAAGAAGGTCCAAAACTTCTAGTCCTGTGACAATTCCAGAAGTAGACAGTGATCGGTCACAAAAAAATGTCCTGGCCAGAAAGGCAACATGGGGGATTGGCATCACTTGAGCCATGACAGTCATCATCAGTATTGAATGCTGTACACTTGCAAAAGCCCAGCAGATTTCAAGACTGAATGCAGCGAGTTGATCAGGCTCTAGTCATTTCCCAATGGGACACTCAGCCATTCCAGACACCAGAAGGGCTTCAAGTACATCAGGACCATCAGCCAAATACTCACATTGGATTAATGTGTGGTGCGTGCATGGGATCTTCAGCTGTAACAGGTCCTTCAGCTTACCCCCATGATCTCAGCTGCACCTCTTCTCAAAACCGTATGACTCCCAACAGGTCAACATGCCTCCCCCAGATGCCAGAGTCTACAGACTGCAAGGTCCCTGTGACATCACCTCATGCTCCAATGGCCAAGTTAAAACAGAACATATTTGTTCATTCTTTGAATCAAATAAGTAAATTCTGACATGATGACAGGCTTCCCCTACCCAGTTTGAAGAGGAAATTATATCAGACTCAATGTTAACCATTTTTCGATTCCTCAGTCCAAGACAAGGTTTTTCTAGAAGGGGCACATATCCAGAACAGTTCCTGTTTCACGCTAACAATCTATCTACGTGGTGGTGGTTCGCCTTAGCTCCCTCGACCGTGACGGACATGGTACTGGGCAACTGTCCACCTTGACAGAAATTCTTCAACCTAAACAATGAGACGATGCCCATCAGTTGCCATTATTTGAAAATATCGCCAGTGGTTCTAGGCTGATTGTAATAAAGTATCCCCAAAATGTGAGCTTTTTCAGATTGTCTGATGCATGGATGGTATGATGCCTAATCCAATTTGATCCAATTTCTGTGGTTATTACATCGATATTTAATCATGTCGTGTAAGAGTATGATGTCTATTGACCTATGATATTTGTGCAGAGAAGAGCTGCAAGCTGATAGTGCTACTACCGGGAAAATTAGTTATGTATAATTGACAGAGAAAAGGACTTCTGTCAAAAATCTGAAAGTAAGTGTATTCTCAGCCAAAATACAGGGGTTCTGGCAAAGATGTAATAGAGGTAATATTATTAGAATTATTAACAATGACATGTATTTTTTTTATTTTTCCAAAATACTTTTCTGTTTCATATTTTGTGGACATACTTATGTTTCTAGGTTGTCAGGTCCTTCTACATGGGTTAAACTACAGTATTGAATGTCTAAAACCTGCATTACTTTGGGCTTTCTCCCAACATTAAACTGACTTGCTGTGATAAACTGAATACTGTTAAACGTGGCTTCCAAACCCAACTATCCCTACCCCACTCACTGATGTACCTTAGTAAACCATAAGATAGAAAACATGCCATATATTTGAGATTTGTGGTGTCCCCCGCCATGATATTGCTGGAATATTGCTAAAAGTGGCATAAAACTAAACTCACTCACTCACATATTTGAGTCCTACTATAGATTTCAGCCTGACATTAAGGGCATTGTGAATTTGATTTCAGATTTGAACATTAAGAAAATAAAGGCTCGGTATAACAATCCCAGGTCACTGAGAACAAGGTTGGACCTGTCTGCTTTAAGCCAAGAGATAAAAATTCTTCCACCTTATGTCATTCATCCTGATGAGTTCAAGTACCCTGGAGGGAAAAGTGCTTCACTGACATCATTCAGAACTGCTGGTAAATATCAAGAGAATAATGCCAATATTATTTTTCCTTATCCTGACTCATGCTCTTTTTGCTTGTCTTCTTCTTCTTGCGAACATAGTGGAACACTTGTATCTCCCTAATTGAAGCTCCCTTCAATTTAAAATCACTAATCAATACTCACCAAGAGTTGCCTCTCTTTGCTCCCCTTTTGGCGGGAAAGGTGGCGCCACCACATCCCACATGCTTCACTCTCTCCTTCTTCGCCCAGTGAGCAGGATGTGAGAGCGCCTGTGTCTCCCTACGGCACTATATCCTTTGATTATTCTTACTTAGTTACCTCTACAAGTCTCTTATAGAGGTTTAGCTAGTATCCTTCAACAATATGGTTTGATATTTATTCCTATATACTCGTATTTACTGCTGTTTATTCGCGGTTTAAGCCGTGATTGTTCAGTAGATTACGTTGATGAAAATCTGTACTGTTTGCAAGTTACGTTTTTCTGCTGCTGATCCGCATTTAATATGCCCTAGCTGTACTGTACCATGTGCTTTCAGTTCATGTTGCAGTTTCTGTATTAATTGATCTAATTCTGCTTTTAACAAATATTTACTTTGCGTCCTGAGACGTGCAGCAGATAGGTCACGTAAACAGAGTCTAGGCATGGCTAATGCTACTGAACCCCTCGCAAGTCAACTGCTGTGCGACGACCCCCTCCCGTCTGGTGTTCCGCTGGAGTTACCCTCGGAGGAGAGGCGTGGGACACAGTCCGCTGTCTCCAAGAAGCATCCTGCATCACCAGACGTCGTCGCAGCCTAAGACTAAGAGGGCATCTACGTCACAACGCAGACTCCGCACCCCCAGGGCAGCGTCTACCACCAAGGGGAAAACAACGCAGTCAGCAAGAACTTTCTCAGCCGAAATTGTTCCTGGCGCAGAACAGGGCCTATATGATGAGCAGCCGATCATCATACCTGATGTTCATCGCAAGAAGCGACCGGTGTCAACTACAGTGACGTCAGCGAAGATCCACAATCAGCCCGATGTATCAACGCTGAGGACTGACGATCTTCCCATGGGTCCCGTCGCTACCAACGCAGATAGGGCAGCTACTACAACTTCGCAGACCGTCCCGGGGGACCTGGTTCAACAGATTATGAAGTTGATGGAAGACCGCTATGGACTGGAAAAGAGACAACCAGCCCAGGACCTGAGCCTTCGCGAAGGCTCCACCGCAGACGTCACCCCTGAGGGACCCCCTGTCAACGTAGCGGCTACTACCAAGTCACCACTGAGGGACCAGCCTGCGCGAAGAACGTCACAGTCTACCTCTGCGAAGGACCCAGACGATCAGCGTTCGCGAAGGCGTTCGCGAAGGACACCTAGATCATCACCAGCCTTGGACTCTGATGATCAACGTTTGCGAAGGGGTTCGCGAAGAAGGATCCTCTCATCCCCGGACTCTGCCTCGGACCACCAGCCTTCGCGAAGGTCAAGTCGTCACTCCCCAGGACCGGACTCAGATGAAGCTTACAGTTAACTCCAGTTACAGACTCCAAGTCATCTTCGTCTAGAAGGTCATTGAGGGATTCACCAAGAGCTTCGCGAAGCTATTGTTGTTCACCACAACGTAGATCTACGCCTTACAGACGCAGCTCGTCAGGCCGTTCTCCATGTCGATCACCTCGCCGTTCACCTCGTCGATCGCCTCATAGGTCCCCACGTAGATCACCACGCAGGTCACCTCATAGATCACCACGTCGCTCGACTCATAAGCCTTCGCGAAGGTCTCCAGTCAGGTCTCCTCATACGTCGCCATGCACAGCTGTTCAAGTATACAGAACTCCACCTCAGTCACCATCGGAAGAGTATCATCGGCCTCTTACTAATGCTCCGGATACCGAAGATGATGGAGGCATCATATTCTCCGACGCAGAGATACGCTATTGGATGGCCAACAACCTGGACCTGGCTTCGCCGTCTAAACACAACAACCCAGCTCACACCTATCTCATGAGGGAGGACGACGCAGACACGATCACCCTACCTCCGATTGACCCTATAGCAATGGTTCCACAGAACTTGAATACAGCTTTCCAAACAGCCACTAAAGCTCAGGCGCCGCACTTACCTCAGTTCAACGCCAAGAAGTTCTTTGCTCATAACATGGACCCATTCTACAAAGCTCAAGAAATCGACGATAACTTTAAAGTCATCAACGATGCCAAGGCCAAGACGTACAAGATCGAGGATCACAAGCTGGCTCAAGTCGAAACTATGACCAGAAAAATGTTTTTCGGCCTCAACAGATCCAGAACTATTAATGAAACTCTCATCACTAGATTCCCGAGATTCTACATCAGAAGACGACAGAATGATATACTCGTCCCTCCTTATGCAGAAGAAGAACCAGCAATTCTTGACGGATCACCTTTCATCCATCTCAGCAGCTCTTACTCAGGCTCGTCGTCAAGGTCTCCTCGCCACCTGTAGTTGGGGTGAACAGTTCACAGCACCTCTATTCACAGCCCCATGGTCAACGCCTTCCATCTTCGCTGGAGGAATTGATAAAGTCTCTAAAGAAGTCATCAAGGATTCAAGAGAAGTCCTCATGATTAAATCGATTGACACTCTCACTAGCGTCATCAAGCAGACATCACAGAGATACTCTGGAAGATCGAAGTTCACTGGTTTACAGAGAGCAAGGGACAGGAAGATGGCCGGATCCAGAGGTGGAAAGGACTCTTTTCGCCGCCCATTCGGCAACTACAGGGGAGGATCTGGAAGAGGCAGGACACCCAGAGGCTCCCGCAACTATCGACGATGAAAGGCGGGTTCGGAACGACTGGAGTCTTCCACCCCAAGCCGTCCCTGTACAACCTTCACAAGTGGGTGGACGCCTTCAACTGCACTGGGAGAACTGGGGAATACTACAAGATCCATATGTCTCCAACATCCTTCAACATGGATATCGAATCCAACTACAGGCCACGCCTCCGCTTACAGTCAATCCTCACAAGTTCGACTTCCAGGCACAACAACTACTAAAGTTACGAGAAGCTGTGTCATCTCTCCTAACGAAGCAGGCCATAGAAATCGTGGATCAAGTAAACATCGAACCAGGTTTCTACTCCCCAGTTTTCCTAGTGCCAAAGAAAAATTCCAAAGAAAAGTTCCGACTCATCTACAACATGAGCACGTTCAACAGGGATTATCTACGCAAACAGCCAACGTTTCGCATGATACATCTACCTCAACTACGGCACCTCGTTCGTCCGATGGACTACATGGCCAGTATAGATCTACAGGATGCCTACCTGCATATTCCGATCCATCCCGACTCGAGGAAGTACCTACAGTTTACTCTAGACGGGCTACATTACCAATGGAGGGTACTACCATTTGGAATATCATCGGCCCCTGGTTGTTCACAAGAGTAACGAAACCCATCGTCACTTACCTACATTGTCAAGGGCTACGCATTGCGTTCCACCTCGACGACGAGATTCAAGTAGATCAAGATCCAGAGCGTCTCAAACTACAACTGAATTTCACCATCAAGCTACTAACACAGCTAGGATGGTTAGTGGATCTACTCAAGTCAGACCTAGCACCTACGTAGGACCTGCAATTTCTAGGCATTCGATTCCTCACGACACAGAATCGTATTGTTGTACCAGAGGACCGATGGCTCAAGATCCAACAGACCATTCCACAAGCCTTACTCTCTCCGTTACCACTACGACAGTGGCAGAGTCTGTTGGGTCTCCTCACGTCATCACAAGACATGACAGCCAGAGGCAGACTACAGTTACGCCCGTTACAGGTCCTCATCAACGCTCATCTCGACGACCTTCAACCATTCGGTCTACCGAATTACCTCAGACCTCATCTACTTTGGTGGACCAGGAGGTCGAATGTTTGCGAAGGCATCTATTTAACAGAGCCGGATTTCAAAACCCATCTCTATGCAGACGCGTCGCTCCAAGGTTGGGGAGCTCATCTCACCAACCGGACGGCATCAGGGTTATGGAACCAAGAAGAGAGCAAACTGCACATAAACATGCTCGAAATGAAAGCAGTAATCAACGCCCTACTTCATTGGAGCACCATTCTACAGAATGCGCACCTAATGATCCACACCGACAACTCAACAGTGGCGTTTTATATAAACAAACAAGGTTCAACGAGATCATTGAACCTATTGACTCTATGATTCCAACTGTTCGATCTGATCGACGATCTAAACATACATGTCAGAGCATGCCACATTCCCGGAGCCAAGAATGTACTAGCAGATGCACTCTCTCTGCCATATCTACCGTCACCGACGGAATGGAAACTCCACCCAGAAATCTTCGCTCAGATTATCATGGAAATAGGAGCTCCATTAATAGACCTTTTTCGCCACTCGCTTCAACAATCAGCTAACAACATTCGTCTCACCAGTCCCGGATCCACAAGCATGGGCAACGGACGCTCCAAGCATATCCTGGGAAGGCCTCAACTTGTATGCGTTTCCGCCGCCAGCGCTAATACCAAAGATGTTACAGAAAATCAGACAAACTCAGAGCCTCCAACTGATTTTGGTCGCTCCCTACTGGCCAGCGAGAACGTGGTTTCCCATTCTAATTCAAGAAATCGGACAACCAATACTACAACTACCAAAGCACTCGAATCTACTTGTACATCCTCACACAAAACAAGCGCACGAAAACCCAGGAGCATTCCAACTTCACGTATGGACTGTATTAAAGTGTGTTTAAACAAGAGAGGTTATTCAGCCAGAGTGGCAAAAGCAGTCACGCTTGCTTTGCGCAACTCTACGCGCAACTTGTATGACAAGTGGCACAGTTTTGAGACATACGCTGCAAAAAAAGGGATTTACAGCTACACACCCTCAAGTGGCAGACTACCTTTGTCACCTCTGACAAACCAAACGTCTAAAAGGCTTGACACTATCTACGTATCTCGCAGCATTAAGTTCAGTGATAACTATGAGAACGGGTGTCAAGTTAACGAAGACGCCAGAGTAACTGGCCTTACTACGTTCATTCCGATTGGAGGATCAGAAACAGAGATTTCGCGCTCCAGCATGGGATCTAAATATAGTGCTCCAACACCTCACAAGTGAGGCTTATGAACCACTGAAATCAACATCGTTCGAATTTCTGACGCAGAAAACACTGTTCCTGCTATCCCTAGCAAGGGCAGCCAGAGTATCAGAAATCCATGCTCTAGGCTACGAGAGAACACGTTTTGATGAGAATCAAAACACAGTGCATATGGGACTGCGATGGGACTTTATGGCCAAGAATCAAATGCCAGGTCAACCAGACAGATTATTCCACGTCCCTGCACATTCCTCGATACTCGGACCTCATGATACGCTTGATCTATCATTATGCCCAGTGAGAGCACTCAAAGTTTATTTACAACGATCCAAAACGAGGCGAAGAAAACTCAAGCGGTTATTCATCCCTCTATCTACAGCGACTGAGACCGAAGTCTCACGTACCACGATATCGATATGGATCAGAACTGTCATACTTCGAGCCTACAAGGCTGCAGGACTCGACCCTCCAAGAGCATCTAATCCTCATGAAATCTGAGCACTGGCTTCGACACTCGCTCTACATGGAAATTGCTTTGTTAAATACCATTATGGAGGGCTGCTTTTGGAAATCCGACATGGTGTTTGCTAACCACTACCTGAGAGACATCGCCACCGAGGACGTCTCAGGTATTCACCATTTCGGACCATTGGTTTTAGCACAGCAGTTGACAGTTCCTCGTAGACAATGAGACATAGTCTCACGAGATTATATCTGTATATACTATATCAGTATTTATCAAGCTTACAAACTCTTACGGAGTTTTTGCTAGTTGTATATCTTAAGCCTACATTAGTCTTAAAACCCAGTACCTATGTTACATGTACTATTGGGTCCCTTCTCCACTTTGGAGTCGCTTATTCCTATATTATTTTAATATTGTAGTACCCCCATCTATGGCAGCTGGTAGAACTTATGTATGATAGCAGCAGAAATTAATTTAATTACAGTGCCATTATGAAGTTCCCGTAGGGGGCTATTACATCTAAATCACTAATTAAAATCCAAAGTATCTGTTCCCACCTCCGATTCCGTCGGATTCTACAAGCAAAAGAGCATGAGTCAGGATAAGGAAAAATATGTAATTTTCTGAATAAAATTGATATTTTATACTTATCCTGACTCATGAGGTAAGCCCTCCCATCCTCCCCACATGACACTTTTGGATTTCCCTGAAAATTCAAGTGTCGGGCTCGTTAAACAGGAGAGAGTGAAGCATGTGGGATGTGGTGGCGCCACCTTTCCCGCCAAAAGGGGAGCAAAGAGAGGTAACTCTTGGTGAGTATTGATTAGTGATTTTAAATTGAAGGGAGCTTCAATTAGGGAGATACAAGTGTTCCACTATGTTC
Organism: Haliotis rubra; assembly: GCF_003918875.1. Lineage (NCBI taxonomy): Eukaryota > Metazoa > Mollusca > Gastropoda > Lepetellida > Haliotidae > Haliotis > Haliotis rubra. The sequence goes on along the minus strand of NW_025767204.1, from coordinate 625,717 downwards.
GCAAGAAGAAGAAGACAAGCAAAAAGAGCATGAGTCAGGATAAGTATAAAATTCCATTTTTATTCAGAAAATTACATATTTGCAACAAGCACAAAAAAACACTTCATGTGTGGTTATGTGGCAGTGTAATTCAATGTAAAACAGTCTTGCGGTTGCATTTTATTGTTCCTGATAAGATTCAGTAAAGGGCAGTTATGTATGAATTGCATGTACTACATTTAGACTTGGCGTGAAGATTAATCTGGAAGTTTCTGGAACATTTGGACTGGTCGCTTTTTTAAAAGAATCTATGGTCAGCAGATATTTTGACTATACATACATGGGTTAGTGTGTGTATGTGGGAGGGAGGGGAGGGAGAGTAAGCATATATATCATGACATTGTGTAATAGGTTATGTAGAAATCAATTTGGTTCAGTTCATGATGTTTGAATGAAACTATTTTAGACATACATAATATTTTGATAATGTTTGTTTACAGCTTCATCAGAGCGGCATTTTGTGTCACTTGACCTATATGGCTGGCTGTCAGTGGGGCTGAATATACTGTGTTCATTGCTCAATCTCACCCGTGGTGTCAGCGTCATGAACGATGGCCATATAGATGTAAGCAATACAAGCTTCAAGTAGACTGCTGTATACTGATTAATGTCCACCATACTCTGCCAAAAAAAAAAGTGGTTTCAGAATGTATACTCTCTGTATTATATTAATAATCAACAGATCATAATAAATTGTTCAAGGTGGAGGTCATCTGTTTTAGTATCTTGTACAGCCCCTATGAGATTCCAGAACTGCTAGGCATTGTTTCCATCACTGTTGTGGCCATACGACCTGTGAAGATCTGGGTTAGTGTAGATCGTCAGTAACCCATGCTTACTAAGAGGCGACTAACTGGATCGGGTGGTCAGGCTTGCTGACTTGATTGACACATGCCATCGTATCCCAGTGGTGTAGATCAATGCTCATGCTGTTGATCACTGGATCCAGACTCGATCATTTACAGACCGCTGCCATATAGTTGGAATATTGCTGAGTGCGGCATAAAACTAAACTCACTCACTCACTGTTGTGGCCATACTCTGCATCCTTGACCATGCTCACCAGGCAGGATAACACCTGCTCATCTCAGGCAAGATGGTTCCTCACTGTCCAGGATGACTGACTGAGTTTAGTTTTACGCCGCTTTTAGCAATATTCCAGCAATATCACGGCGGCTGTCCAGGATGAAAACTACACAAACTACACAAAGGTGGTTTGCTGTAGCTGCAGAGGTGGCCCAGTATGAATATTTCCTGCCCTGCAGTTGTGACATGTGGTCGACTGGATTTGTGTAGGTAGATGTTGACCCCCCTGAATCTGATAATGGTTCAATAGTCTTGTAATGTTTCTTGGTGAAACTTGGCTACCTTGGATACCTGTCTGCAGTCTGACAATTGCATTGCTGGTTTGTTTGTTCACCAAGCTCCCATGTGGTTGCTTTATTCTACCCACACTAATAACTCCTGATACATGTACATATGGGAATTCATATTAGGTATTCATCTTGTTCATATTTGGTATTAGCCATTGTGCTAAAATATTTGTGGTTCTTCATTGTTTTTTTCCACACAAGCTGTTGTATCAGCTTTTGTAGAAAATGTCATCTTCAGTTACCAAAGTTAATGAAAAATACAGCATGTTCCTTGAAATGTGTCCCCAGTGCATGTTACTGATGAGGTTGCACCTACACAACAAGATGGAACTTCTATTGGAATGCTTTTGTGTTGATGAATGATTTTCAGTGTTTATTATTTGCCCCTGATATTCAATTTCAAGGTTTAATCATATTAAACAAGCAGGGTAACTTTTCTACTTATTGTGAGCTTTATCCCATATTTCATTAAGAGACATGCTGTGATATATTTTGTTAGCATCAAACAAATATAGCTGATAGGTATCCGAAATAATGTCTTTTATTAATTAGCTTGGTAATTACCTGACATGTTGTTATCCTTTCTTCTCACATTGATTCTAGTATATTTTGTGCAGTGGACACTCAAAAACAACTTGTGATATCACTGATTATTCATGATTTCACAAAGAATGAAATGAGTCAATTTTCTGGTAAACTTTTCCTTTTTTTGTTCATGAAGATTCATGTTGATTATTGGCATATTTATCATAAATAGTGGATTTTATGAATTTCGTTTCAGAGCCTAGACAGTGAAACATTCCAGTATGCTGTTGCCTTTTTCCTATGCTTCTTATTCTTTGGTTATCAGGTAAATATGTCTTGATTGATATTGACTTGAGGAATGGAAAACATGATAAAAAAATGTATAATTGGACCACTCAAACATGAATATTCCTAATGTGTTATCGTCAAAACACTATTATGGAAAGAATACTTTAGATTTTATTTTGTCCAGATTGACAATGACCTACCTACCTCCCCATCCCATATTTCCAGCTAATGTGTGTTGGCCTTCTAGAACCTTGTTATATTTTTCTTACTGGAAACAAAATGGCTCAAAATCAAGTGCACAAACAATATGTTATATCATAATGCAAATTAGTTAGTACAATCTGAATCCCCTTCTTCCTCAAGCAGAACATAGACAGCTACGCTCTTGGCAATTTTCAACGAAAACAACCTAAGTATCTATTTTTTGTGTTAAACAGTAAAATACCCTTGATATAGTTGCTTCAGTTCCACATCGGCCTCTGAAATAGGAGAGCGGAAGATCGCGGGTTCGATCCCCGACCACGTCATACCAAAAGACGTTAAAATATGGTACTTGTTGGTCCCTGCCTGGCCCTCGGCATTAAAGTGTACAACAAGGACTGGTTGGCTCGGAGTCAGTATAATGTGTCTGAGTGGGGTGCTTCACTGCGGCATGGTATCTCAGTGGGCTAGCACTATAAAACCAGCGTCAGTCCTGGCTAGTACAAGCAGCCGCACACACCCATATACACGCATGCACGTCGTCATATGAGCGAAATATTCTCAAGCACGACGTTAAACCCAATTTCACCTCACCTCACCTCTGAAATAGAAGTTCTTCAATCACAGTAGTTAGTAGAAAAAGCATGAAAATTCATTTTGAACTACATTGGGTTCATAGTCCATATGAACCTCTTGACATGGAGGTCAACCCTTTACTGCCTGACCTCCATTGTGCTAATGATCTAAATATGAGCCCTGTGAGTAGCTCACCTCACATCATGGAGAGGATTGTGGCTGTGGAAGAGGAGACTGACTTTGATATTTCAAACATATCTTCACCTCACAGTAAACAACTGTTGTTTACTAAAATGTGGCACATTGATTGCTCCAATGCTTTATACCAGAATAACAGCCCCTGTGATGCATGCATATGTTGCTTATCTACGTCTCCGTAGTTATCTGGACTAATTTCTTGCTGAAATAACCCTAGAAAATCACTAGATCAGCAATTCCTGTCACAGTTAATGACATGTCTGGGCTTTCTTGTCCCTCCTGACAAGTCAGAACTTACACCAACCCAGAACAATGTCTGTATTGGGGCTCAGTTTTGGCCAGACTTGGGACACCTTTTCACTGGAATATCATTTCAACAATTTAGTCCAGATGATCAACAAGACATAATTCCAATATCTCCAGTGAGTCAGATGGTAGATGCTGCTCCACTTCCGTCCAAACCATCTTGGTGGACACTCAAAGATCACTTGATATTACCACCAGTTATCTTCCTGCGGACTACAATATGTTCACCAATGCTTCAGACTTGGGTTGGGGAGCTCAAATGTACTATTACTACCATGTACTGGACTTTGCTGGAAAGAACGTTTCATATCCATTGCTGGAAAATGAAGTCATTTTTTATCCAATATTGATTTGGAAAGATCTACTACTCAGTTCCTCAATTCTGAAAGCTTCAGGATATAGCATCACAGAAACAAGGGGAAACCAGGGACCCATTTCACAAGGTGGTCTTAGTGCTACGACCTTCGTAGGCTAGTGTTAAAGTATGGAAGTTATGATTGCCTCACTTCTAAGATTGCTTTGTGGAACAGGGCCCAGGTCCCCATCCTTGATGACAGAAATTTTTCGGTTGCATGCTTTGGCAGATTCAGACAACTGCCAAATAGAAGGCAAGACATTCCAGGTGACATAACAGTAGAAAGACAGAGTTTTAGTTTATAGTTATTTCTGAGAGAGGCCGTACACAAAGAAACACCTACTCATGATATAGTCAGATTTGTACTGTTGACGCTGATTTTAGCCCATTTTTGACAGATGTGGAAATGTTGTAGTTGTTTCTACTTAATGGTCACTTCATCTTTACATCTTTCCTGACTTGGACGCTATGAATCAGTCAACTACCTTGGGTCCTGTAGGCCATAGGAACTGCCATATTCCAGTCTGTTATCTCCAATCAGAGCCTTCTACTTGACCTTCATCTTCAGCGAAGGAAGAGGCCATTTATCTCTTCCAAGACTAAGTCTGACACAGATATCACCATAACTCCAGCACAAGGCTGGTTGGAATCTATTGGGGCCTTCAGGTGCCATTAAACTTAGCACACACAATCATGTGCATTATCTATCAATCCAGCAGCTTGGTCATTTGTTTCAGCAAGTTCTTTATTCAGCACACATAGGGTAGTTTTACTCCAATTTGACTGACTCACTTATATATGATAAACAAAGTTTATTCCTATGTTTATTCCATCCCACAGTGTGTGACATTTTGTACCTTGCCCTGTACCAGATATTTGATATTGATTATTCTGTCTTTTATAAAGTTTTTGGCGCCGAACTAAAGGGAAATCCCGATATATCCTCCAGCAATACATCTCAGGAGGATTCCATGTCTTTAACATGCGTTAACATGACCAAGATATCTTTTTTGACACAAAAGTCAATATCTGTCTGTACATGCTTGATGTTGCAACTTCACAATCTAGATACATGTCATAAGTTATTGTATTTTGCCAGGTTATAGCCCAAGTGCTTAGGGTCAAGGGTGTTGTAATTTGGCATGAAATTGAACATTCTCTCCTCTTTTCAGAAAATCGACTTGCATGATGTGTAAAACACTTAGTCCATAGAATGTTGATCTTGCCGATTTCGGCATCCTCATGCTGCTACCATCAGTGCCATTTGGGTGGAGGAATCGTGTTCACTTACATAACTCTGCTTTACTGCAGGTGTACTTGATGAGCTGCCCAACCAGCATGAGGAAGCCTCTGGCCTGTGCTACACTCGGAAGTATCTGCCTTTGTCAACTGTATCTGTGGGAACATAGAACTAGTGTACAAGTGCTGTTTCATGTCACAGTAGGCTGTGCAGCCACTTTTACTATATTCACCAGACAGATTCAAGAGAAGTTGCCTCAGTATAATCTGTGACACTATTTCTAATATTAAGTTGAATTAATAGATGGTATAGTCCTAATACTGAAAAAACAGTATGGAAGAATGTCTGATTCTGTGTTTGTCCATGCTAAGGATGTTACTGTACATGGCTGGCAATACAAAATGAATGAAGAATCCTGATGGAGAAGCCTCGAGTCAGACAAAACAGATTGAAACAAAAACACTTAATTTTCAGGCAACGACAGTGGTGTCAGCACCACCACATTTTAGTGCTTGAGAGTGCATCTTGGCAGGCAAATTTCAAATTTCAGTCTTCATTAATATGGGCTAACTTTGTTCTTTGAAGAGGGCATGGACTGTGTTACTTCGAATTTCTTTTGCTCACTTTCACTGCAGGATACCTGTACAGGTGCTACTGCCTCAAACAAGGCACCAATTGAGAAGGATGTTGATATGTATGAAAGTTGCATGAACCTCGAAATTTTATAAAAAATAAAAGACGTGTATCAATTTTAAAGCTCTGCTGTAAATAAAAAATGCGTAAGGACCTTGAACAAAGTGTCCTTTACACTAAATTCTTACTATGCACACGAGCATTGATCAAGCACCACATGAATCCAAGCGCTTTTTTTTAGAATTTTTAACCAAACAGGTACATTGTATCTGCCATACAGAAGGTACATGCAAAAACCTGTGATTCGCACAAAAGTTGATGATTGGGTGTTCACCTGTTGTGAAGGCATTAAGCACATTGGGGTATATACAGTACAACCAGAAATTATTGAAAATTAAAAGATTGTAATTTTTTTCACTTATTACTCACGTATTAAATGTGAATATTAGCAGAACATAACTCGAGATTGAAAGACAGGTGAACAGTTAGTATTTTGTCAAGTCACCATGGGCAGCAATGCAGGCTTCAATGCGGTGGGGCATACTAGTTAGAAAGTCGTGGTCCATGCTGTCCCAATATCGGACCACCTCTTCTTTCATTTCAGCAATATTTGTCAGATTTTTCTTATTGACACTTTCCTTCATAAGTCCCCAAACATTTTCTATTGGATTTAGGTCAGGGCTATAGCTTGGCCAATCTAATAATGTCATATTTTGGGTCCGAAACCAGGCCAGTGAATGCTTTGAACGATGTTTTGGGTCGTTGTCCTGCTGGAAAATCCAAACATTTCCATAGAACACATGAGCAGATGGAAGTAAATGTCCCTCGAGAATATCTGTGTACCGCTCACTGTTCATATGCCCTTCAAATACACAGAGGGGCGTTGCCCCTAACACAGATATGCCACCCTGCACGTTAAATTTTGGACTGTACTTTGGGTGCTGATACAAAGGTTTTTCAGTTTGTTTGGTCCAGAATGTCAGTGTATTAGGAAACAGCCACACAGAACTTTCATCTGAGAAAATCACATTGTCCCAGTTAAAATTTCTATGCTGTAAGCACCAGTTCAACCTTCTCTCCTTTTGTTCAGGTTTCATGATCGGTGATGGAATTCCTCGACTTTTCTGCCAACCCATTGCATGCAGCTCAGTTCTAATTGTCTCCTTACAGACAGCCACAGTTCCTCTATCAATCATATCCAGCCTTAAGTTTTCTAAACTCCTTTGTTTGTTTTTAGACACAAGAATACCAAGCCGCCTCCTGTCACTGACAGTCAATTTTCTGCACCTACCTGCGCCTCCCTGGTGCTCATTGCCATATCCATTTGCAATATTTTTCAAAACACGATAAACAGTGGACAAAGGGATGCCTGTTCTACTTGAAATCACTTTAGCTGATCTGATGTCCTTGTTATAATACTCTATTTTAAAATCAACTTCCTCTTCTCTAAATCATCCATACTGAGTATCACTGAAAATGTCGTCTGCTAGCAAGTAAACAAAGGGGGATAACCCTTCACAAACTAATGAAAAAGGATTAACGGAGTTGTCTCTCTTGAATGTAACCAGGCACTTGATAGTTGGTCAAGGTTGTTTATACTAGAAATCCAATTAAACCTATTCCTAAAATTCTCAATAATTTCTGGTCATACTATATACTTACCAGCATTGAAAACACACCAGTATAAAATTGTCCATGTTTATCAAAATGGATTTCAGCATGACAAGTATCAATGAATATGGATAACAATAAGTCACAGGGCATGTCTAGTTGAAAAAAATGTTTTAGAAACAGGTCCTTGTTCACAGTTAAATCCAAAACACAACGACATGATTTCATTCTGAAATCATGCTGACTGTGACCCTACAAGCAGGTTCCCATTGCTTCACGCTCGACTGTGAAACGATGACAGACATGCCAAGGTTAACACCTCAGGAAAGAAAGCGTGCACAAGGCATGATTCAGGTTGGTACCAGCTGTAAAGATATTGCTCGACGACTTGAATATAGCCACTCAACCATCGTTAGGCTTCATAGATGACATCAGCAGACGGGCAGCACCCGTGACCTTCCACGAACTTGGCAACAACGTTTCACGATGCCCATCAGGATCGCCATATTGTCCGCGACCATATCCCTGATCAAACGTTGCTGAATGCCAGGACTATTGGCACTAGTTCAAGGTCGACATGGGGTCAACAGCGCCGACACCGTGCGACGCTGTCTACACGCTGCAGGGCTCAATGCTGGACGTCCTTACATTGGACCAATTCTGACTGACAGACACCGTAGTGGGTGTATATAATGGGCTAACAGGCATGCTCAATGGAGGTTACAACAACGGCATGGTGTGGTATTCTCTGACGAGTCACGTTTTCACCTACGTAATGCTGGCGGCCGATTACGTGTTTGGCGTAGACGTAAACGTTATGCTGATGAGTGTGTAGTTCAGACAGACTGTTTGGGTGGTTGTAGTGTCATGGTCTGAAGTGGAAGAAGTTACAATCACAAGCTCTTCAGTCTCCACCAATGTATCCATACTTTTCAACAGGACAACGCACGGGCACACACAGCTAGGCTTTCCATGCCGTGTCTGGCCCAGCAACACATCCCAGTAATTCATTGGACAGCACTGTCGCCAGATTTATCCTCTATTGAACACTTGTGGGACGATATTGGTCAACCTCTTTCTTGGCGACAACAGATGCGAAACATCGGGGAACTTGAGGCTGCAGTACTACATGAGTGGAATGCCATCCCCAAGGACACTATTCGGGCATTTATTGACTCATTAAGGAGACGTTGCACTGCATGTGTTAATGCAAATGGCGGTCACACGCAATACTGACTTTTCGATTTAACCCAACATGTGTTTGATTCTTTCTGACTGTGAAACAAACAAATGAATGAGCGTCTTTTCTGTGTTGTTTTTGTCAGTCGTCCATCTGTTATTATCCAACAAAAATATCAATTGCTTCCACATGCTTTTAATAATCTCAACTTTTGTAAGTGGTGCGTTTTCAATGCTGGTGAGTATATATTTCATAGTTGTATGTGCAATACGGCTTTTGGAACTGATTTAATTGACGACAGCTGCAGAACTACAAATTAAACTTCCTTCACACTGCAAGACGCATGTGTTCAGAAAATACGCAATGTCAAGCTTCTGCCATGCATGACACAGGCATGTCCTGTCGCAAAATCGGTGACAGGTTGATTAACCACACGGATATAAGTCGACTTGAGACGCAGCACGTGGCCACTGGTGAAGCAAAGGATCATCCTAGACCTGAAAGACCAATTGCCGTCCCAAATCGTCTGGCAAGACACAATCCCATGCCCGTGCTGAAAAACTGCGATGGCAATCGAGAGATGTACAACTCTGGTCTGAGGGAACGCTATCTGCTATCTCTCTTACAGATAGATACGGACAGGAGCACGTGGCGTGGTACAGGCAGAAAACACCAATTTAAGGATATGGCGTAGGGTTCATTGTTCTGATGATGAAAGTTGCTATCTTCTACAAGTAACCGATGGCCGTTGTTGCGTATGGGGACGTAATGAGGCATGTCACCGAGAGATGAACCCTTTGGCCAGTGATGGTGTCGAGTTACGTTTTGTGTGACATTGCCATGGAGCCCGATATGAACCCTCATCGAACATCTTTAAAACTATCTTGGACGTCAACTTCTATCTAGAGCTTCTCCTGTTCAGGATCTACACAAGCACGCCATGAGAAATGGCAGAGTATTCAGATGCGGAAAATACAACCCTTGATTGCGGTGTGAGGAGGTCACTGGCACATGTTATCCGCAGGAGGCACAGGCACAGTGTGTTAATCAAAGTGGTGGTGTAGTCATGGTGACCAAAGTGGGTGGTGCTTGATTAATGTCCATGTATATATTTTTCAGTTGAAGTGTATTATTTTTCCTTATCCTGACTCATGTTTAATTGCTTGTCTCTTTCTTCTTGGGAATGATAGTGGAACACTTGAATCCCCTTTTGAATCTCCCTTCAAAAAAGCGGACATATCTCCCATTAGACTCTTTTGGCGGGAAAATGTGTCACATGATCCGACATACCCCTCACTCTCTCCTTCGCCCTTGAGGACCGTTGTGAGAGCGCCTGGGTCACTTATACGGCGTTATATCCTTTAATTTTTAGGCCTCTGCTACTAAATTAGCTGTATACGGCTTTAGGATTGATATACCAACAATATGGTTTGAAATTTTGTCCAAATTATATGTATTTATTCACGTTGTTGACATGTTTTTCATCGTGTTTATATTTGATGAAAACTTGCAGTCGTTGCAGATACTGGTTGTCGTTTGCTGATCCGCATTTAATATGTCCTAATTGTACTTCTCCATGTTCTTCCAGCTTTGGCTGTCAACTTTGTCAACATTTATCTGAATTTGAATTTAATAATTATTTATATTCCATTATTAGGCTTGCCAAGGACAGGTCTAGACGACTTTCACAACTCATGTCTAAACCAAATGATTGCGTTGATAACCGGTTGTTGTTGCGTCTGCGGAGCAGGTCGCTGTGACTAATGGCAGCTCTGGCTCCAAGAAGAGGTCGTCTACATCAACTATAACCTCATCGCAGTCAAAGAAGTAGACGTATATGATGAGCCACCCATCCTCATCCCTGAAGTGCCAGTGAGGAAAAAGACGAGGTCTTCATATACAGTAACATCAGCAGTCATCTCAACGCAGTCAGACGTTTTATCAACGCAGACATCAGATAGAGATGGCAGATCGTCACAAGTGCAGCAGTCCTTGGGAGAAGCCTCGGTACTCTCAGATGCGTCGTCCGCAGTGCAGCAGCAGCAGTCGTCGTCGCAGAGCTGATGGAACGGAGATTCGCGCAGGAGAAAGCAGCGACGGAGACCCCATCTACATCGAGCCTGAGCGAAGGACAAGCAGCCTGCAGATCACATCCCACTGAAGATAGCAGCCTGCACGAAGGAGGAAGCCTGTGCGAAGGAGGAAGCCTGTGCTAAGGAGGAAGCCTGCGCGAAGGATCACACACTCTACGACGTACCACAACACCTTCACCAAAGGAGCCTACGCGAAGGAGCAGAACCAGACGTTCACCGGAGCATCGCAGATCGTCCTCCTCCGATATTGACAGCCATCAGGAGCCTTCGCGAAGGCACCATAGAAGAGAATCTACACCTTCGCGAAGGCACAGAGATACATCTCAAGACTCCAAGGAGGATTCTTTTCTGAATTAGTCGCCTTCACGAAGGTCTCTGCGCGGAGTCTCCACGAAAGTCTCCACGAAGGTCTACGAAGGTATCCAGGGAGGATCCTTTTCCAAAACTATCGCCTTTGCGAAGGTCTCCGCGCAGGTCTCCACGCAGGTCTCCGCGAAGGTCTCCAGTCTCCACGAAGGTATCCACACAAGGGTCCACGCAATCTCCATGCACACGCAAGTCTCCATGCAAGTCTCCACGCACACGCAAGTCTCCACGTAAGTCTCCACGCAGATATCCAAGAAACCTTCGCGCAGGAACAGGACTAGACGTTCTTCAGAGTATCGCAGAAGTTGGTCGCATGGATCATCTTCACCATCAGACGCGGATCTTCGTTGTGAGCCTGCATGCAGGCACTCTTCATCACGGAGAAGAGAATCCACACCTTCACCAAGGCAGAGGGATACGTCTCAAGATTCAAGGGAAGATTCATATTCCAACCGTTCACCTCCACACCTTCACGAAGGCAGAGGAATACGTCTCAAGATTCAAGGGAAGATTCATATTCCAACCGTTCACCTGCGTGCAGGTCTTCAGGCAGGTCTTCAGGCAGGCAGGGACTCACGTTGTCGTGGATCAGAAGCACTCACGTGCAAGTTATCTAACGATGATTTTATACGTTCACCATTCACCTATCGACCTGATAGCTCAAGTACCGGAGAATCTCAGCGCAGCCTTGGTAAGGCTACGAAGTTCCAGAGTCAACATGTCCCGACGTTCAACGCCAGGAAATTCCCACTACTTCATATGGAAACCTTCAGAAGGCTAAGTTCATCTACGACTCCCATTGCAGAACTTATACATCAGCGTGCTTGACTCTTGTGAGGAAAGGGACAGCTTGACAGTTATCACTGGCCTAGCACTGGCATTGTCGCAGTCCTCAGCGTGACATCGTTTTTCACGGTCATCGAAGCGAAAAATCAACTCTACAAGAACCTTTATGTATTCAACACAATTGGTTATTTTACGGCGCTTCATTGAGACCGATGACTACAGTCTACAAGTAACAGCGTTAAGCAAGTATGTACTTCAGCTGATCATCTGTATAAGATGACGATTACATTTTCTTCAGTGAAGAAGGAAACATTCACATCAGCCAGGGAGACAGTATACTTACATCGGTATCACGCGGCGAAATTCCTTTTCCACTCAGCCTGCTATACACTTGTTCACTCGTGTAACTCCTGGAGATTACGGACAAGGCCGAGTGTTGATGACTGACTGACTGACTGACTGACTAAGTTTAGTTTTACGCCGCTCTTAGCAATATTCCAGCAATATCACGGCGGTTGATGAAGAAATCAAAGACTGCACAAGATTTTACAAGGATCTTTTTCCTGCAACACCGGTGACGTCACATCGCGGGAATCTGAGATGAATCAAATGCTGCAATTTGATTGGTCCATGAGAGACAACGCCCTGTGCAGAAGTCGGGCATAGCTCACATACCAGGAAGTCGTCTACAGGTGTAAACAACTTTTCAAGGTGGGAGAAAGGATCCATTTACAGTCAAGTTAGCAGGGTACAGCGTGTTTCGACTGTCTTCACGGGTCATAAGGACCTTACCTGTCAACAGATTGAAAATTGTTTATCCGGCGATTTGCAGCAACATAAGTTTGACGATTTTTGGCGGAGGCAGCCAGTCTACTATACATAGACTTCATAGCGATGGCAGTTCCAGTACATCTAGAGACGACGAATTATGCATCATCACTGCACTTTGTTGGGATTCTAGGGACAAGTCTTCTTGACATATTATCGGAAGATTGAAGAAATAAACTTCAAGTCATGATTCCTGAACCGGACATTACTCCGTTTCCATTATGGACATGGCAAGGGTTCCACTTTCTACTTACCTACAACGTAGGATATGAGCAGATTTCTGGGAAGATGTTCATCTCACCACAGAATCGCATGGTCGTCTCAGAGGATCGTTGGGTCAAGATACAACAAATGATATCTCAAGCACTACTCTCTCCGTTACCACTACGAAGTTGGCAGAGCCTACTTGGTCTTCTCACGTCAACACAAGACATGACACACAGAGGAAGACTACAACTGCGCCCACTACAAGTGTTCGTAAACGCTCATCTAGACAATCGAGTCAGGAGCAGAGTTTGCACATCACCATGCTCGAGGTGAAAGCAGTAATAAACGCCTTACTACACTGGTCCAGCATTCTAAGGAACGCACAACTGATGATCCATATGGACAACTCCGCAGTGGCGTTCTACATCAACAAACAAGGATCAACAAGGTCAAGGAATCTTCTAGACCTCAGCTTTCATCTGTTCAGCATAATAGACAACCTGAACATCGACATAAAGCATGCCACATTCCCTAAGCCAAGAATGTGATAGCAGACGCCCTATCTCGTCCAACGCAACCCTCCCCGACGGAATGGATGTTACATCCAGAGGTCTTCAGATGCATCATACAGAGGATAGGATCTCCGCTGATAGACCTGTGTGCTACAAAGTTCAGCAAACAACTACCAAAATTCGTCTCTCCGGTTCCGGATCCACAAGCATGGGCAACAGATGATCTAAGCATCTCCTGGGAAGGACTAAAACGCTAACGCGTTTCCACAGGTGTTGCAGAAAATCAAGCAGACAAAGAAGCTGCAACTGATTTTGGTCGCGCCCTACTGGCCAGCGAGGGTATGGTTTCCCATCCTCATACAAGTACTAGGAAGTCCAACCATACAACTCCCAGAGTGGCCGAACCTACTAATTCATCCGCACACCAAGCAAGCACACGGGAACCCAACAGTATTCCAGCTACACGCATGGAACGTATCAAGACTTGCTTGAAGAAAAGAAGCGGTTCCGGAAAATCTGACAAGTTGTGGTCCCCCCAAACTCATCAGAGGAAGCTGGAAGGAAGGATCAGCATAGTACTATAAGAAGTTCCCTCAGGGGGGTATGCAGGACGTAAATCATCATGGAATCCAGAGTGGCTTGACCCACCACTGTTTCCGTTGGATTCTACAAGCAATTAAGCATGAGTCAGGATAAGGAAAAATATGGGGTTTTTTTTATCAAAATTGATATTTTATACTTATCCTGACTCATGAGGTAAGTCCTCCCAACCTCCCGTCATGGCGCTCTGGATTCCCTGTAATCCAGGTGTCGGGTGCATATTTAGGAGAGAGTGAGGGGTATGTCGGATCATGTGACACATTTTCCCGCCAAAAGAGTCTAAAGGGAGATAACACTGGGTGAGTGATTTTACGTCCGCTTTTTTGAAGGGAGCTTCAAAAGGGGATTCAAGTGTTCATTCGCAAGAAGGAAGAAACAAGCAATTAAGCATGAGTCAGGATAAGTATAAAATATCAATTTTAATAAAAAAATTACATTTATTGCTAAGTTTTAAATACACATACAAACTGATACTTGAAATTTTCAAAAAGATATTGATTAAGACTTTGTAATATGAGCAATGTTCCCCCAAATTATGTAAAAATAATGTCAAAAGTTATTGTGATATGGAATTTGTTAATTGGTGGTAATCTGATAAAGGATTTATTATTTGAAAAAGGAAGTGTATTAAAATTACTGAAGGATCTCAACTTGCAGTTGTTGCTGAATTGCAAGAAGCTTAACATTTTCGAGACAAATGGCCAGCAATGTTCACTTTAAATGGCCAGACACTCAAACGCTCCTCCTTTCCACTCAATGCAGAAGTCAGAAAAACACCTCAATTCATCGTTCTTGAATACGTTCCACATGTCATGCCTCAGGGAAAATGACAAATGGAAAGCTATAAGTATGCTTCAATTAGGTACCTCAGTCTGCTCGTGGAAACACAATGTGTCACTTATGGCGAACATAAGCAAACCGATAAGTTTCCGAATCGTCCCCGTTGTGGCCGCCCCCTAGCTACGACCCCACGTTAAGACCGATGGATCCGACACAGTTCCAGCCACCAGCCCGTACCATACCTGGCGACTGCTGTGTCGGCTAGAACAGTTCGACCACGTCTACGCGTCTACGGCATCTGTGCAAGACGCTGAGCTCTAGTTGTAAGCAGTATTTTAATATGGTTTTCATGATAATGTGTTGCCCCGCAAGATCTCATTTGTCACCCATTGAATATGTATATATATATATTGAATGGAGGAACGTTTACGTCATCCGAATCCTCCAACACACTGCGAGAACGACATCAAATCCTTCCTCGGATATGGAATGTGATCTTTCCTGGTCTTTCATCGACGTTTAATGGCTACAATAAGGGGAAAATGTCAGCCCTGCATCTATGCATGAGGTGGACTCACTCACTGCTGACTGTGAACCATTCCTTTTTTTGTGTTTCATTTGCATATGACAGGTGGACAGTCAGTTGTTATCGTGCCTTGAAACATTTGTCTTTCCATCGTTTCATTCGCATCAGTAAAAGTTTAACGCTGATTTCTGTTTGTTGTTTGTGTGTCACAATAAGTGTTGCCTTTGAATTTTCTTATAACCTGATGAAATGTGCTCACATTTTAGAATGAACTAAGTCTGTGTTCCAAATGTCCAAGGCGACATAGTTCACAAACAGTCACAAAGCGTAATGGAGGAATTATTCCATATGCATTATGTCGATGCAACAGAAACTGGTGTGAATGAATTGTGAATGTTTAATGTGAGTTACGGCACTGTCAACTCATCATAAAGTCCGCCGCACAGTTCGTTTTATTATTTCCATTTATATGAACAAAATGGTAAATTTCCACATGTACAACTCTCAAACTCGGCAGTGAAATGATGCAATTACACAAATAATGGCGAGATCCAATATAAACTCGAATGCTGATCCAACATTATGTTCACGGCAGTAGTAGGTATTTGTGAGTGAGTGTTCTTTGGTCAAATCACAAGGCATGCTCATCTACAAATCCCATAATATACCAAGCGTCATTAATAAAGGTGTCAAAGTGTAGATACGGTCGACTGGGGAATTACAATGGAATTAAGATGAAGTGTGCGTTGACGAAGACGAACGAATATGTTGAGTTCAAACGTCTCTAGTTGGTTACACAAGACATGGCAAACAAGTACTAGTATACAAGACAGAAATGAACTGGGTTGCCGGCTCAGACATGAGTGAGGTTAGCGGAGTTCCTGCTCATCCCCTGGGCGTTTCCTACGAGCGGCATTATCCTGTTCGCGTTCGTGCCTAAGCAGACAGTCGGAATACCGGACTCCTTGACAATATAGATGTGAGCATATATATACAGTTTTTGACAACAATGGGCAGGCGACGACTCAACAATGGACAGATAGAGAAACAATAGCACTTTCTTGACCAGTTGATGTGATGGCAGATACGGCCAAGGGGGGTGACCAATTAAGGCTACAAATGTCACAAATAGTAATTAATTAAAGTGACAGAGTGATACAGGGTGGTTGACAAGACAATGTACACTGCGGTAGTGATACCGATTAAGAATGCAGATTAAATAATAACAATTAACTCTCACATTTCTTGGCTGCATAGTTTTTGGACTTTTTATGCCCCCGCCATATATATTTGTTTTTTTATTTTATTGTTTTTTTTGTAAGTTTAGAGACATTTGAACTTAGGTACATTTTGCTGAATTTCTCTATGATGATAGTGTAATAGGGGATGAAGTCTATCCACTTCTCCACAAAAACTGCTCAACAGAATTGAATGAACTCCTACATGTCTTTTGTAGGGACTCTAAAGGTGTGCATTTCATAATGTTTTATGCAATTTCTGAATTTTGTCACTTTTACAGATGTTTGAACTTAGTTGAATCTCGTTCTATTCAGCCAGTGTTCGTTCCATCCAACAGGGGGTGTACGTTATCCACTTCTCCTCAAAAACTACTTTATGGAATTCATTTTGATTACACATGTGCTTTATAGGGTTTCTCAAGGCGTGCATCTCATATTTTGATTTTGTATTTTATTTATTTTTCAAATTTTATAGCCGTTTGAACTTAGATAAATTTTGTTGAATTTCTCTCTGAATATAGTGTTGTAGGGGGTGAAGTATATCCACTTCTCCACAAAAGCTGCTCAACAGAATTGATTGAGCTTCTACGTGTGTTTCATTGGAACTCTAAGGGTGTGCATCTCATACCTTGTTCATGCAATTTTTAATTTTGTCACTTTTACAGATGTTTGAACTTAGTTGAATCTCGTTCTATTCAGCCAGTGTTCGTTCCATCCAACAGGGGGTGTACGTTATCCACTTCTCCTCAAAAACTACTTTATGGAATTCATTTAGATTACACATGTGCTTTATAGGGACTTTAAAGGTGTGCATCTCATATTTTGATTTTGTATTTTATTTATTTTTCCAATTTTAATGCCGTTTAAACTTGCATAAATTTTGTTGAATTTCTCTCTGAATATAGTGTTATAGGGGATGAAGTCTATCAACTTCTCCACAAAAGCCGCTCAACAGAATTGGCCTTCTATGTGTGTTTCATTGGGACTCTAAAGGTGTGCGTCTCATACCTTGTTCATTCAATTTCTTAATGTTGTCACTTCTACAGATGTTTGAACTTGAATTGGCTCTATTCATTCAGTTCGTCCCATACAACAGGGGGTCTACTTTATCCACTTCTCCTCAAAAACCACTGCACAAAACTCATTTAGCTTACATATGTCTTTTATAAAGACTCTAAAGGTGTGCATCTCATATTTTGTTTTCGTATTTTATAATTTTTTGTATGTTTAGAGAATTTTGAACTTCGATAAATTTTCCTGAATTTCTCTCTGATGATAGTGGAATAGGTGATTAAGTCTAACCACTTCTCCACAAAAACTGCTCAACAGAATTGATTAAGCTTATACATGTGTTTCATTGAGACTCGAAAGGTGTGCATGTCTTAGTTGCATAGATGTTTATTGAACTTGTTCGTGAATTTTGTTCAATTATTGATCTTTATATGTCTTA
Organism: Haliotis rubra; assembly: GCF_003918875.1. Taxonomy (NCBI): domain Eukaryota; kingdom Metazoa; phylum Mollusca; class Gastropoda; order Lepetellida; family Haliotidae; genus Haliotis; species Haliotis rubra. Next base: position 607,806 of record NW_025767204.1, on the reverse strand, counting down.
TGAATGTCAGCGGGGGCATCCGTGTCCCTGGACACAATTTTTTCTTGTTAAATATTTGGACGATGGCTGTCCTGAATTAGTCACTATGACAAAGGGTCAAATGATATATAGCACATGTAAAGAAAAGTCTCTCAGAAATATTAGAACTAAGAGTGTCATCACAATGTTTAATGTGTTGACAAGCGTGACGCATCGTAACATACAGACAAGAAGTTCAAACAGCATATTCAAACATAAGTTGTACAGACCAACCCCACAAAAAGAAAATGACAAACATGAAGCACCCAGTCATTCAATATCTTGTCTACCCTCCTCGCGCCTCCAAGACACAGGTGCACCTTGTTTTCATGCTCCTTATCAACGTCATAAAGAGAGCTTGCGGAATCGCATTCCATTCCTCTACTAGAGCTCTGCGGAGTCCTGGGAGATGCACTGGTGCTGGGTGACGTGTGTACACACGTCGACCGAGTTCATCCCAGGCATGCTGGTAACCATCCGCTCTGCACCCTGCTGTCAAAGGAATTCCATGGCAATCCTGGCCCTATGAGGCCTATCGTTGTCGTCTTGCAGTAAGGAGGGTCGACCATAAAAGTCATGCATAGCTTGCAGGAATGGTACTGGTATAGGAGCCAGGATCCCGTCTCGGTAACGCTGTTTCGTAAGATTACCGTCTACCACGTGCAGTAGAGTACGTCCAGTAGGAGGTATCCATGCCAAGACCATAACCGATCCCCGCCAAATCGGTTATGCGTGGCCACAGTTGCATCTGTGATTCGCTCTACATTGCGACGATAAATCCTCTGCCGACCATCATGGAAGGGCAAACTGAATCTGCTTTCATCTGCGAAGAGCACACGAGACCATTGACGTTGATTCAAGCGGCCATGATATCTACTCCATCTCAAACGCGCCCGTGGCTTGGTTTTAGTGGCGGACGAACTTCAGGTCGCCTATAGCGGAGTCCAGCTGCCCTTAAACGTCGACGAACTGTGCTCCTGGATATCCTTACATTGTTAACATTGAAGTGTTCTGACCGAAGATCTGTTACGTTAAGGAATCTGTTACGTTACGCACTGTTAATTACATGTATGTGATTATCATGTCGGACTGCTGTGACTCTGGGGCGACCTGGTCGACGTGCATATTCCACGGACGCATTGGCTTGAAATCTCTGCCACGGTCTACCAATAGCACTCTGACTCACATTAAAGCGGACAGCAACCGGCCGCTGAGTTTGACCAGAACACCTATAGCCGCACCCCTCTAAGCAAGTGTAAAAAAAATCTCGAATATGACCAATGTTATGATTAGAAATGAAAGCCCAGACGCACAATAAAGGTTTTATCCAGCCTCATGTAAGAATATTGAGTTTTGATTGGTTCACGTGACTCACGTGATAAAATACCATGTACACCCGTCACGATCCGCGAGCAGGGAGTACAAAAGTCATATTATCCCGCCACGCCTCGGTGACCACGAGAAGTGAGAAAGCATCCCCAAGCCTTTAGTAACTTGCGCTGCATTGAGGTCAATCGATCAGCTGTTGTCAACATGGCAGCAAGGAAACGTTTGCCACAACAACTGAGAATGAAATTGAAGCAAAACATTCGGCTAGATAAATGCGTTATCACATCGTGTCGAGGGAAATACGGGGTTTTATCGGTCCCTCGTAAGGTTGTATTCCCCGAGCCGGGAAATACGGGGTTTTATCGGTCCCTCGTAAGGTTGTATTCCCCGAGCCGGAGGAGGCTCGGGGAATACAACCTTACGAGGGACCGATAAAACCCCTTATTTCCCTCGACACGATGTAATAACTTATAATATGACCAGAAAGTGTAATAGCAGAACTGATTTGCATTCTCCAGTATGTCGTCCAAGGATACCCCAGACGATGGTTGAACAACGGAGAAATTTCTATGGATATACAATTTCTTTATGTAGCAGAATTATGGCTTCATCTTGAATGAAGGTGACACCATGGCGACGGCTATGATTCTCTTTATTCGATGACTGGGTTTTAGTTCATTATTTACACTCAGAAGTATGGCCTCTAGGTGTAGGTCACATTATGAATGACTTCATGGCGAAGGCTACAGTGACTTATCTCCAACAGTACCTTGGCAGTTCAATATGCTATACTTGCTGTCGTCTGTCGGTGACTTGTCTCTATGGTGACTAAGGTAAGTGAGGATTAAAAAGCATGCAAGCTAAGAACAATAGGGCCAGCCACTCAACCAGAACATTTGAAGTGATAAGGAAGTGATAGGGTAGTGACTGACCCAAGCATAGCCAAGTTAATATATTTAAGGTGAGGTGAAAGTGGGTTTTACGTCGTGCTTGAGAATATTTCGCTCATATGACGACGTGCATGTGTGTGTATGTGTATGTGCTGCTGCTTGTACTAGCCAGGACTGAAGCTGGTTTTATAGTGCTAGCCCACTGAGATACCATGCAGCAGTGAAGCAGGAATACCCCACTCAGACATATTATACTGACTCCGAGCTGACCAGTCCTTGTTGTACCCTTTAATGCCGAGCGCCAGGCAGGGACCAACAAGTACCATACTTTAACGCCTATTGGTATGATGCTGTCGGGGATCAAACCCGCGACCTTCCGCTCTCCGGGCGGACGCTCTAACCTCTACACTACGGAGGCGGTTAGATATCTAAGGTGTAGTGACTGCCACATTTATTATTAATGTAATTAGTACTGTCCAGTGACACGTCTATGAATAACGTTTAAAGGTTTTCTGCTAGTCATGGTGATCCCACCACACACCATTACGATACCAACCACAAAACCATCGTTCTATCTAACGTTAACGTCAAATGCGACTGCCCAAAGCCTAGGCCAAGAAAGGCCACGCCGGGCTAGGGTAATACTAAAAATGGATTGCATAATGTTCAAACGAAACGAGCGAAACGTATCTTCACATGTGATGTTTTGTGACGTTACAACGTGGTAATTAGTTCGATATATACTAGTTTAAAATGTAATTATCATTTCATGAAATATCAATGATGATGAATTGCTTATGTAACACCTGTGACACAGAGACTATGTTGAAAATATCAGAAAGATCGCTTCACTTTGAGCTACGCCAAAACCGGTATATATCCGTGTTAGAATTGATCTTCAGTAACACATGCTTGTCGTAAGAGGCGACTAACGGGATCGGGTGGTCAGGCTCGCTGACTTGGTTGACACGTGTCATCGTATCCCAATACCGAAGATAGATGCTCATGCTTTTGATCACTGGATTGTCTGGTCCAGACTCGATTATTTACAGACCGCCGCCATATAGCTGGAATATTGCTGAGTGCGGCGTAAAACTAAACTCACTCCCTCACTCGAGCAACGTGTTTGTTTTCTATATATTTAAATGCAATGTAATGACCGCACATTTATATAGAGAGAGCGTTTTGAGCGTGGGAAAAATGGCTTCAGTGTTTGCTTTAAATACGACAGTTTTAGTCAGTATAAACTGTTAATTATTTAGATATTTTACTATTCTACAGATGTTAGTAGTTATGATGAAGCAGCTGTGCCATTTTAGTTGCTGGTCACAGCCCGGGTCTTGTCGGACCGAACATTGGTAACGGAAATCTAGTTGAAAGTATGCGGTAAAGATCTTCACTTGCTTTGAATAAAGTTAACAGTAACCTTCTGAAGTGGTTTAAAATACAGAATTAAAAATCTTTCCGGACAAATGGAAATTAGTATCAGAATAGATTGGAAGTATGTATACGTTTCAAACATTGTTTTGTTTAAGGATTTCTCTTTTACACCTAACCTAGTGCAATCACATTGACAAACCTCAGACAAACATTCTACAGTTTTAAGTTATTTGCTCGCAATAACGTTCTTATGTTGCATGTTTGCATTGTTGTGGTGTGTGTAAGTTGCATAAATAGAATGTCGGCATGATAATGGATAATGTTTGTCTATTATATAAATAACCAAAAGATCATAGTAAATTGTTCAAATTTGGCACAAGTCATTGTCACGTCCGAGGTTCATCATGGCACATTTGTTTTAATATTTCGCTATAGCCCCTATGAGATTCCGGAAATGTCTTGCATCGTCGCCCCATGGAACCAATTAGATTGCGAACTGTAATCTGGGGAATGTTCAGCCACTCTTCCTGCGTGATTGTGCCAACTGTTGGAGGTTCTGTGCTTGTCTGACGTGATCGCTGACGTTCATCAAGAGTATCCCATGCATTTTTGATGGGGTTTAGATGTGTAGGCCTTGAGGGCCATATCAGTACTTGCATGTTGTGGTTCCTTAAAAGGCCGTTGGCAGTCTTTGTCGTCTTTGTCGTCGATGCCGTTTTGACGTTTGCTTGTTGCATAATGGGAACGGCGTGTGTCCGAAGAATTTCTCCTCTGTACCTTTCTGGCGTTGCATTGCCCTGCACGTTTACCAAATGTGTCGTACCTGAATGGCAGATGGTGGTCCACTACAATACACTCTCGCCACCAAACCTGTCCACCTTCTGCATGCAGTTTCGAGCATAACGTTCCACACGACATCTTCTATCCGTAGGGTCACCTGTTACGAGGCACAGTACGCCCCGTGGGTTTAGATTTTCGGGCTCTCTCAGTGCTGGCTTTCCCACCTTCCTGGAGGAAGTATTTTAACACTTACCATCTCACGTTCTGTTGGCAGGACTCAGCAACAGGCGTCATCTACATGCATTTCTCCATAACAATATGATGAATTCGGAGTGATATCTTTCCTCTACACAAATGACCCGTCAGCAAGAAGTTTTATTTTGAAGGGTGTTTCCTTGACATCAACACCATAAACTGGCAGTGGCCTAGTAGTGGAGAAACCACTTACCAATACCATTAGGATTCAATATAAGCTCTTACACTCGGCAGTAGGTTTATATGCTATATTGCAACATAAATGTCAGCAATTATAATATTTATCTTTTCCAGCTACGGCCTTTGATCTTCATATTCCCTGATTTGCTTGCAACTGTGTCTTTGGCATTTCCAATTTGTAACATGAGCACATTTGCAGACATATTTATCGTCTCATTTACGACCATTTCTCTGCCATTTCCTTCCACAGTGCTCTGCAACTTAGTATCGATTCGCATTAACATAAATCAAGCGTTGATCACTGGATTGTCTGGTCAAGACTCGGTTATTTACAAACCATCGCCATATAGCTGGAATATTGCTATGCGCGGCGTAAAACTAAACTTACTCACACATAAATCAAGCAAGGCCTACTTAAATATGTTCGAACACATTACATTCTTGTATATTCTTTAAAAATCAAATTCCGTGTAAATGTAATATGAACCAATCACAGGCATTGGGTAAGACGATTGGTTACTACGTTCGGTCATCCCGCCCAATGCTTTGGTTCGAGTTAGAGGCGACTAATAGGATCGGGTGGTCAGGCTCGCTGACTTGGTTGACACATGTCATCGGTTCCCAAATGCAGAGATCGATGCCCATGCTGTTGATTACTGGATTGTCTGGTCCAGACTCGATTATTTACAGACCGCCGCCATTTAGCTGGAATATTGCTGAGTGCGGCATAAAACTAAACTCATTCACTCACTCACTCACTATGGTTCGAATCCTCAAATGGGTACAGAAAGTAGTGCCCACGACGGTGTCCTTCGCTGTGATATTGCTAGAATATCGTCAAAGGCGATATGAAACTATATTCATTCAGCCAATGGCTTGAACAATAACTTTGTTGATTCAGTCATGTCTGTGGCGAGTTATATAAGGTATAAAAGTCCGATAAAATATCATCTTGGTTGGTCTTTTCAATTCCAATTACCAATTGTTGCTTCTGATGAAAGTTCGTCGAAACCTGTCCTACATGTACAAAGTTCAATGAAGAGGCGCCTGCATTTATGGTCACAGTGGTTGCTGAGAATGAATAATCCATGTTCATAACGGCCACTTAATTTCTTTAACATAGCTATTCCTTCATGTCATCCATTATTAACTGTGGAGTAAATGGGGCTGTATTTAGCTTTGTTTCAATAGTATACATGTTTTCGTTGTTATAAAGGGGCGGTGGGGTAGCCTAGTGGTTAAAGCGTTGGCTCGTCACGCCGAAGATCCGGGTTCGAATCCCCACATGGGTACAATGTGTGAAGCCCATTTCTGGTTTCCCCCGCCGTGATGTTGCTGGAATATTGCTAAAAGCGGCGTAAAACCAAACTCAGTCAGTCAGTCGTTGTTATAAAACATTTGCGTGCAGGACGAAATGTAACCTTTGATTTGTGCGTATTTAGTCGTACTATTTTTAGTGTCCACACCAGGAACATGAAGGTAAGTGGGACATACGTGATCGTGTCGCTGAGCAATCAACAAGGACGTCCTAGCCTAGATCATGGGGTTATTGATTTGTTATTAACGTTCAATACAAAGCCACAAATCTACAGATGTATAGATAAGGCGATACCATTTTCATTGGTCCCGTTAGATCTAAAAAGAAACCAATAGCTGGATAGAAAAATCTACATAACCGATCCCCTCACCTTGGTATCACTGACGGCGAAATATACTCATGGAACTGAATTAAGCGTCCTCATGTTTTAGAACAGTGATATGAACAGAAACGTGTCAGAACTTTCATAATTCCAGAAGGGCAGTAATCTCTGATCATCTGATCGAAGATCGAATAATTGACTGCAGAGAAACAACAAAATGTGGGCAATATGTTAAATTGTATCTACTGATGTGCTTTCTAAATTCAGTGTAGTCTCACTTAACTGTTTCATCGTCATTGATATTTGCATCGACATGCTTTTTGTAGCATTTCATTGAACGGATCAAACTAGTGCAAATTCTACGCTCGACCTTTAGCAGTGATACACGAATAATCTCTATCCTTTCAGAAATTCAGATTCTCGTGAACTAATATCTTAAGAAGTCTCGCAGAAACTGATATGGGTATCCCTTATGTCAGTCAGGTTCTAGAGAGAAATCAGCTCCAGAAATAGCCTCAGTCCTTCTTCGAATTCAAAGATAGTTACTGCGAAAACAACTACCCCCCACATTGCTTAAGCACGCTGGGATCAATAATCTTATGTGTCTAGAGCGTGTTGTCTCATTTGACATATGATCATATTGTCAGGTTGCCGGTCTCTTAAAGTTACACATACACCACTGTTCAATGGTATGTTACCGCCCCACTGTTCAAGGGTATGTTCCCGCCCCACTGTTCAAGGGTATGTTCCCGCCCCACTGTTCAATGGTATGTTCCCGCAATTTCGAAACCAACAGGGAGCGACAGACCTTCTGGCATGTAAAGTATTATTTCATGAACCAAACATGTATACTGTCAGTGTAGGCAATGTCGACCTCGATAATAAAATTATCATTGCAGACAGTGCAGGACAGTTTCGACACTTCACACATAAGGACATATTTGTTAACAGGTCACAATTAGTTATCATGGAATCAGTTGGACAGCTGACAGAAAACAGAGTTCTGTCGATAGGGCAGATAATCCTTGCAGAATTATCGCAAGTTATTGCGCAATAGAGATTTCTAAGATGGCCATGTCGTTTTCTATCACGCGATATCATACATGGAAAATAATATTTTGTCATTCTCATGTGGCAGGAAGTCAAATATATTTGTCCACAGGTATATTATTGAATATGCAAGTCAGTATTATCGGACCACCATCTCTGGATCACTCTACTCCTCTCCATTTGGTCGTGATGGGCAATGTTTCAACGTTTAATGACTGGATTATTGTGACCAATTTCTCCAACAGCAAATCATGCATGTTATGCTGCCATAGCTGCGATTGGTTCTGACCCTTTGCCCCACTGAACAAGAGTGGCATATTGAACAAGTGTGGCATGTCACTGGCAGACGTGTATTTCAACGTCAAAATCAACCTACCACTCAGAAAGGACTCCCCTCATATATGTGTGGAATGGACCTCTATAACCACCATTTCACCACCATAACATTAAAAATTAGATCTGATCGCCCACTCCCCAGCTGATGTAATCATATCATTTCCATTTGCGAGTACCATAATGATCAGAAAATATGTCTTGATGTTTTTCAACTTTCCCCTACTTTTTGGCACAGTATATATTTATACATCAAAGTGACCTTCTTTCCGTAGAGCTTCGCACGTGAAATACTTTATCCAATATAATATATACAAGCACTCCTTATAATTTAACAAGATGTGTCTTCACGATTGTGTCAAATTTGTCTAGGAGGAACCGGAGACTTGCGGAATTGAAATGTTAACTACAATCTCGTGGATATCCGACACTATTTGTGAAGATGGAATAGAGAATGCAAGAGCCACAGTTGAAAGGTCGCGATAAGTCACCAAAGTTGGAAAATAACGCGATGAAACACACACACACACACACGCACGCACGCACGCACGCACGCACGCACGCACGCACGCACTCACGCACTCACGCACTCACGCACGCACACACACACCGCGAAATCGGAGTTCAAACGATACACTAAGATAACCCCAGCTGGGGTGAGAAGTTGTGCAGCTGTGCTGCGCTGCGCTCATAGCGCATGCGCAGAAAATAGGTTCGCGCAGCTTGAAGCGGGATGCCCGGATTAAAAGGTCGTGGGCAGGAGTAGTTTCATCTTGGTTGTGTACACAAACAACAAATAGTAAATAATCTACACGTTACATAAAAGAACCTTGTTAAGGATCTAGATCTACTTAGCTATGTGTCAACCAGTGAGGCGTTCGACATTTCAAGACGGAAAACCTTCGCTGGCAGGGAATACTCGGAGTAGGCTTTGATGTTAGCTATTTTTCTAATGTTTTGTTGATATTTCACACGCGCGAACTTTTTATATGTTATGACAGTAGATTACCGATTTGGCTGTTTATATACTTTCATTTGTCTATTTCACGACACGTTCTTCTTACCGAGTCACTTTCTCAGTTCGATGCTTAATCAAACGTCATTATTTAGCATTGTAAGAATTTCTAACTGTAATATAGATATGCCTCTGTCACAGACAAAACTCAATGTCTATTTTATTGACACCTATGTGTCTGCCTGCCTGTCTCCTGAAGACAATATGCAATACACAACTTCGATCACTGACCACATGCTATTTGAACTTAACACCTATCGGGCTATACACCATAAACAAAACGCATTGATTTATGGCTCGTGCACCCTAGTTCTGTCTCTGTCACATTAATATAATTATACAGACAGGCAGGTGTGATACGTGTACGCATGACATGTAATGATGTCTGTTGATTGCAAAATGTTATACACAAAACATGGCCTTGTATTTACAAAACCCAGCATCTCTATACACACACAAAGAGACCTGAGTGTATCGGCAAATGAACAAGCCAATGGAAGTCTCTGTTACACTTAACTGCACGCCCACCCGCTCTGACAGGGTCCGGTATCCCGCCGGGTGCTTCGTTTCGAGGGAAGTATACCCAAGCACAAACCATTGCACTTTTGATTTGCGATTGTACGTTTATAAGTTTGTTTAATGCTTTTTTCATAAGCATCAATGTATATTATATGTCATGAATAAATGATAATTGTGTTTCAATTATGTATATTCGTTTTGGTTCGCTCCTAAGCTTTAAGGGACAGAGTGCTTTAAGGGACGTCCATAAACAACAGATAAAGGATCCCCAAAGAAGGTGCAGACCCTTAAGCGCTCACATCGATAAATGCGCAGCATCTATGGTAATAAGCAAATTCAAGATATTTCCTTTGTTCCGGTATGGATACAGCTGATACAATGCAGCATAAAACCCGAAGGAAACTCTGTCATGAACATGTTGTGTCCATCTTTGAATAGGTAAACGTGTATTTGAACTTTTTATTTACCATTGTAAATGCTACTATTGCCAATGTAAGCCGCTGTACCACTGTACCAATTTATAAATGATCGCAGTGATAGGTGTATATATAACAGAGGTGACGTTCAGAGCGAACGTCACCTCTTCTATACATAGACCTATCACTGCGATCATTTATAAAATTCAGTACATGTACTAATTAACATATAATTCTCAGTGTGTAACCTCGAATCACTTTGTACAATATGAACATAGCTTGTTCTTTATATGTTTTAGCTAGTTTGTCGCATTCTGTATGATCAGACTGCTGGCTTGAAAGGTCAGCTGACAGCGACTAACGGCATAGTTTGGTCTGCACACTGCAACACACAGTACTTGAAGCAAGTTGCAGCTTGTGTCTGTTGCTCCCCCAACCAGCTGTTTACACATGCTTGGTATATAAACGCTTGATTCAAACCCTTTTCTTGTCCGAGTTCCAATACAGTTTACCTGTCACCACATTGGACACGATCCATGGTACGTATACATTAAGCTTGCCTACCATTTAGTTTTAGGATATTACTTCATCTCAACAATGATTTTTTCTAGCTTTTGTCGGAAAGACCTTTTAGGTATTTAAAATTGTGGAAACTTTGTTGGAAAGAAATTTAGGTGAGTTGTAAAACTGTAGAAACTTTTCTCTTCGTGTACATATTCGCGTCTACTAAAAATGTATATAAATTATAGAATAAAAACGCAGTGACTTGTTTGAAATCTTGGAACCAGTGATGTTGCTACGACAAATGTTTTCTCACTTGCCTAATAACGGTGTAAGCATCTCCACTGAAATGTCGCATATATTGTCAAAAGGAAGTTGTATATCCACAGAACTGTCGCCCTTGTTCAGCTCACCAACATCTAAATTGCCACTCAAAGAAGTTAAATATTCGCTCCATGGTCATGTTTAAATATGTATGACTGGTCGCGTTTTTTATCTGAAGAAAAGCACATGGAGCTCTACCAAATTCAGTGTTTTCTGTTCGCTATATTAGTGAAAAAGTGGCCCACATTTCACGATACCACACACACACACACACACACAACAACAACAACAACAAGCAAAAAAAACACACCAACAACACACACAAAACACACACACACACACACACAAATCCCATTAAAGTCGCAACTTCATAGATGGCAGTGGTATTTTCACACCAGTGTGTTAAGTATCATGCGAGTTGTTTATGTTTCTTTCATGAGTATGTCCATCTACACATGTCATTTGTGATTACGGTTGTTTAAGTGTGCGTACCTATTACGTAATATCAATTGTGAAGATATGTTAGCGTCAATGTCAAAATGAGTAAATATGTACCTGCGGAATGTATTCGATTATGTAAGGATACTATTCCCCTGAAGCCGTGTTTAGCTAGTAGCTAGAGTAGCTAGAGGTACAGCACAGCTCTTACAGCGCAAAGTATGTTTTAAATCAACAGAAGCAGCACCGAAACGGTTATAACTAGCCGCTGTATTTTCTGCAATACATTTACAAAACACGTTCGTCTCGGCGTGTGTGATCTGTTATCAATATTGATAGATGAGTTCTCTTCGACAAAAACTTCCATACGTGTTTAACTCACTTTGTATTTTGTAGCGTATGTGGCCTATGTTACATGCACATAGTTAAATCAACCACCACTGCTATTCTTTATTGTTTTATCAGCGATTGTTTAGTTCTAATGGATTAAACTTTATTGCGGCAAACATAGAAATGGTGCTATGCGCTTATCTTCAAGTGTGACTCTCAGGTTTGGGGTTCCTTATATCAATGACCCATACATGACTCACACCAATCCCCGCCAAACACACAATCCCCTGTTAACACCCCCCATCCTCTCCCCCCATATGCAGTTATCTGAGCACCCCCACCCCCAGCCACCCCCAATCTAATGCACCTTTTCTGAATACACTTACCTGAGTTACAATCCGACCCATCTCTCCCCGAAACAGGTGTCTGCATAATCGGCGACGCACTTCAATTGCCCGTTATTTGTGAGGCAAAACATGTTCTGAGAAACAATACATTTCCCCTTGCACATTCAGATATGACTGATCAGTGACAATTTTTACAACAAAGCCTTAACGCAATCATATAGTAGTATACACTATGGGGCTACGGGACCAGGTCCCTCCCAAGGGCTCAATTTTATAAATTGAGCCCTTGGGAAGTCCCTAATCCCGTAGCCCCATAGTGTATACTTCTACTGAGGTGCATGCAAAATTTGATGAAAATCGGTAGAATAGTTTCTGAAATATTGACTTTTAAGTGAGCATGGGGACGGTTGGGAAAAAGGCTCGGGTCGCCTCGGGGGTGGTTGCTCCTCCGAGCGCTATGGGCGGACGAGTCGCAGTGCGTGTGCGTGTGTCTCTCTCGGCTTGGTGTACGGGTGGCTGGCTGGCTACATTAAGCTGAAAAATAAGCATGCAAGACCGATGAAAAATCATCACACGGTTGGTGATGTGTAAGGGACTGTGTCGTGAGGTACGATCATCAACTCCTCTCGGACGAATGCTCTCGGCGGCCCGTCTTTCAAGTAGTACAAGTTTGGTTCACCGTCTTTGATGTCGACCAGGTCGATGTTGTACGTTTTCATGGACCATATCGGATCGGTGGCGCGTTTTCTGCTGTCTCCCTCGTATTCGCCCGGCTGGTATAAGTACCTAACGCTGACACGGTCCTGTAATGTTTTCTCTGTTTTATCGCGGCGTGCCGCCTCTGGTGACGATTCGACTGATTTCATTTTGATGGCTTCAACGGGTCTTTTGCCCACGAGTCTGGTGACTTCGTTGTTGATGACATCCACCACTCGTGGTAAGCGTACAACCCATTCCGTGTTTCTGTTTCCGGGATCGATTAAATCCTGCAAGTATTGGTGCGAGAACAGGCGTTAGGCTAGGGTGCGATTGAATCTCTCAACGATGGCTTGGCTACGGTCTCGTCTCACTTGGACTTTGTGCTTGGCCAGCAGCTGTGTCATGGCTCCCATAAACTCGCGTCCGGGATCGACTTGCAATATGGTAGGCCATGTCAAGCGACTGTATTTGTATATGCGTTCAAAGGCTTTGACGACTTCGTTTGATTCTTTTGTTGTCAACGGTTCGGCTTCCTTGTAGCGACTGGCGACGTCGACGACGGTCAGGGCGTACTTGTAGGTTTTGTGCCTCACCCTGTCGTGAGATAGAAACAGGAGGTCGCCTTGGTGAAACGCGATTCTGCGTTGAAATGTCGTATTTTCTTCTCGGGATGTACCGAGGCGCCGGCAGGTAGACTTGCCAGATGGCTTGTTTTTTGAGTAAGGCTTTGGCTTTGTCTTCCGAGACTCGAGCGGCTTTGGCGAGTTTCGGGATGGCGTCCGCACCTTTCCAGTACCCTCGCGGGCTGTAATAAATTTTCTCCATGATATATGTACGCATGTGTGCGTAAGCTTTCAATTATTCGATAGGCGCGCGTGCGCGTGTGTGTGTCCGTACGCGTAAGTGGTGACTCCAACGATGGAGATCCATCGTTTCGTGTCCATGGGAGAGAGCGAGGTCTTGTTGATTCTCAGTCCGTATATCCTGTGTCCGTCGCTTCTCAGCATGTTCATTTGGTGTTTGAACATTTTGTTCTTGAACAGGGCTTCCTTGAATCTGGTGTGCTTGATGTGTTTTTTCACAACATGTTTTTTCATGCCTTTCGCCTTTCGGATATCGGCGACGGCGGCGGCTTTCTTGATGGAATACATCTTGGGTCTCAAGCCGACATACTCGGCGATCGGAGAGCCTGCGCATTCGTCCTTCATCTTGCCGATCACTTTTTTGTTGACTTGGCTGTGCATAGGGTGATCGCTGGTGTCGTAAAGGTGCATGTGTTTCTTCATGTCCTCAGTGCAAATTTCCATCAGCAGGGAATCCGTGTCCGTGTACAGCACTTCGCACCTGTCGCCATACTGCTTTTTCAGCTCGTTGTAGTAGAAATGGTACATCAAGTGTTTGGATAAGTCGAGGATGCTCATCCCCACGTAAACAGGCCAGTTGAATTTGATGTGGCTTTTGTTCATGTGCAGCGCTGCCAGGTCGTCGTCGAATATCTTGCTTCAGTTGAACGCCGGGCTGGCTATAAGTTTCCTGAGTTTTTCTTCCTCGCTGGATCTGACTAATTTCACGTTAACGCGTTTTCTCAAATTCTCCATCACCTTGACTAACACCGTGTTGTTCATGAGCTTGTACAAGTTTTTTTCGAAGTCGCTCGTGGCTTGTTTTCGAAGAATCGTGTTCAACCGAATATAAGGTTCCATCCATGGACTTTGATCGAACTGGAGCGCCCTGTGTATTTTCATTCCCAGCGACAAGTACAGCTGCAGATTGCGATAGTGAACGACGTATTTTGACTTGTTCATCAAGTTCGGCACGAGTTTTCAACGTTAGCCAGCTTGTTGTTTCCCTGCAAGTTTCGTTGATATTCAAACATCCAGTCTGGGTTCACCGTCAATCGTTAGGGAGCTAGCAGATAGCTGTTGTGTGATTCGTGTAGTTCTGCAGGATAGTCAAAGTCCACGTCGAGCACGTAGCCTTTGTTCGAATCCAGCGCGATGCTATTCACGTCAATCATCTCGGGTGAGGAGACCCATTCGAATCCCCCGTTGGGGAGATACTGACTCATGGCCCAGCCGTACAGGTTGTTGGCGTCGAGATAGAGTATGTGTTTGGTCGGTTTGCCGGGGTCGTGACCTGGAACATACTTGTTGTTGGCTTTGGTGTATCATTTGGAGGTCATGGAAATCCCGCCTCGCAAGCCTTTTTCCACGAACAGGTGCATGTCATAATCCGTTAACAATTCCAATTTAACTCTGGTCTTTTTCAACAAGACGTCCCAAGAGAGACCGGGGGATGAAAAATACCCCGGGGGGTCGAGGCAGTACTGTTTCGAGCACGTTTTCTGAATATCTCGAACACGTTGGCCAGCAGCAGAACATCAGTTTTCAAGTACAGGTCGTGGTAATCACCCAAATTCTTGCAGCCCAGTTTGTCCCACACATTAATCGCATGCAGGTAATCATCCGGGGTGATGGCCGAGTCGGTCAAGTTGCTGAAAAATTGGTCGTTGGGAGGTAATCTCGTCTCGTTGAACTTGGACTAATCGTCCATGTACTCGTAGTGGTAGACGCCCTTCCTCAGCAGCAGGGGTCGAGTCTCCGCGTCGGTGTATTGATTGGTGATGTCAAAGTCGTCCGGAGTGGTTGGCGTTCACCAGACTGTCTAGAGACGACAGCAGGAACTGAATGCTATCGATAAATCTCAGACCATCTAACGAGAACGAGATGTATTTTCCATGTTGTTGGGGATGCATGTTATGTTGCCGTCGACCTTCGTGATGGCCTGCATGATCAGGTGAGAATCGTAACCGCAAAGATTGTGAAACACGACGGGGATTTTGATTGTTTTGGGATCGATTTTGAGCTTCAAGTTGCAAGCGTTGTGAGCAGCACCTCTGTACTTGCCGGTTTACATGGCAGTGATCTCTCACGACATCCCCGTTCACAGGTTCGTCGCACACGTGGTAATTCTTAGCTTTCTTATGAGTTCTCCAGTCGTCTTGGGTCATGCGCATGGGGATGATGGTGTACAACTGTTTCCTGATGATTTTCTCTTCGTTTTGCAAACACGTGAAAATCGTTCGGATGCGTCGGGACCTCGGTAGAACACGGGAGCGTTTGTTTCCCCATCGCACCGAACGACCATGTAACCGAACCCACAGGCTTTGTGTTCTTCTGTTTTATGCATGAAACTTTTTTCTGGAGACGGAACAACCGTGTCGACGGTTTTGATGAGGGCTTCAAAGTTGGCGTAGATGACGTAGGGCACGGGCATTTGATGTTTGTGGTTGATGAATTTTAGCGTGTTTTCTGATTTGTACTGCCGTCTGTCCCATGCCTCGCCAATCCTCCTGGTGTGGTTCCAGCAGGTCGGCTCGCATGTAGCTGTGCAGACACCTTTTACAGAAGTGTTTTTTTTCCTTATGCTTCGATTGATCGTACAACAATCTGCTCAAGCTTTTAATCGTCGTGTAGTGATACTTGTACTCTCTTTTGACTAGAAATAAATTGATCCTTCGCACGGTTTTATCTAGGACAGGGCTTATCCGATGCACAATAGTTGTGTTCCGTTGTGTCCGAAGACGTTAATAGCCAGATGGTTTTGTTTTTCCACTCGAGCAATTTGTGAGATGGGAGTAGATCTGTCTATCCTCGAAAAGTCGACGCCGGATTCCTCGATGGAGGGATAGCTTGAAAGTCTGTCTGGATGATGGGTAGCTGGATGCAAGTCGGCTATGATCGACACCAGTAAACAGTTGTCGTCCTTGTTTTTGACGTTGACCATGGCTTGCTCTTTCTTGTAGTATGGTGGCAAGTCTAGGTACGACCCTCCTTTGAACGACACATAGTTCGCTACGTCGAGGTAGACCATGTCGATCGTGTCCACGACCCAGCCCAAGCCCAAGTGCGTGTAGCATTCCAGGGATTCTCATATTTTTGCAAACGAGGTGTCGATGGACGCGTCGATCGATTCGGGTTGAGTCGCAACTTCTTGCTTGCCTCTGAAGTAAGGCTGGATGTGCTCGGTGGTGCCGTCTGTCTGCTGTTTTATCAGCAACATTCTCACTGTGAGTTGAAATTTGAGTCTTCCTAGATCGTTCAGTTCCTCACCGACTTTGTAGGCGATAAGCGGTATGATGTTGTCGACGTCCATGTTTTTGTCAACGTCCAGCCTCCAGCCTCTCAGATACTTACCTATGGCGTGCTTCGTCCGCGCGAACTGTAGTTCGATAGGTTTGTGTTCCTCTGGCAGTTCGACGAGTTCGGCTTTCCTCATGCGCGAATAACCTCTGAGCCCACGCTCCTTCGCTTGGAGTTTGAGCTGTTTCACTGTGGGTTTTCGTCGTTCGTCGGCGATGCCGAGCAATTTCAACAGTAGAGGTTTCCTCAAACCGGAGTAACTGATTACTCCGCGTTTTTGGCAATCCTTTTCAGTTCTCGAACGGTAATCATCCTTGCTATATCAATGTGTAAAAACTTTTTTCTAAATGAAAAATAATTATATTCAGATGCGAAGTCAAATCTCTAATAGGGTTTTTCACATGTGAAGTCAAATCTCTAATAGGATTTTCATCGCTATGTTCAGCTGCGAGTTAACATCTCTAGTAGTTTGTTGGTGTGTGAAGTATGTCTCGCTGTTAAATGTTACCAACCCGTCAATACGTTGGATAGTTAAACTTTCAACCAACTTTAAAAAAAGCGATTTTCGTTATGCATGTTAGATTTTTATTCTGAACAGTCAGTTTCGTTTGTTGAGGTAGTTTCTTTTCGTCAAGTAGATGAGATGGCCTCGTACCACGTCCGCTCCGTGGGCTTTGCAATGATGATAATGGCATTTCACACCTTTACCGCATACTTCGCACGTGTAATATACGAAACGCTTTCAAATGGACATCAGGTGTATGCCACAATATTCCGTTGTGCATTTCCTGCAGCAGGTTTCGGTTTTTCCTAGCAGCACATACTCGCAGTTAAAAGGTTCACGTCTTCCCATTTATATATATATATATATATATATATATATATATATATATATATATACACATAAATATATTTTAGTCTAATTGTTTGGCTATCAACACGGTCGCTGCTAGACCCAGCGCCACGAAAATCAGTTTCTGGTCTTCCTGTTCCTGGAAAAGTGTGTAAAACTGCGAGAGGGTGGGTACGCGCCGCGAGGTTCGAGTCGTTTGCTGGTGTGCAGGTAGTATTCTCGCATGGCGTCATCGACGTTCTTGAATGTTTGAACAGCATGGTTTTTGCGCGAGAGTTGGTCGTTGAGGAACTGTATTCTCTGCACACGTTTTTTGGTGTACTCGGCTTGCGCGGCTTGCAGTTTCTCCAAGGCCAAATCGTGACGTTAACGTTTCGCTCACATTTCGGCCGCGTTCGACGTTAGTAATTTGGAGAAGATATAATTGCTGCCGGAAAATGCCAGGGCGTTGACTACTGTACCACCGACCATCATGGCGATCGTAGCCATCTTTTTTATATTATGTGTTTTTTAAGATTACTTCAAAATATTTTCCGGTATAATTCCTTGTTTCACGAGAATGTCCTTGGTGGCCATCGCCATCCCTAAGTCCATGACGAGCATGCCCATGTCCTGCACGTTGAAATCAAGTTTGATCGTTGGTTGTTTTGAGAACCATCATCGTTAAGCGAGCGTAACCTACGGTTAGTCTGGCGGCCATGGCGGCGTGATATGTATCGTTGATGAATGTTTTTCCTTCTGACGACTTCGTGTGTATATAAAATATATATAGATATTTTTTAAACAAAAATTATAACATAACATGCGGATTTATTTCTAATTGCACCGTCTGCTGTTGTGGTGGTTGTTGCTTGTTATTATTATATAGCAGTATAACGACGACCATGCTTAATCCCGTTGCCATGTCGACAACAATCCACAGAGTGTTATGGGTATTATTATTTTTGTGGTGCTTGGCTAAACCACCTTTTCTTCCGGCGGCGACTTTTTAAGGATTCTTAGTTGTGACTAAATGTATCGGTGTCGTCGTATCTTATAATGTAACAAAGGATTTTTAAGTCTAATAAAATCAAATGCGATGTACACGAAACACAGCGAGATGAAAGTCAAGTTGCACACAACGACAGTTTCAAACATCGTTTTGCTTGAGTTATGCTAGAATTTGCTTGAATTTTGCTAGAATTTTGCTTAAGCTAGACGCAACGGTTTGGTCGGTTTTCAACAGGAGTTTGACTTGTTTCGTTTCTGCGAGCTGTTTCTTCACTCGTTCTCGTTCTCGTTTGGTCAGGATCACGTCGTTTCTCACAAGCAGTCCTCGAACGAATCCCTGTCCTTGCAGTGAAACAGTGCGACCCATTGCGTCTGTTCCCGAAAATCTTTCAGCACAGAGTGTAATTTCTGCGTCAGAACCCAAATGCTGTGTTTCGTGTGTCGGCCCGAGAAGGCCAGGTATGACAGCGCATCTCGTGTTTTAACCATCCCCTTGTTGGCGCTGCAGTCGTCCAGGATGAACAGCGTTGATTCCCCTTTCAGCTTGTCGTGATAAGTGTGCAACCAGTTCCCGGATCGGTTTTGTGCACGTCCGGGTCTGTCATCACCCATGGTCTCTCCGTGTACATCTTGTTCACCCGTAAAGTGGGGCAGAGAAAGATGATGTGGTCGAACACGTCACGATGGAAACCTTCCCGCATGTCGAGCATGAATGCCATCTTGCCGCATCCCATCTGACCGCACACGATGGCGCAGTGGGGATCGCGAGGTAAATCAATAAATGGCTTGCACGAATCTTCCATTGTCTATATTGAGTTGCGCGTCCATTATCACGTAAAGATATAAATTTAACTTGCCAGATTTTGCGCCTTCTTGGTGATTTGGATGGTGATCCCCTCACTGCCATTGTCGATGCGACGTCTGCCGTGTGGTCTGTGGTCGTCCGTGGATTGCATGTCCAGCCACAGCGCGTAATGCTTATCCAGGTACCTACTGAGCATCATGTAGGTGAAACCCAGGTCTTTGACGACGTCGTTGACTTCCGGCGAGTGTCGCTTGATGGCCGGTATTTTTTTTATCTCGTCCCACTGCTGATGAGCTCTCATGCCTTGACTGAACATCTGGTTGGGCACACCTTCGATGGTCACTTCCACTTTCGTGATCTCAGGATTCCAAGTGAGTTTGCTGTTTCTTAGAAATGGCTCGTATTCCACCACGGGAATGATCAAGATGCCTTTCATCGATCGAGCCAGCATGTTCAGGTTGATGTTCCACAACGTGTTGCTCTTGTTCTTGACGATTGTCCGGTGCAGCAGCACGCGATCGTACAGGATGGACAGCTTTCCCAAGTACTGGTTGCAAATCTGCTGGGCCAGCTCGTGACCATGTTGAACTCTAGCGAGATGTTGTCGATGACGTAGATGGCCTCGGTGCCGGGCCAGCGTGTAGATAACCTTGCCGTAGTTGTTGAACGTGAGTTCGTATTCCAGCCGGTCGCCCGGTAAGACGGCCTGGGAAGACGGCATATGTCCCCCAAGCAGCTCGAAGTCGAGCAGTATGCAAAACCGATTCCCGTATGCCTTGGCGACAGCTTTTTCTCCTGCTGTTATATTGCCGAGATGGTCTGTACCCCATACGGATTTTGTTCAATACGTCGTTATTTCAACAAAGTCCTTGATACGCCATGTCATCGCATTCGTTCCAGGTTCTCCAGAGGTCCGCGTAACAGTAAAACACGTCACTGTCGTCGATGCTCAGCACCTCGTTCCCGCTGATTTTGATGGTGGTTTTCTTGACGATGGCACGACCCAGGTTGCGCATGATCGTGCGTTTTTTTATCGTGGACTGCAACGTGATCTGAAAAGCCAGTGAAGTCATGACGTCGTTCGCGCACAGCTTTGACACCCAGGGGGCTCTCTCGGTCTTCGGAAAGGATCTAGCTTTCGTCAGTATTGCAACATTGTTTATATTGAAACTATGTATATTATAAGTTTAATATATAAAACAAAAAATGGCTGACGATATTCCCATGGACGTTTTCGACGTACACCAGCTGAACGACAATGATGCAGCAGCCATGGACACCTCGTTCATGGGTGACACCGTGGGCAACGAGCTTTTAAAGCAGGCTTTGGACGAGAATTTCCTCTTAGGGAACCTCGGGGTCTAGACGAAGCCTTGAAAAACGTGAACAAAATGGGTAAAATGAACGAAAACGATGAGCACATCGCTCGCGAGAAAAGGAAACTCAGGATCATTGACGACGAAGCCACGAAAACTATCATCGAGAAAAGATTGCGTGACCTGGAAGATGAGAGACGGACAAGATTGGAAGCCGCTTCCTCCAACCGGGAAGCCCTCTGGTCACAAATCAGCCACGTGCGCAAAACCATCGACCGAGTCTTGAACGAGGACACCACGTTGGCCAACATGATCCGAATTCTGTTCCGGGAACAAGGAATCACCATTGCCAGCGTTCTCACCTCTTTGGGCTTCATCATATCAACCCTGGTCGTATCGCTGATGGGCAGTGGTGGTACACCAACAAGCCCATCATCAGGCGACGTCGACAGAGACTGGATAAAAAAAAACCATTTGAAATCTGACTAAACTGACTAAACTGGCCGGCAAAGCCGCCGAAGCGGTTGTTAGGGTTCTTGTCGAAAGAGGTCACGTGGCTTGGTCAAAACCTGTGGGCTTTAGTCGTTGGCGTGGCGGGTGTGGTGTACGTCGCAGCTAAGGAATTTTTAACCAAATGAGGCACAGTTCAACCGCGATCCCGCCGACCACCAGCGCCTTTTTGCGATCGAGGTGCCGCTGATTGTTTGCATGCACGTGCGGGGGCAGCTGCTGCTGCTGTTGTTGTTGTTCTACTTCTTCAGGTGTCGGTGCCACGATGCCTGTTTCGTACTGTGACATGACTCGACTCGCGTTATTGACGTCCGGGTTCAAGCCCAACCTTTGATCGCCAGTGGCGATGACAATTTCATTGTTGTAGCCCACCACTCTGTTCACCCTCAGTTGCATGTCGCTTGGAGCCATGTACAGTCCCGCGGTGAACACGTGGTCGACTTTCGAACAGGTGTATTCCAGTGCGTTTTCATAGCGTTTGATGGCACTCAGTAGATCGACCGGTCTAGCAATGGCATCCTCGACCTTAGCCACGAACTGTTTCTGCGCTTTGTAAGCCGTCACTTCACGACCCACAATGCTGGAATGCGTTTGCGTCTGAGCGTCTGAGCGCCCAGCACGGCCCACACGTACGTTCGAATCGAATCGTTCAATCTGACGACACTGGCACGAGTAAACCCTTTTGAAGTGTCCAGCATGAACATTTTCCAATCATCCGCAGGTCCCTGCTCAAACCTCCAAACGCGGTAATCCTTGCTGTCGTTGAAAGCCATGTAATCATCATTCCACTCGTTCGTCGTGACGTAATTATACGACTTGTAACCCCAATCTTTCACCAGCTGTTTGCTGGCTTCCACGAGAGACATGTTGTGAACGATGGGAATGCCCAAACCTTGGTTTGGACCCGGCAAACGCCAATCGACCGTCTTCGGATCGAATTCACCGCAAACGCGTTCGTATGCACGTCGATCGTATGAATTGTTTATGGCATTCCATGCCACGTTCTGCGGAATCGGGGCACTGATTTCTGTAAGGATACGTCTGATCTGGTAGTACACGTGAAACGAGAATACAGACCGACTCAGGGCATCACAACGAGTGTCGTCACGTCACGCCCCACCCAGTGGTCGTGCACCACACGGCGAAATTGATTCTGCCAGAACTGCATCGGGTTGTTAAACAAAGTGTCTACCTTTTTCACATTCATGACCAAAACCCCGTAATTTTAAACACGTCGATGAACCGAAATATGAAATGTAAACCATCCTTTGCATCGACCACAATACTCGGTTGCGTGAGATTGGTAGCACTTATATTATCACTTTTAGAATAAAACACTCCCGGGTTGTACATATTTGAATTGTTATATATAGTATACATATTTACTTTTTTCAATATGTACGTGACGCTTCTGGGAATAACGAGTGGCGAGTCCATTCAACTGCTGCACGTGATCGATAACACGTCGGGTCAGCTCAAAGTCGCGCTCTGCAACATCACCTACTACCCACGATGGACCAACATCAACGGCAGAAACAACAGGCTGTTCGTCAATAACGCCAGCAACCAAATAACAGACGGCTACTACAGCGTGTGCTCGTTCAATGAAGAAATATTCAAATTTGTGGGAGCCGAACTCAAAATGAACGACTCGAACGGCACGGTCATGTTAGCCAACAAAGAAAAAACGACTTGAAACGCTCGGGTTTACATCAAACGACATACCACCAGAAACCACCGTGACCAGCACGAAATTACCCGATCTCATTCCGTATCGCAACTGTGCATTCATCTCAATCAGCTGAGCATGACTGACAACGTTCAAGGCGAACGACCTTCCATACTGCTGAGAGCCGTGCTGGTGAAAACGGAAAAGTACACGGCGGCACAACCGAATCGTTTTCGTCGCGGCAGTATATGAAATAAATCAGAGGCAACATCACGGAATTGAAAATATCGGTTTTAGACATTAAACACAATCCCTTAAGTATAGGGTATCTCAGCGCGACGCTGCACATATGACAATGACGGAGTCTCAAGGTCCAGGAACACCCGTTAGAAAATGCGCCAACATAGCGATCTCCGACCACGGGGACACACGCGGATTCGTCGAACCCGGAGTCGACAGCAAACTATACGCCTTGCAATTGAAAAACAGCATTTTTAAAAGCATCAGACTGCCGTCCTTTACTGCCGCTGGCGGTGGTGGTAAGAACAACGACCTAGGCGATTTCGTTGATACCGAAGGAGCAGTCAACAACACTCGGTACGACGTGATACGCAACGACGAGGATGAATGGATGATAACCCCAGCGTTTCACAGCAGGCTGTTCCACCTGGACGACGTCAAGATCACGGGTGTCTCCAGAAACACGCAGAAAACTCTCATCTTCAACGACGATAACAAATGGGTATTAGTGCCATCCAAAATGGACTGGAATCTCAACATCACGCTCGACTCTCCCCACGTTTTCCAAACAACAATGATAACTACCTGACGAAAGTCGTGAACAACGGAACGCTGCTCATGGCTTACGTCCCTACGCAAACACGCAGTGTGATCGTCAGCAAGTTGAGGCAACGAGCAAACCTGGGACGCAAAACGTGGGATTGCAGATGGTGTCGAAATTCGACAGCATGGTAAACGTTGTGGAAATTCTGCCGGCGAAATCCACACTGTACATCCAAGTCTACCTCGGCGAACCGCTGTAGGTGCGTTGCGTCGTTGAAATCGTGAAAGGGATCAAACTCTGCTGGGCCAAACAACAACGATACCAAGTTTGCTCCGTTTACGTGCGGGTGAACGTTAACGTCTACACCAGCCTACAGGGAGTCACCGTGGCCGTGGAAGACACGATATCGCTCACCAAAATTTTCCTACTCGACAACATACATCTCATGGGTTTGAAGTGCATGTCCGAGGTATTATCTGATAACAAATTGAAAACATTTCGTAATACATTTTATATAAACGAGATGAACCATCATCCCAATGTAACGCTAGCCGATCTCGGAGACACGCGGGGATTCGATCTGCCAGGCAAGGAAAACACCTCATACGCCATGCGCTTACAAGATAACATGTACAAACGACGAGAAATCATCATCGAATCTCAGTTGAACTGGATCATCAATATTATCCTTACCACCCCTATCTTATCATGGATAATAATGATTGTGGCGTCTCGCTAAAAATAACGGGATACTGCTGGGGAGGTTTGATCCTGGAAGATTAATGGGGATGAGCGTAGCGCCATTACCAGATCAAACGGCTTACATGTTAGTCCCCAATGAGAAAAAAGCAGCGTTATTTTTACTAAAATATACTGATGTGCCAGACTCGTGGATCAGTATGATACAAGGTTCTACTCTTGTTATCGAAGTATTTCTTGGAGATGCCCCCGGAGTAGATATAAACCTTCTGCATGGGTTAAAAATATGCTGGCATGATCGCCATCAACAAAAACGTTGTCGTATTTGCATACAACCAGGAAGAACCCCCACTGCAAACCTAGATATTATGATTTTTCAAAAGGATTTTATTGAACTCCAGACCATTTATATATACGAAAACTTTTACCTCATCAGCTAAAGTATGTTCATCAAACCTTGACTGAGGACCAATTAAATACTAATTTATAAAAAGAGTATATATACAGAATGGGACTGTACCCGGTCGTGGATGAAGTGGCAAAAACACTGGAAACCGTAGACAGGTTTTGTTTGCGACAGATATGCGAGATCAAGCAACAACTAGAATGTGAATGTGATACGCGGTCAGCATTACAGAAGAAATATCACAAGGCCGTCAATTCCGTGGATGGTGTTAACAGCGCTTTGATTTCAGTCAGCGTGGGATTAGGCGTAGCAGGTGTTGGATTATTATCCACCAATCGTGGCCACTAGGCATCGAAATAACAGCCGGAGTGACAGGGTTGATGGGATTGGCGCTTAAGTTCGATTCTCGCAGACTGCAACGTAAAGCATTGAAACACAACAAAATTAGAATTCTAGCCGAAGCGAAGTTAAACATGATACACGATCATATTTCCACCGCGCTCACCGACTCTAAAATCTCTGAGGAAGAGTTTCATTTGTGAAGAATTTTTTTTCAAAGAACAAGGGAAGCAACAGACTGACAAGACTTCATAACGAAAACCAAACAAATCATAGAAGATTCACAATAAACTGTTTCGCTGACATCAACATAACGTAGCCATCCATCTCAGCGAGCTGTAGGTAAATAGCCGAGCCGAGACACACACACACACAGCGACTCGCCCACAGCGCTCGCTCAATGCTACCGAGACGGCAGCGAGGCGACCGGGGAACTGCAGAGAGATGCGGTATGATTTAGTGGAAATCAACATAACGTTGCCAGCCAGTCGGCTATACAAGCGGAGCCGAGTCAAGACACACACACACACACACACTGCGACTCGCCCACAGCGCTCGCTCGGTGATACCGAGACGACGGCCTGGGGGAAACTGCCGAGAGATGCGTTTCATTCACCTTCAGACATCTGTAGCCTCGCTAGTCAGCCGGCCGTGCATCATCAGAGCCGAGCCGAGAGACACACGTACACACACTTATACTCGTCCATGGCGCTCGCTCAAAGCAACCCCCGAGACCTGCGTTTCATTCAGCTAAAAACACCTGTCGCCTCGTTAATATATAACAAGTACGACAATAAGTTGGATTGGTAGGCTTTCGCCAGACCGACCCCATGCTCACTAAGAAGTGATTGTTTCCTAAACTATTTGACCGATTTTCGTGAAATTTTGCATGCATCTCGGTAGATGGTTACGCTATAGCATTAGGAACACTCTCGATGACTTCATTACTTTAATTAAGACTTAATTACATACAATTGTATGACGATACATACAATTGTTTCTCTTCGACACAAAATAGGATTTGTCATGAAAAGTATTAACTTTGATTAACTACGTATTTTTATACGTTTTATCAAATAAGTATTTATGGACAATGACAGTTTGAAGATAAAAATGCATGTGCTAGAAGATTTGGTATCTAATTTGTGTACCTTGTATCGTTTGGCACATCTGCTTGACGTGCCTATCGATCAAGAGTCGTTGTTGTCGAGATATAAACAGCCCTCCGCCTGCAAAACACATTTTTCACGTTTAATGTATTTATTGTTTGCAGTTTCTAGCCAGGGAAGCCAAGCTACAGCACACTCCACCATGCTATCTCTGCTTGCAAGCATTGTCTGGTTGCTGAGTGGTAGGTGTATATGTTGATGTTAACACACAGTCATGTAGCAAGCAGTGAAGTACAATTTCCTCGGCTCCAATAATTTGAAAACTTGATATATTACAATGTGCCAGCTTGCACATGAGGCGGTGGGGTAGTGGTTACACCAAACAATGGCAAGTCACACCCAAGCGTGTATATGGTGTTACAACCCTCTTGATGTCCCAAGCCCTGATATAGTTGGGGTATTGCTCGAGTGACATGGACATAATTCAACATTCAGTCACTGGGTGGTTGAAGAGCTTGATTGGTACATGGAAGGTCCAGGTTCGAATCTATGTACCATTTGAGAAATAAACTATATTGTCGTGAAATTGCTAAAGCACCTTACATGAAACTCATTTACCAAGAATGATCAAAGAGTTATTGCCGTATAATATGTGTAGGGGCGGTGGGATAGTCTAGTGGTTAAGGTGTTCGCTCGTCACACCAAAGACCCGGGTTCGATTCCCCACATGGGCACAATGTGTGAAGCCCATTTATGGTGTCCCCCGCCTTGATATGGCTGGAATATTGCTAAAAGCAACGTAAAACTAAACTCACTCACTCATTTAATACGTGTATGACAACAACATGAATGATCTAAAGTGGGTTATTGCCACAGTAAAATCCTTCCTGCGGTTCGCAGTAACTTCCGCGTGAGGTCGTTAAATTCGAATTTGTGGAATTCTCATTTGCAGTTTATTTACAAGCAGACTGAGTAAATAAATATCTACGTAGCAGTACAAATTCAGATGTATTTTTTTCTACTATATTAGACGTAAAAAACGAAATGTTCACAACCTATCCCGTGGTACACTGGTTTCGAAGTCTCCCGCTCCGATGGCCATGCATTATGAAGTACTCTATACTCAACAGCGCAATACAAACCATCTCAGGCTTGTTATTCCTAGATTGTCCCTGTTTTTCCTGATAGTATGGATAGCTTGTTAACTTTGATCCTGATTATTCTAATAATGTTTGCATTGGTTACTGTACCTTTGCGTTGCTCATTATAAACTATATTGATATACTGAACAGTAAAAGAAACGCAATTTTCGAAAAATGGAATTTCATGAAAGTAAGCGTTCATATTTATGGAACGTTCATTTTAGAGTGACGTAATGATTCCAGATGAGATGATGTCATGCAGTTTGACGTGCATACGAAACTTTCGCACAAACACAACCACAGTGCAGCAAAACAATCATTTTAGCACGTGCATTGACGGTCTGGATGTAATAATAAAACTGTGTCAAAAATAACAGTTCAGTATTGACAATAGGAGGTGTACACGCCACACACACGATGCCTAGACTAACGACTCAGCAGAGGGGAATGGCCATTTGAATGTTGCAAGAAGTTACGTCTGCAACCGCTGTAGCTAGACAAGTGGGCTGTCATCTTATCACCATTACACGACTTGCTCAACGTCATCAGCAAACCGGGGCTGTTGCTGTTCGTCCCCGTACCGTACGGCCACCAGTGCCAACTCATGCGCAAGATCGGTTCAGCTGGGTCACTCACCTAAAGAACCGAACACGAGCAGCAACAGTAACAGCAGCCTAAGTTGTTCAGGGGCCAAGAGTAGCATTATCCAGGTATACGATCAGACGTCGTCTTCGGGCTGCTGGAATCCATTGCCGACTGCAATATGTGGGGACATTTTGACAAGTCAACACCGTCATTAACGTTTACAATGGGCCCAGCAACATCAACGTTGGCGACGTTTGCAGTGGCGTCAAGTTGTCTTTTGCGACCAGTCTCGATATCATCTTTCACATGTTGACGGCCGTTTACGTCTTTGGCGTCGGCGTAATGAGCGTTACGCTGATTGTTGTGTCAGACAGGCAAACAGATTGGGTGGTGACAGTGTGATGATCAGTTACAACCACAGGTCCCAGGTTCCTGTGTTCCTGCAACGTGTAACTTCTGTTGTGTACAGGGATCATGTTCGTCAGTGCTATGTTGTGCCCATGTTTGCTGTACATCCTCAGTTACAGTTCTCTCAGCAGTTCCTCACACAGCAAGGGTGTCCATCATCTGGCTCAGAACAACATTAACGTTCTTCTATGGCCCTCTCTTTTCCCGGATATGGCTCCCACTGAATATGTCTGGGACGAAATTGGACATTGCTGCAGGTAGACAGCCACTCACTTTTGCACAGTTGGAACTGAAACTGGGTTCGAGTGGAACCACTTGCCCCAGGCATTCTTTCAGCCTCTGGTGAACAAAACAAGGTGACGTTGCACGGCCTGGGTGCAAGCTCAAGGGGGCCATACACGCTATTAAAGACTGTCACTTTTAATGTTCAGTATATCCACTGACAGTGTTTTCTATAGAATAAGTGATCAGGTATAATTTTGTTTGTCTTCTATTCAAAAAGCTAGATTTGCGTTTCTTTTGCTGTTCAGTATAGTTATGACTTGTGGCTTCACATGGCTACATACTGTCCATTGAGGTTTCCACAAAGATTCTCGATGCAAATCTACATCACATTGAATATGCTTCGTGATCAGCAATGTGCTTGCCTCGTGATCTAATGACAAATGCAACAAATTCACTTGCATCAACGTCATAGCTCCTGGCTTTCTCGGGGTAAGGTATTACCACCTCTCGGCTACCTTCGGTCGCATGTGATATGTGTTTCTACTTGTCGAAACGTATATACGAAAAACAACAGAAATGAATGGTTAAACCACTCCTTATTATAATATTCAGAGGCCGGTCATTGTTGTGGTACGGGGATCTAGAATGTTTGTTTGGGAAATGGGGTTTTGAAACGGGGAGTGTTGATTGGGTGTGATTTCCTTCATAAAAGAGAGCTGAGATTCTTCTGTTTTCAATATTTCTTACTGTTCACTCGATTATTGTATTTTTCAGGCGTGGTTAATTTGTTAAAGAAATCCACGAATTATAGCGAAAACTATTCATTGCTATATATTTTGTGTGGAAGTACCAAGACGTCACTGCACATCTGTTCATGGCCATACTCGCAACACAAATTATTTAAAATCTAAATATATTCTACTCAGGCGAATTCAAAGAACACCAATTTCTGTTCTATGACACTGAATCTGTCATGGCTGATAGGTAATGCAACACACAGTCAAACTGCGGGTCATGTGCGGGTGTTCTTGAACTGTTGTGATAAGTTTACGATCTTACACTGTCAACATGATGTCTGCAAATAGTCCTGTTCACATTTGAGATATGTATACTCGGCGTTGTTGATGAAGGGTCAGGCTATTGGTAACACTATTTCTTAAAAGTTGTGGAATCAGGCCGTTGAAATGGAATTTTTACGTTCTTTAACGTCCGATGCATTCTGTTACAAATGGCATAGTTTTTATTCATATTGTTAATATAGAAATCCATCTGCCACTTAATGTCAGTGATTTGTACGTGCAAGTCTATGGAAAGTGGAGGACAATACAGATGTATTGATGCTTTTACACTATCGTTCACTGTTCAGGTACCTGTTTGAAATCGCAGCTTAAAATAAGACGGTTTTGGGACACTTTTGGAGAGGGGTCAGGCCATTACTGCAAGCTATGCATGCATTTATGGTCGACGCTCTTTACTGCAAGACGACAACGCTTGGCCTCAGGAGGGCCAGGATTGTCACGGAATTCCTTTGGCAGGAGGGTGTAAAGCGGATTGAGTGGGCAACATGCTCAATTGAGCATGCCAGAGATGCCTGAGATGCCTGAGATACCTGAGATGCGGTCGACGTGTGTACACAGGTAACCCAGCACCAGTGCATCTCCCAGGACTCCTCAGAGCTCTAGCAGGGGAATGGAATGCGATTCCGCAAGCTCTCTTTATGAACTTGATAATGAGCATGAGAACAAGGTGCACCTGTGTCTTGGACGGGCGAGGCGGGTACACAAGATATTGAATGACTTAGTGCTCCATGTTTGTCATTTGCATTTGGGGATTGGTCTATACAACTGATGTTTGCTAGTGTTGTTTAAAATTTTTGTCTGTATATCACAATGTGTCACTTTTGTCAACACATAAAACATTATGTTGACACTCTTACTATTTCTGAGAAACTTTTTAAACGTGTGCTATATATCATTTGACCCTTTATCTATGACGCCTAGTATATAGCTATGTACGTACACTCTTAAAAAAACAAATTAAACGCATAGATGATTTTGAGAATATATATACTTATGTAGTTGCGGCAAAACAATACAAACATACTATTCTATTTCTTTCCAAGTCATCATCTTTGTGTGATTGTAAACAGCTTCAGCATCAAAACGTGGCAATTTTAACTTTTCCCCTTAATTTTAGAAGCGTTTGAAGAAATATTCACCAAAACGTCACCAAAAAATCATGCAAAGCAAAATGCTCGTGCAAGTAAGCGGAAAAATATGCGGTATCGATCACTACAAAAAGACAAACCTGTTTGAGATTCGTTTTTGGCTGGGAAAGAATAAATCATCATGCCACGATTGAGTGCCGCCAATCGAAACATCGTCATAGGCCACCTTGAAGCTGGGGAGTCGCAGTCTGCAGTGGTCCGACATTTCAACGTTCATCAGAGCACCATAACTCGCCTTTGGGATCGTTTCCTGCAGACCAATTCCGCCCAAGATCGCCAGAAAAGCGGCCGTCCAAGAGTTAACCACCCAAGCCCAGGACCACTACATCCGGGCTGCTTAATGGCTCATCGAGTTGCCACAGCCGTGGAGACTGCACAACGCATCGCTGAGAAGAATTTCCGACCAAACTGTCAGGAACCATATTGCGTGAAGTGGTGATTCGACCAAGAAGACCAGTTGTAGCCCCTGTTTTGAGAGGCTTCCATTCGGCGCAATCGCTTGCGATCTGATGAATCACTACTTCTCCTTCACCGTCGAGATGGAGGACAGCGTGTTTACCATCGGAGAAATGAACCTTTTGCCTCTAAATTGCATTCGACAGGTCGACAGATTCAGGGAGGAAGTGTGATCGTTTGGGATGTGATTTCCAACACACAAAGATCTGAATTAGTGGTTTTTCAGGGGAAATTGACAGCAAACTGGTATATCAACGAACTCCTTGCACGTCATTGGCTTCCAATTATGGACCGACAGAGGGAGTTGTTCCACTTTTAACGTAAATGTCTTGCCATGGCCTTCCCGATCACCAGATCTAACTGAACCCGATAGAACACCTGTGGGATGAACTCATTCAATGTGTACTTCAATGTCAAAACACGCCTCAGACAATTCCACAACTGGGCATCTAATTGCAGGAAGAGTGGGGAAGATTTCCACAAGATCGAATTCGTCGACTTATCCGTTCTGTGCCGAGACGGTGCCGAGCAGTAAGTGCTGCCGGTGACTGCACAGGATGTCGACCCTTTGGTGAAATATCACGGTTCAGTTAAGAAAAAAAGGTTGGCGCCCTGTCTATTTGACCTAAAACCAATTAAAAGGGGATTAAAAGAGGCAAAGAAATAATCCAGTGTTTCCACAAGGCGATAATCCGGATTATGCGATTGAGAGCACAGGCAAAAGGAGAATTACTTTATTTCGTTCATTATATTTCGCATACAAAATGACCCAACATGAAGTAGGTGAGATGCAGCATCTGCAAACACACTGGTTCATCTGAAAGATAATAAAAAAGTTGCTTTATTATTTCTTTTTACACATTCTTTTACACGGGCTTTATAACCTCATTACACCACTCAACTGCTATATATAAATTGTTAGAATTGTTAACAAAATCTATTAGATGATATGCAAAACATGGTCATGTACATTATTCGGATCTGATATATCTATTGTACTTTTATAGTTTTCTTAGTGACATATTGATGTTAGGCATTGGCAAGATGGTTACTTATATGTCTACTTGGACACAGGGATGAGTATGGTCACCTTTCACCTTTCACAATGTCACTGACAGTTGACGCAGTGGAGTTACAGTTCTTTTCTGTGCACTTCCAGGATATCCAGTCACTCTTAACTCGGTACATGAATCCACAAACACACATGTATCTTCCACCACGAGATGTAGGAAGAAATCGCTGATTTAATTGTGCAATTGCCGTTTCTAAACTGAATGCAATCTACCACGAGTTCCTTTCCTTATATATCCAAATTGAATGAAATGTGTTCATCATTGTGAAATTCACTCTCATATATATGATGACATTTTGAGTGAACTATGAGAGTGAACTATGTTCACGCCTTACACGATGCTCGCGTTATCGAAAATCTTAAAACAACACCTGCTAGCGGATTAGTGTGACTCTAACAACACCTTCAACATCAAAGTTTACCACGGGTCGACTTCCTGTCCATAGCGAAATTTCAAAAGGTCGACTTCTTGTCCATAAACATTGCTGCCAGTGGTGGCCATACAAAGTACTGAATTTGACGTCATCTGGTGGACTCAAGTAAACATACACAACAGTAAAGACTGCTGTTGTGTTAGCGCACTCTTTGTCTATTCACCTCTTTACCATTGAAATTACAAGAAATAATTGCTCTTCAACTAACGCAATAAATTCTTCTAAAATGGCTTATACGTTTTATTCTCCTTTTTTCAAGAGTGAATAATTTTTCTCACGTTAGTTTATTGCTGAAATATTGCTGATGCGACGTTAAATCTTTTGACAGCAATGTGATTGGAAAGCAAGATTCGGGAAAAACATGGTAAATATGCGGACCTCGCCTTTGAAATGTCTCGCTTGCATCCCAAGTACACTATACACTGCCGACTGTGTAATGAATTTACAGAGACTGTCTAACACCTTGTCAGTGGATGCCCTTCATTGGCACAAACAGCATATCTTAAAAGACATGATGTCATGGCTCGTTGCTTTTACTACCGTCTCCGCCATGCTTGTGGCTTTGACTCCGAGGTCCATCCATGGTATGACCCTGAACATGTCCAGGGCATCATGGAAAATGATGCTTTCAAACTTTTGTAGAATAGGCCTATATACAGCCTCAGAAGAATTCCTGCCAAAAAAACTGATCTTGACCTTATTGATAAAGCCAATGAATTTATTTATATCGTTGAATTTTCTGTCCCTTTTGACAGCAATGTGATTGGCAAGATTCAGGAAAAGCATGGTAAGCATGGTCTTTGACATGTCTCGCTTGCATCCCAAGTACATTGTCCTCAGGCCCCCCATTGTTCTCGGTGCCCTTGGTTTGGTACCTCCTGATCTCTTGGCGCAGATCAGGAGGGTGCCCGGATTCTCCACCGGGAGCACAGCCCTTCTGACCTTCGTGGCAATGCAGAAGGCTGCAGTGTTGGGGAGTCTACATCTTCTCTGGAAAGTTCTTGGTGGGTTCGATCAGGCAGCATTTCCTGAGAGTAATCCCATTCGCTGTCTAGGCTGCGTCCAGAGGGGGCAAGGGCCCTGAGCTGATAATGAGCCTTACCAGCCTGACTGTGCCAGGATCGCCCAAACCCTCTCTTCTGCATTTTCATCTTTATCTGTAAAACATAATAATAATGAATTTGTAGAGCGGCTATCTTCCATCTGCAGGTGTTCAGCGGCGCTTGTGGCAACAATGTCAAAAGACAAGTTAGTAAGCTTTTGTAAAGAGGTGGGTTTTCAGATTTGTTTTTAAATATCTCGATTGATGTTGCAGATTTTAACTCATGGAGTAATGAGTTCCATAGTTTAGGAGAAGCGACCGAAAATGATCTTTCTGTCAACTTTGTTTTTGTGTTCGGTAAAACCAGTCTCTGATCGTGAGCAGACCTAAGAGCATGAGTAGGATGGTAAACTTGAACAAGTTCTTTCAGGTAACCTGGTGAGTTCTCATCATGCAGAGCGGAATACGGTAGAACGAGGATGCTCTGATTGACCGGAGGCCAGTGCAGCTGCTTCAATATAGGGATGATGTGGTCGAACTTTCTTGTCCTCGTGATGACTCTTGCAGCCATGTTTTGCACCCGTTGAAGGTGTGATGACGAACTGGATTCAATCTGGAGGGAGTTGCAATAGTCTAATGATGACGTAACATAAGAGTGTACAAGTATCTTAGTGGTGTCGGTGTCTAGATATTTTCTTATTTTGCTGATGTTTCTAAGATGCATCATGGCAGTGCGGGCTGATTTCAGGGCATGGTGAGTTGCAGATAGAGTCTTGTTGATAGGAACACCAATATTCCTTCCTTTATCTGTCGGGTGTATCTCAACTCCACCAATGGAAATTGGTAGTGGTGAAATTTTCTGTTACTGATGTTTAGTTCCTAGTATCATAAACTCTTTTTGTCTTCATTTACTTTCAGAAAGTTAGCGCACATCCATTGACTCAGGTCATGTACACATGGTTCCTGTTTGGCTTGACATGGTAGGTACATTGATGGTTTAGCACAGATGTAGAGTTGGTTGTCGTCAGCGTAGAGGTGGTTGTCATTGTCAAACATGATGCTGCCAATCGGTAGGATATAGATGGAAAAGAGTACTGGTCCAAGTACCAATCCCTGTGGCACACTGTACGTCAAGTCACATGATTGGGATGTCGCACCGTCGACCTCCACACTCATCTTGCGGTCCGTGATAAACAACTTGAACCACGTCAGCGCTAATCCTGTTATCCCTGTTGTGTGTTCTAGCCGTGACAGCAGAATGGAATGGTCCACAGTGTCGAACGCAGACGACAGGTCAAGTAGAGCTAGGAGAACTAGGTTCTGTCCATCCACAGATCTGAGGAAGTCATTCTCCACTCTCAGGAGAGCAGTCTCGGTAGAGTGTCAAGATCTGTACGCAGACTGAAACATATCGTTCAGATCATGCGTCTTTAAGTGTTGATTCAGCCTTGCCAAGATGGCTCTCTCAAGTACTTTAGAGAGAAACGGCAAGTTTGATACTGGCCTAAAGTTTTTCAATAAGGACGAATCCAAGGATGGTTTCTTGAGGATAGGACAAATAATTGCTTCTTTGGAAGAGTTGGTCACAGTTCCTTCATTGACTGAAGCATTGATTATCAAGTACATTTCTTCCACGAGTGCGGGTAAGCAGTTTCTAAGAAGCCAAGTGGGTATCGGGTCCAACCAACATGACTTGACAGGAGATTTCTGGATTATGTCTGTTACTTCCTCCTCGGTCGTCAACGTCTGTTGTTGTTTGGGGGCAGCATCCGTTGACATCTTGTATATTATGTTTTACAGATGAAAGATGAAAATGGAGCAGAGAGGGTTCGAGTGATCCTGTCACAGTCAGGCTGGTAAGGATCATCATCAGCTCAGGGCCCCTGCCCCCTCTGCACGCAGCCCAGACAGCGAATGGGACTTCTCCCAGGAAACACTGCCTAGTCGAACCCACCAAGAACTTTCCAGACAATATGAAGGCTCCCCAACACTGCAGCCTTCTGCATTACCCAGAGTGTCAGAAGGGCTGTGCTCCCGGTAGAGAACCCGGGCACTCTCCTGATCTGCGTCAAGAGATCAGGAGGTACCAAACCAAGGGCACCGAGAACAATGGGGGGCCTGAGGACAATGTACTTGGGATGCAAGCGAGACATGTCAAAGACCATGCTTACCATGCTTTTCCTGAATCTTGCCAATCACATTGCTGTCAAAAGGGACAGAAAATTCAACGATATAAATAAATTCATTGGCTTTATCAATAAGGTCAAGATCAGTTTTTTTGGCAGGAATTCTTCTGAGGCTGTATATAGGCCTATTCTACAAAAGTTTGAAAGCATCATTTTCCATGATGCCCTGGACATGTTCAGGGTCATACCATGGATGGACCTCGGAGTCAAAGCCACAAGCATGGCGGAGACGGTAGTAAAAGCAACGAGCCATGACATCATGTCTTTTAAGATATGCTGTTTGTGCCAATGAAGGGCATCCACTGACAAGGTGTTAGACAGTCTCTGTAAATTCATTACACAGTCGGCATTTCATGTTAATATTTTCTTTAAGAATCACATTTTGGCAATTGCGAGTGGGAAGTGACTGGTCCTGAGCAGCAAAAAGGAAGCCCTCAGTTTCACATTTGAGACCAACCGACTTCATCCAGGCGAAGGAGTCGGTGGGATTGCTATTCTGTTCCACACACTGCATGTACACACGATGCAATGGCTTCTCAGAAAGCTTCTCCACAAAAGACCTACTCTGGGCTCAAGATAGTCTAATCGGGCTCTGTGCCTTCCACTGGGGCAAGTCCCATCTCCAGTATGGTTGGTTTGACTACCGGAAGGCTGACTGGGCTGCGGAAGTGAAAGAACATTTTTCTCTTTGTTTTCAGTAACCCATATCATTTTAATCTTTATATCGGCAATGTTGCGCCGTGATGCTCGCCGCTGTCAGTAGAGGCAGCAGCATTCCGTACTTGTGGTATAGATGGCAGCTGATGGTGCTCAAAGCGTGTTCGACAAACAGATCCACCTCGAGGTCTTCGCACATGTACAGTCGACGGTCCAGCGGAATGGGAAGAAGATACGAGAGCGATGCCGGTGTAGATTTAAGTCATGGCCGACGCTATGGTTTTCGTCATTTCGGCTCCGAGTCGGGATTTGTACCTCGCCTACACTTTGTCGACTTCTTCGGTGGGCATCTTGTAAATTTTCTCAGCGGTGACGCTCTCGCCCAAGTATTGCTTTCATGTGACGCTGGCCATGAGCGACACTAACCTTTCTTGCTTGGCGCCCGCATTGTCGTCGCATATTTGCTTTAGTAGGTTGTTGCTCTCCATCTTAAAATAATATATCATTCTATTTTTTAATCTAAAATAACAAAATACCACGCAGCCGAGACAAAACGATAGGAATGTCAAGTGACATAAAACGAGAATTTTGAATATCATTTTAAATACTGTGAAACACGGATAAGTAAACTCCTAGGGATCATGGCAAAAGTTGCTACTTATCCGTATTGCCACTAATCAATCCAAGCAAGTTTGTATCACATTTCCAAGTAAAGTGAATGGACATCGTATCCCCATTGTATCAAGGCAACCTGACCTGTTCATCAGGACCATTCATTAATTTATATGCAGATGAAAATAAAAGAAAATAAATAGATGAATACAAATTTGATTTATTTTTAATATCAACATTCATCATCAAAAACAATTTCATATTTCATATACATATACATCTAATATCAACTGTTATGATTTCACGAATCAGCAAATCACCATCACACTGTCGTTTCGCTATGGTGTTACTCTAAAAGTTTCACGAGAATATCACACAGAAAATGAGTCAACCAAAAGAAGTCCTTGATACATGTCTGCTTGGATTTTAAACTACATTTCAAGTATTTCCTTGTCTTCCATGGACTTCGCCGGTAATTTCCGTTTACCTTTGACAATGTGTTCTGAAATTCCATTGTCTATATTGTGTTGTGCTTCCATAATCAAGTACAAATATAAATTTAACTTGCTGGCATCTTGCGCCTTCTTGGTGATTTGGATGGTGAACCCTTCGCTCCTGTTGTCTACGCATCGCCGGAGGCCGTGCAGCCGATCGTTGTCCGTGGATCGCATGTCCAGCCACAGTGTGTACTTGGTGGTCAGGTAATCCTGGATCGTCACGTCAGCGAGATGAAGATCCTTGATGACCGCGTTGACTTCCGGCGCTCGTTTGATCGACGGCAGTTTTTTTCCAGATCTCGTCCCACTGTTGGTGGGCTTACATGCCTTGACTGAACAGCTGGTTGGGCATGCCTTCGACGGTCACTTCCACTTTGGTGATATCGGGGTTCCGAGTATGTTTGATGACTCTTTGAAACGGTCAGTATTCCTCCAGGGGAACGATAAGAATGCCTTTCATAGATCAGGCTGGCACGTTCAGGTTGATGTTCCACACCCTGTCGCTCTTGTCCTTGTTCTTGTCCTTGATTTTGATGGTCGTTGTGCTGACGATGACTCGGCCTATGTTTGGCACGATCATGCACTTGTCGTTCTCAGACTCCAAAGTGATGTGAAAAGCCAGGCGAGCCGTCCCGGGGATGTTGACATCGTTCATGCCCAGGTTGGGGAATTGAAACCAGCAGCGTTTGGTTTTGATTGATCGTGCTTGCATTATTCATGATCATCACGGATTGACACTCAGCTTTGACCCCGAGCGGTTCCCTCAATCTTCGGAAAGGATCTAGTTTTCCTCCGTATTGAGATGACATTGTTATATTACATATAAAAACTTATATGTTTAATATAAAATAATGGCCGAAGGCAGTGGCGATGATTTTTAAATGGACAACTTATCCACTCGACCTGCCCGACACAGCAGCAGACTCATGGGGAACACCAAAGACAGCTGTGGACGATCATTACAATGCTTTAACCATCAGAGGACAAGGGCAACCTGCGGGTGAAAGCCCATCCAGGAGTCGACTTCATCCGCAACGAATTGAACCTGAGAGATTACAAAAGCAAACCTCCACCGAAGACCGATGAAGATCTGCAAAGATCTGCAAAGGGCAAGCACCAAGCTCGGAGGCGATCTGAAAGACGTGCCGCAATGCAAACAAATATTGGCCACGTACTGGGACAAACCCTAACCCGGTTTCGAATTTCCCATCAGGGAACTTAAAGCTCTAGATGAGGCCCTGAGAACCATGAGCGGATCGCTCGTGAACAACTGAACGAGCTCGAAGACCGCATAGCTCACAAAAACAGAAAACTGTTTTCAGACGATGTCGGATCGCAGACAAAATATTCGACCTGGAAGACCAAAAATCTGCTCGATTAGAAGCGGTTTCGCAGAACAGAGAAGCACTCCAATCGCAAATGAGCCAAGTGCGAGAAACCATCGACAGAGTCTTGAACGAGGACACCACGTTGGCCGACAGGTTCCGAACTCTGTTCCGGGAACAAGGGATCACCATCGCCAGCGTTCTGATGGCGCTCTGCTCCATAATATCGACCTTGATTGTCTCCCTGACTGGCGGTAGCGGTAGCAGTAGCACGCCACCATCACTTCCAACCGGCAACGTCGGAGACTAGAGTGGCGTCTTGTGACTGATGTGTCGCCAATTTTTCGACCACCACGCGTGCCACCGGTCGAACTTTCGTCAGCTGCTTCTTAGCCACAGGAAGTGCCACTATTCCCATTTCACCGGTGTGAGTCACGTTGACATCAGGATTAACGCCTAGCTTTCGGTCGGCGGTGGCGATGACGATTTTATTATTGTATCCTTCCACTTTATAGATCCTCAGTCGCATATCGCTCGAAGCCATGTACAACATCTACAGTCGACTTTAGACCTGGCATTTTGTAACACCTCTTGGTAATGTCTGATGGCGGTGGGTAAATCAACCGGCTACGAGACGGCATCCTTGACGTTCGACAAAAAATGTTTCTGCGTGCCGTAAGCCATTCACTTACGACGATACCGGAAAGCGTTTGAGCCTACGCTCCAAGAACGGCCAACACATACATTTCAATCAAATCGTCCAGTCTGACGACACCCACGTGAGAAAACCGTTGCGACGTATCCAGCATCAATCTTTTCCAATCGTCTTCCGGTCCCTGTTGAAACCTGCACATTCTGTAATCCTTGCTATGAGAAAGACCCTCTACGCGTGAGATCTACGACGTGAGATTTTGCGTACGTCTCGCCACCCCATTCTTTCAGCTTTTGCTGGCTTCCACGAGAGGCATATTGTGAACGATGTGTTTGTGTACATTTGAAAATCTCTCATATCAACTATATTTTAAAATCTCTGACACTAAAATCCTGCTAATTATATTGTATGGTTCTGAGGTATGGGGTATTCAAAGGGGCATACAAATGCAAGCTTGATCAACAACTAGATATAGTGTACATGGTGAATCCAGAAGATACCCAATCTATATCTTAGAACTGAAACGTTCTGTCTTACATTGGGGGAAACTCATCACAACGCGTCCTCAACACTATCCATCAAAAGCATATATAATGTTATTGTATTTGGTTGAAAATGCAAGTGATGCTAGAAATAAACATAACTGGGCTTTGTTAATTCAAAATACACTGTTTCAACTGGGTCATGGATATGCATGGATGGACAGGGAGTTGGGGATGTTACAGCTCTTTTATCCATTTAGCCCAGCGGATAAGTGCAGTTTTATCGCTGAATTGTGCACTTCGTGTTACAAGCATGAAATTTGGCATAGTTGTAGCTTATACCCTTCTTATTAAATAAAGATCGAGATTCCTCGCAGATGTTATATATTTTTCATATTTTTGGGGGAAAAAGTGAAACAAATCATTTTTTACTTTTTTCACCATAACCTTTTTAAAAATTCCCCTATTTTTCCAATCATCTTCCGGTCCCTGTTGAAACCTGCAAACTCGGTTATCCTTGATATGAGATCGTCCCTCCATGCGTTGCTCGTGACGTGAGATTTTCGTACGTCTCGCCACCCCATTCTTTCAGCTTTTGCTGGCTTCCACGAGAGGCATATTGTGAATGATGGGAATACCTAACCTGTGATTCACGCCCGGCAGACGCCAATCCGTCTTTGGATCGATTTCCATTTCGTCGCAAACACGTTCGTACGCGCGTCGATCATACGGATTGTTCGTCGTATTCCACGCCTCGTCGTGCGCCAATTTCTTTCGGGGTGCCTCTGCCTCTGAAAAGAGCATGTTGAGTGTCATTCAAAGTCACACCGCATCCGGTCATGGCGCACAACACAGCGAAGTTGAATTGATTCTGCCAGAACTGCATCAGATTGTTAAACCAAGCGTGCATCATCAAGTTTGTCACGGGAAACCTGTAACGTTTAAACACGTCGATAAACCTAGCTTGGAAGTGGGAACCATCCTCCGCATCGACAACAATCTTCATGTGATTGAGCTCTGGCAGTGCTTATACGATCGCTTTTGGGATAAAACAACATGTTGAATATCATTATAATTATACATATGTTCAATATTATGTACATGACACTGACGGGAATACACAACGGCGACCCCATTCAACACGTCGGGTCGACTCGAGGTCTTACTTGCGATATCACAAACTACCCGGGATGGAGCAACATCGACGGTTCAAACAAGTTTTTCGTTGACAGACGGTGACACACATTGACCGACAGTCACTACAGCATGTGCTCGCTCAACAACGAAATCTTCAAACCTCTGGGAGCCGAACTCAAACTGAACCATTCCAACGGCACGGTCATGCTATCGAACAACAGGTAAAGCAGCGTGAGACTCCCATGAGGGCTGTGCGTTCATCTAGATCAGATAAGCACGACCGATAACATTCAAGGCGAATTGACCATGCCGGTCAAAAAGGAAAACTACAATGATGGCAGAACCGAGTCGTTTACGTCCCTGCAGTACAAGAAATTAACCCGTGGCACGATCACGGAATTAAATATATCCGTTTTAGATATAAATCATGACCGAATACACAGGTTATCTCAGAACGACGCTGCACGTAAAACAATGACACAAGTTTCTGGTCCCGGAACCGTGCAGCACGTAAGAAAATGCGCCACCCTAGCGATGGGGGACAATTGAGGAACCTGGAATCAAAGGCAGTCTGTATGCCCTGCAACTGAAAAACAGCGTGTACAAATGCACCGAAGTGCATGGCGGCGGCATCAGCAACCTAGGAGATTTGGACGATGTCGAAACCGGTGGACTCGTAAACAACTCTCCATACAATATCACTCGTAACAAAAATGACAATGGGTGATGGTCGTTGCATTCAATGGTGGTCTAGAGGATTTAAACGATGGCGAGACACGGGGCACCTCCGAAAACCGCATACAATCTCGTCTACACCGACGACAAACAATGGACGATGATCTCACCTAAAACAACCCGCTTCATACAATCACCTGACCTCGGTAGTACGTCAGTGAACATGTTAACCCCATGTATGTGTATACAAATATACGTTGCATGGTATAAAGCGTTAACACATAAAAATCTTGGAAATCTTACTTCCACGAGTACTTGGTTAAGCATGAATAAGTAGTAACAGTCACAAGAAAAAAATGGTGATTTCCAAAAATTTCCAATTTGGAAATATCATATTTCCAAAAAATTCCAAAATTGGATATATCATATTTCTAAGGCTTGGAAATTTTTGGAAATTTAGGAAGGATTTTACCACGACTTCTTTCAGTTTCCCAAGGATCCCCATGAGTGTACAGACTGTGTATTCATCCTCCTAGGAGTGTATTCGTCCTCCTATGCAATCAACTAGGAACCAATTAGGAGATAAACCTAGACTGTTTGAAAATCAGAGACATGCTTTACTGAATTGATGGCGACTAAATTTCAATTGGAACCGAACGCGTAGCGTGCCGTTCGTATTTTTTCTAACATTACAACATAACAATATTCTGTCCAAAGAAATCAAACTACTGTTTATTTAATGCAATTATGTAATACCCGAGATCTTGGGGGTTTTTTCATCCCAACTCCACACGACTAAAACCAGCCTATTGTTTTGTGTGCCGTGAAACTGTACCCCTCTGGCCACACTATAATGGAATCGTCTGACCTACTTATTTTCTTCGAAGTAGACAGTTACGCAACAGTTTGAAATGGCGGACGAGCCAGTGTTTACATTTTGCGAAAGGTTGAAATTTGAAGTGATAGTGGACAATACTTGACTGACTGTCGAATCTGAACCCTGCAGAATCGAAGAATAGATCCTTTCCTGATCAACCTACGACCTGTAACTCATCAAAGACTGTTGATTTTTATGACCGGCCGATCATGATTTCACGTATTGCCTCCACCCGGGCATGCGACAAAAGAGTGACAGTGCTGCTGCTTAGTGTACATGCGACTAACTTGTGATTCCTTGGAACTTTGTTTTCATCGTTTGGGACTGGACTGTGTCCAAGCGTTTTTCAAAGTAGATGAACATAACAGTGACAACCTTGCGTGGAAGCTGGCAGAGAGCAGAATTATTTTGTGAACGATGCAACGGGATATGATGGAGTATGACTATGAGTGGCATAAATGTGGTGTTTCGCCAGACCATTAGATCTATCTTGCAAATTTCCCATTCTAAACGGAATTAAATATACCATTTACCAGGTAGGTAAATGTTTACTAATGTTTTACTGCATATTTGGTATAGATAGGGATGTATTTTTACAAGGCTTTCTGATTTATATGTTAGATATTGTTTTGTTTATGTTTGGGGCTAAGTATATTGTAATTGAGTTGGAATATTTTTAGAATAGAAGGTAATATGATAGTGAGGTTCCCTCATAATTGTGTGTTTGTGTGTGTGTGTGTGTGTGTGTGGGGGGGGGGGAATCATATAATTGTATTTTTCGAGTTTAAATAAATGTTTTATCAGCATTTCCATCATGTCTGTTGTGTTGATATTAGTCATGTTGGTGGTCAAGCTGAAGTAGTGCGGCAGTGTTCTATACGTGCGCAGTGAAGCGCAATGAAATCAAACGCATTTTGAATCCAAAGATTTCCAATTGCCTATGTGGAATATTCGAAAGTCAGCGTCAAAATCCATGGAGTTGTTGTTATGATCCGCCATTATTGTGGTCAAACGGAAGTAGTTCTCACTATAAGATTTGTCAATGCGCGGTGAAGCGGCCTTACAATCAGATGAGCGTCAATCCACAATTGATGCCGTCTGATTTTTCTGAACAACCAATCAGAATCTAGTATTTTCTTGATTCATGGTAGAATTCTATATATTAGTAAAACCAGGGACACTATAAGACGTTGTAGATTGATTATCCCTGGTATAACTTCACTCATCTGCATCCTTGTTGTTCTAAGTGTCAAAATTTGATATTGACTGTTTATTTGCCCTCGGTATTGCTAGCATTTTCCAAAATACAGTTTTAAGTGTATGTTTTACTTATTATCCACAGAAGCGCAAATAGTTTTTGACCTGTCTCGGTTTCCATAAACACAAATTACATAGACCTACGTTACATCATGGATTAAATAAATGTTTACCGGACCCACTGACTGACTGGACAGGGTTTATTACATGTCATAAAAGTGAACCCTTGCCAGGGAATAATAGGCTTATTGTAGTAGAATACATTCTCTTATTGGTACCCTCTAATTAACACCTGTCACAAGGGATGGACCGTTTGGGTGGTTTATCATTGCGTAATCAACAGTCAACAGACCATGAAATGTTGTTTTAAGACTGTAGGCGAATTGGGATGTAGGCGAATAGAGAACAACCCGTTTGGGTTTGTGGTCAGAGACGGTGTTATGCAGTTGGTGTATTCACGAAATATCAATCACTGATGAACACATTTAAAAGGGCACTGATCCAGAGCAATTTCCGCGCACTGGTTGTTGCTTTTGTTTTTGTTTTTCTCCCCTGAGTACTCGGATGCTATCTCAGTATTTTCGACTAGTTCGTGACCTTTGCTGCGCCACCCGTGTGCGCAATTGATAGTATAGGTATAGATTGATCAACAAAAATGAAATCTTTTTCACTCGATATTATTTCCATCTTCATTTTTATTATAACAAATGAAAACATTTTGAAGTTTAATCATCTGCCAGTGGTAAAAAACGTCAGGACTGCAAAAAAACGAAGTCAATGTATGTCTTTATATTTTGTCTTATAATCCTAATTATTTTATTGTC
The DNA here is from genome assembly GCF_003918875.1 of Haliotis rubra. Taxonomy (NCBI): domain Eukaryota; kingdom Metazoa; phylum Mollusca; class Gastropoda; order Lepetellida; family Haliotidae; genus Haliotis; species Haliotis rubra. The sequence continues at coordinate 562,968 of NW_025767204.1, read as the reverse complement.
ATATTTGTATGAATTTTGAAACTTAATAAAAAGCATACGATCTGCTTATACTTATAGTGTATTTATAAGATGACTGTAATATCTAGACATTTGATAGAATGCCAACATGAATCATATTTCGCACACGCCCTAGGTGTATGTTGTCTGTCTCATTACGCTACATGGCGAAAAAAAAAAGGATTCTGTTGAATGCTACCAAAAATGAATAAAAACAAAATGCAAATATTAGAAATAAGACAGACTAAAGTCTGCAACAATGTCAGGCTATTACCTTGTTCGAAGAATGTATCCATCAATATCCACATAGCTTTAGTCCCAGTTTTGACAGTCCCAAATTTGACAGTGAAATTTCTCACTTCTGTAATTGATCTAGCCAGTTATCCCAATTTTGACAGTGAACTTTGGTACACTTGTTAGCTCTTCTCGTGCCCGTTTTTTGACATTTCTGGTAAGGGTATAGGAACCAATAGAGCTTTGGTCTGGATGTGTATGCTGATTGTCCGCTCTTCTGACAACAGTCCCATCTGCTGTTGTAGTGACTGAGGCTGTTTTCAGGCACTGACATCTCCATATAATGGTACCATTCCCGTTGGCAGTTCGTCTCAGATACCTATATCCATCCAGTAACAATTCTCCACCTGATCTCCTACCATCTAAATTGTTACCTTTCCCAGCCATGATGAAATACGATAAGAAAATGTGATGTATATGTGGGCATATATACTTTGCAAGTAATTGGTAAAGCTCCTTCTGCCATCCTGCTCATGACGTAACTTTTTTTTAAATATTGCATTCATACATTTCAACGGATAATGCTGCTTCTTGCATCCTTTTCTCTCAGTTGATTGTGGTATTAGTGTTCAAGAATGTTACTTGTTCTGTACTTCTCTCAGGTGATTGCATTTACATAACTGCCCTTAATTGGTCCACATAAAGGAACAATATGCCATTCATCTGCAGCTGACAAAGAATCCTGTTCCATGTCAAGTGTCTTTTGACAGTCTAATATGCGAAAAAGGGATAGATCGTTTCAGTTTTTTTCACATTGGTGTATAATCTCATTGGTCATCCAAGATCGCACACATGGCAACTAATTGCATCCTTTAATTGCAATTTAATCCTTTGATCAATGTCTGTTTTTGTACCTCAGCTGATAATTCGTCTTGATGCACTTCCATGCGCATATTACATAACATGTAATACATTTGTCACATCAGACCTTAATTCATAATGCTGAGTATTTACTCCAGACACAAGAAATGCGAAATGGGAACCTTTGTCGGGTAATCTGAGTGGTATTACCATCATACCTGTTATAAATTCATTACCTGACCATCAAGTGAATGATGACAAATAACATGTGTAGGTTTATACCACCAAACACTGGTTACAGCAAAGGGAGTAGTAATCGCTGAATTGCATGCAATGTTAATTGCCTGAAAAAAACTATGGGCCGACACTGTTTGGAGGATACGAACGGAACTTCATTGTTGCATAAGAACTACATATAAGCATCTGATGCGTACTGAAGTTAAAATTGTATATACCTAAGTAAATGTTCCTTTGTAATAGACATCATATGTTTACATAGCATGATTAAATATCGAGGTAAAAAAACACAGAAATAAGATCAAATTGGATCAGTCACTATGTTATCCATGCATTAGAAAATCCGAAAACCATACACTGCTGGGATACTTTATTGCGATCAGGCAGGAACTACCGGGGGTATTCTCAAATAACAGCATCTGATGAGCATCCACCCTTCCCAATGTTCCGCTGTTTGGGTTGAAGAAATTTTGTCAAGGTGGCCAGAAGCCCAGTCCCTGTGTCCGTCACGATTTCGGAATGGCTAATGCTCAACTTGAACATAAGTTTATTCCTACACCTCGTTGGTGCAATATGCCGAAGGCCAAAGACAACCCACGAAGAAGAAATACCGATACCTTGAACGTCGTCTTCAAGAACTGAGACACCAGTTTCAAAATGGAATGTTAACTGTTAGACAGTTTGCTGATTCAGCGTCTCTTCTTTCACATCTTTAATATATTTATAATGTACTTATAAATGTGCATGCATATTTAAAATGTTGTAATATTTTGTAACATATCGTAATATGATGTAATGTAACTATTTATAATTCCTGTAAAATGTAGCATGTTGTAACATGATTAAATAAAATCTGTCCATATAGTCTCTCGTTACCACTCGTGGCTTACGCCTTCTATGTATTTTATGTGTTTTATATTTCAATGTATATATGCTAAGTGAACTGAGACTGAAATATAACACTATCTTTATACATATATTTGGCTCTTTTCTCATTAGGTGTGCTCTCATTCGCACAATCCGGAATATCCTCTTCTATCAACACGTAGGCCCATCATTGTCTCTATAATCCAATGTTAATTGCTAAAGGACGGAACATCGACGTTTTTTCTTAACTCATCCGTTTGGACCAAAGGTCGATAGAGGGGAGTTTCCATGTATATTCTCACGCCATTATATAGATAAAAGTTACTGCAACCAGGTGAAAGGAAGTATATATGCATAGTGACAAGCAGCAAATTAACAACAACAGGTAATTCAGCCAGTAGCACATCGTTGGGGCCAACAGGAAAGTAAGATCAACAAGTCGAAATTCACTTCATTGTCCAAATGATGGAATCAATCAACATTCAATCAGCTTGTTTATCCTAAACGATGTACATCGAAATGCCGTTCTATGCAATAAACAGGGAGTTGTTATCACGTAAGTGGTATGTTTCGTTATGTATCCCCATACTGTTTACTGCAGTATAAGTGAGATCTGCTTCAGTTTGCGAATGACCAATCTTTTGAAGTTGACTTAAGTTCTACTTTAGTAAACTGCTACCTAACAAATTGATCTCAGATTAAAACATCTCATTCCAAATTCGAGTTTTCTATTTCAGGTACTAAGAAATACTGAAGTTTTACATATTAGATATAAATATATCGGTACCAGTTTGACGTGTCTGATCATGAGTTAACTAACATAGTGATTATATATTTTTACCATTACATGTGTCATTAACACGTCATTTATGCCATTATAATGTTCTCTAATCCATTTCATCATACAGCATTTATTTCATTCAATGTTTTGAAGCTCATATGATAACATGAGAAATGATACTGTTCCAGTTCCTTTTGAAGTGTGAAATTATTTTTGTTCCTCAAGTGTTCCAACCAATATAGTCATTATGGTTACAAACGGCCTGATTTTAATACCTAACAAGTTAGATGTTATACACGAATGCATGCACACACACCCACACAAAACATCCTTAATTTGTGAATTCTGTTCGGACGATAAAGAAATATCTAATTTGATAAGAATCACTATATAAACTATCTTCCCTTACTCTGAGAGAAGCATGGCGTTATTCGTTCAATTTTTAATAATTTTATCTGCATAAAAGAAGGTATTATCAAAAATGTGAAACAAACTTCCGTATACTACCATTTCACTAACATTGCGATATTGACCATGGAATAATGTTAAGTTTAGTCTGTTTTCAATGTCATAATATGTGAGGTTCCTCATTCACACATACATACAAACTGACAGCATAACACAAAACAATATGCAACCAACCAAATTCAATACAATACAACTTTCACCGCCAGTGCATATCACACTGTTAACGAATCTCTCAGGTGTGTTAGAGTGATAATCACATCGCGACATGATTAACAAACCTATAGCTCAGCAGATTTTAATAACTTACCTTTTTAATAAGAAAAGCAAGATTTATGGATGTCAACTTCTTTATTGTGAATAACACGATGTTTCGGAGCATATGCTTGCTCCTTCATAAGGTGAAAATCAGGTCACTATAAAGAAGTTGACATCCATAAATCTTGCTATTTGTTTGCATTCCACTTCTAAATGCCCATCAAAGATTTAACTTACTTCCAGAGGCTTCCTTAAGAGGCATAAAAACTTGCAACTTGGTTTTCCTTCGAGAGGCTGGCTAAACTGACTTGACTCACTCATTAATTAACAAGGCAGTAGGAAATCTCATATTTCCAAAATTGGAAATGTCTTGGAAACATCATCTTTCCAAAATTGGAAATGTCTTGGAAACATCATCTTTCCAAGACATTTCCAAGCTTGTAAATGTGGACTTTTTTTCCAGTGAGTGCTATTATCAGCATTATTACCCAGACCTGTGTTGGTCGGTAATGACAATATAATTGGCAGATGTTCAGAATCAGGTTTTGAATGGATGTCAAAAGATAATATTTCTCTGTAAATGGATTGTGATGCTATGACATAATCAATAACGTTACAACCGGTATTACGAATAAAAGTAAAACTACCATCATCTTTATCGCTTCCACAGCGACCACTGAATATGTGCAAGTTAAGAAGTCTACATAGATCAATCAGGAATTTGGCAAGTACATTTAGACAATTGTCACAACCGCCATTCCTTAAAATGATCAGATATGTAATCCTCTCAAAATCTGGTGAAGTATACTTATATAGTCATCATGAATGTAATCATCTATTTTGTCGGTTCTTCCATTAAAGTCTTCACATACATTACTTTCATAATCTGATAAGATGGACATGAAATCCTTGTAATCTTCCATCCGTTTTTACAATATTATCTCTGTAGAGGTTAGAACCTTCCGTTTGAATGTACACAAAAAGGAACAACACATCTTTCCCAAATGGAAATAAAGATTAATTTCTTTTAATATTCTTTACAAGACACATTATTGAATACCATACTTCCACATGCCATCCTTCCTGTAGTTGATATCCTTGTCCCAGGTACAGCGAAACACTGATGCTTCGGGGAAAGGTGAGAATAATCGTCATAAGTCAATGTTTCTTACATATAAAAAATATCCAAATTATTAACAAAGTCAAGCAGTCAATTTTAAAAAAGACAAGCAAATTTAAAAAGACAAGTATTGTTGTATTTAAACATGGGGAGGGGGTAGACTTTTAAGAACGGGATAGTGGATATAAATACTTGCTCCAATTAAAGGTTCGTCATCGTACAACTACCTTGGTATGTTATTTTCTAGAAATCTCACTTGGCAGGCATCTATAAGCAATCTGACTCTGAAAGCTTAGTAGGTTCTCATAACTGTTCAGCGTACTTTGTGTAAGTTTGAAAATCTCACATATCAGCTATATTTTAAAATGATCATATATCAAATTGTAGGAAATGATCATTTTTCATCTATACATGTCTTTCTACCTTTAACGGTTAGGTCTACGGAAGTCAATTTATAATTACCCGAAAATGGGAAAATTGATGAACACTTTTCAAAACGGCCACCATATAGGCTAAATCAGTAAAATAAGTATGAGATCATTCCATGATATAACATTTTATTTTCATCATTTCTTTGCAAATTCAAAACGAGAAGCCTTGCAGATTGTGGCCATTTTTCATTTGGGGGAAAAAAGTGAGAAAAAAATAGATTTTCCCGAAAGTTTCGACTTAACTCAATTTTAAATTTTCAAATCGTAATAAATCATGTATGGTGAATATTGCGAGAACAGATGAAAGTTTATTTGAAGGAATATATCATTAGATTTACTTACATGTGTATTGTATGAGCTTGGTTGGCTATGGATCATCTATAAAAACTATATCAAAATCAACACAAACATGTTTGATTTCAACATCAATGTCAAGTAGCTATCTTGTCGATCTTTTGCAAGTTACTCAGTCATCTCTTGCATGTACTTATATCTGGTTTGACTGAATCAGAAAATCAATTACAGTCTTATCAACATTTGCACAGTGTAGTGCACTTAAGAACTGCTTTTGTGCACTTGCACCAATTTGAGCATTTTTTACACATGTATTTCAGCAATTCCTGGCACCTCTTTGATGTACATAGAGGTCAAAGCTCTCCCCCAGAGAGTTGTTGCCATCCCCAAACCAGAGGGCTTGGTAACTCCTGTGATGTCATCAGGGATTGCCCCCAAATATAACTCCCCTGATATACAGCTCTCTCTATATATGCATCATAACTGATTCTGTTCGGGGTATATTGTCCAATGTTTCTCCCCTTAGTGGCCAACAAATGCTCTCTTCGCCAATTCTCACAGAGAATGCCCAATTTGAAAGACACAAATCGTAAAAAAATAAAGACAATATTTCTGTCACTTGTTGTTGCTGTTTTATTGACGAAAGTGTGACGAACGAAAATCAGAAATTGTAGCACTCAAGGGGAGTTTGTAAAAAATCCATCACATCTCATACAATACCACCATACACGATCGTTGTAATCTATGTGATTGTTCTTTATGATGGCTACATAACACATTGAAGGGAGATATCATTCACAAAGTTCAGTCGTTAATCCCAAAGTTGTGTTTCGTTAAGGAAACAACATTACATGTAACATCCTCTCCACTCAGTTGAGTTTGTTGGCATTATAACAATAAACCTGATCGAGTCAAAGCTCTTGAAAATATAACTTTATGTTATACTGTTAAATGCAGTTCTTTACGCAAAAGAAGTCGATAAAAAGAATCGACATCTCAGAGGTAATATCATGAACTTCACTGACAATACAACAACATTTATAAAAGGTAATATTATTGATCAGATTGTGAATGAATGCCTTTGTAACGTAGATAACAGATTTGCACAAAAACACTTGTTCACATGAATAACATTCATTCCTTCTTTCTCCCTATTCCCTTGTCCGTAATCCCGCTGGATCTCGGCATGAGTCTTGCCCATTCTGTCAGAATTCAACAATGATATTTTTGTAATCTACGTTACCAACTGTAATCTACGTTATCTTACAAACTAAGTCATTGGACGTAATAATCGTCCTTATAAAGATTGGTTTTACAACAACTTACCATATATGAAAGTCATTATTGCTACTTGATTAGCAATAAATATAATATTCATAACAGCTACCGGAACATGTGATAGTTATGAAGGTATTACTGCATTCATTGCAATCTTCGTGACCATACTTTGAGGAGCGTGTACAAAATTGGGGGAAAAGATATGTAGCGGTTTTTTAAAGAGATCGAAATATCATACGTTTAGGTTCAATATCAATGTGTCTAAAAATTCTATGTGATATTAATACAATTGATACAAGCTTCACGAAATACAACTTTTGTCAATCTTTTGAAATTCTATTCAAGTAGTTTATACAGTACTCTGGCCACATGGCCTATTGTACAACAACACGACAGAATACAACTGAGTCACGTGTGGGACCTGATATTAAATACATTTTTAAGATATAATGCAACAGATTTAATAACGTTCATATTTGTACTATTTAACAAGTTTATCACACTATGAATAGCAATGACAGAATGGTTTGGCAAAAATCTAGTCCTTAGAGATGAATATTTACTACAAACAAGTAATACATGAAGCTCATCTTCCCTACCACAATAACAATGAGGACAAATTGTATCTAAGTGACTCACACCATTCTCACACCTTTTCCTGTTTATAGCAAAATCGTGGAGTGATATTCTCATTTTACAGAAAGCTCTTCTCAGGTCTCTATTCCTTAGCGACGATATGTACATTTCCGGTTGTAGAAGGGATAACTTCACTTGTTTATAGTGCTCAAGAAAAGACGAATTATTGATTGAATAATGCCAGTTTTGTATATACATATCAATTAAGCGCTGCTTGAAGATGTAAAGAAAATGTTTCGTATCACCAACATCTTGAGCCAGCCAAGCATAGGAATATCCAGTCATAAATAACAAACTTCGTACATTAGGCGCCCAGGTGTGTCTTCCATCCTCGTCCAATTGTTTCAACATTAAATAACAATTGTGTGGATATCTCCGAGGGTCTTGACTTAGAAGACGAAGCCAATACTTAACTACTTTACACTGGCCACAAACATGCATGGTGTAACACCCAGTTTCTCCAAGAATTGCTTTATTTGCGGCAAACTTCCCAACTCCTTAAAATCTCTTGAAGTAAGACGCATGAAATTTCTCGATAGATTCCTGGTAAGCAGAACCCTATATTTCAGATGAGTACAGTAGTATTGGAGATATCTTGGTGTCAAACAATTTGCACGCTGTGGAGAATGGCAAGTCCTTATACTGTCTAAATAGCTGATATACAGGTAAAACAGCTTTTCCTGCCTGCGACACCAGTGTTTGGCAAGCTTTGGACCATTTTAATACGCAGGAGAATAGCAAACCAAGGTATTTGTAATAGGTTACAATCTTTATAGGTTTCCCACATACTGTCCATGATTCATTCTTTGCAACAATTCCACCTTTCCTAAATACGACGATGTTAGATTTGTCCATGTTAATCACCAGTCCCCATTTGGCACAATACTCCGTTATACAGTTAAGCTGCCTCTGTCGTCCAACAACAGTATACGAGAATGTAACAATGTCGTCAGCAAACAATAGTAGCATAATGTCTTCAATAGACGAGGAAACAAACACTCCATGTTCACAAGTAGAATACATATCACGCACAAGTTCGTTGATGAAAAATATAAACAATAAGGGACTTAATATACATCCTTGCCTAACACCAGATGACGTTGGGAAAGCAGGGGTTTTCTGGCCATCCACTTTGACGCAAGATATAACATGACTGTACATGTTCTTGATGATGTTATATAGTTTACCATGACAGCCACGTTGTAGAAGAAGATAGAGTAATTTCTTCCTTGGGATAAAGTCAATAAAAGCCGGATAAAATCGTCCCCTTGGCCTACTCAGATACTTTGTACATAGTGCTTGGAAAACGAAAATGTTGTCTATTTTTGAGTATCTTTCTCGAAATCCTGCTTGGGACTCAGATATAAGATCATTTACCTCAATCCACGTTCGTAATCTATTTTCCAGAATTGTTGCAAACACTTTACCAAGTACATTCAAGAGGGAAATCCCACGATAATTATTCGGCTCCGTCTTGCTTCCACATTTATGCAGAGGTAGAATCATCCCAACAACCCATGGTTTTGAAATGATGGCTAACGACACCCAAATAAAGTGATCATTTCCAAATGCTTCAACCGAAGAAATTCTCAACAGGAGAACAATTGATTTGAAATATTGTGAAACTATATCCCAATAATGAAGTAAATTAACAAGCAATCTTACCTGTTTCACAGGGAATTTCCCGAATAAAGATGAAGTTTCCCCTCCAAATTTGAATTTCGTGAAACCTCACTTAAGTGCTGCGATCATGTGACAACAACCGGTGGCAACTGTTGTAGGTTATCGAATTATTTGCCTGGGTTCTCTGACTATGCTACGAAAGCGAAATCTTTTACTTCGAGTAATATTTTGTAAGATTCCATATCAGGTGGTAACGTAGATTTCATAACGTAGATTACTTTCACCGTTTGCAAACTACCATGATCTTGACTGGAAGCATATTGCACTCCCTCTTCGGTTTTATTACACTATGAAAACACAAAGCATTCATTCTAATCACTTTTATAGGTAGCTGTTATTCATGTTTGCGTACAGTAATGGTAACGTAGCTTTCATGCTTAACACAACTATTTTGATAGACCGGGTTCGTCTTTGTGTACGGTTTTATATGGTACGATGTGTTCCAAGATGACGTTTTTTCTACATATAATATATCCAGTAAAAACTTGCGAGCTTTCAAAACAAATGTTTGTCAATATATATGCATTTTACACTGCATTTTACGTTCAGTAACGTAGATTACCGCTATTGTGGCGACATATTTCGTAGTGTCACATTTGTTTTGTTTATTATGATAATCCCTTCATTTTTTCATAGGTTTTCATGTCCGTACAACCTATTGGACGTGATTTTAAACGCCCATGATGGTAAACATAATAATTGTATCCATTTGTTTAAACACTACAGCTTTGGCGACAGCAAGAATAAATAAATTGTGACACATGTTTTTTCTGTTTTTTTTTTTTGAATTTCCATACATCCAGGCCATACAGTTCATTACATAACGGGTTGGTATAAACACGATTCGAAAATTTGTACAAAGTCGATTTACTTGCAAATGTGCATTCAGGTTGAAATGAATAGGTACTTGAAAATATAAAAGCAGTACATTATATACAGCGCTAGATTAACAGAACAGACTGTGACATAGTGACCAAAATTTTGTGAAGCTGTCATATTTGCAATTTGAGTAGGCGTTAAAACGTTCAGCATAATATGTTGTCTTTATGCCTTCTATAATGTAGTGGGCGGTGGGGTAGCCTAGTGGTTAAAGCGTTGGCTCGTCACGCCGAAGACCCGGGTTCGAATCTCCACATGGGTACAATGTGTGAAGCCCATTTCTGGTGTCCCCCGCCGTGATGTTGCTGGGATATTGCTAAAAGCGGCGTAAAACCAAACTCAGTCAGTCAGTCAGTCTATAATGTAGTTCAAATTTGGTGTTTTATCTCTTTGTTTCATTTTGTATATATACTACTCAAAACAAGTTAAGGGTCAAAACTTTTAATGGCCATAACTACAAATATAAATAACAGTGAAATGTAGCGATCATATAACAACTCGAGCCAACATTTCATGATAACCATAACGGGAGATAAAAACAGCAGGAATGTCAGTGATTGCTGATCAATAAGGTCAAAGTGACCTACTGTCAGAAGTGAAAATTCAAACGCCAACATCGGACTAATAACGGATGTAACCACCTCGAGCAGTAAGACAAGCAGTTACACCTCTGTCTCATACTGTTCACCAGACGTTGGAAGAAGGCTTGGGGTATTGCCTGCCATTCTGCAATGAGATACTGGGCCAGTTCTGCACCGTTGTTTGGAGGGGCGTGGTTGTTAAGAAGCCGACGTCCTAACTCGTCCCAAGCATGTTCCATAGGGACTAAATCTGCTGAATACGCCGGGCATTCCATGTGCTGAACATTGTTCTGTCTAAGGAAGTCCGTCACAACACGGGCACGGTGTGGTCGGGCATAGTCATCTTGGAATATGGATCCGACGCCGATACGTTGTAAACATCACAAAACCAAGGGATCTGATAATCTCCTGTAGATAGCGATTTCCGGTCAGGGTACCATTAATGACATAGAGAGGTGACCTTTGATGAAAGGAAAACGCACCCCAAACCATGACACCCCCGCCTCCATATGGCAAACGTTGGTTGACATTAACGTCAGCAAAGATCCCTCCTGGACGCGGATACACACGAGTTCTACCATCATTGAACTGTAGAGTAAACCTAGACTCGTCGGAGAAAAGAACTGATGCCCACTGTGCACGTTGCCAACGAACATGGCGTATAAACTACTATACACGGAATGTAAAGTTTTATTCATGCATAATGCAACCAGCCTCCTCAATAACATTACATGATGACATCGCATGACCCTTAACTTGTTTTGAGTAGTATATTATATTTCACTACTGTAATTATCAAATTCAAAACATGGTTTCTCTTTTCACAATATCCTAGAATCATATTTTTCTTGGAAAAGATAACATTTGACCTGGTTTTTTCGAATATCCATTCTTCTATTTTCTTCCAAATAGTTTATATGACTTTACAGTCACAAATTAGATGTACAATTGATTCTTTCTCGGATTTGCAAAATGTGCATGTGTTGGAATCTTTATATTTCATTTTTGTTTGCAAATCATTTGTTGGCAGAAACCTATGCAGTATGCTGTATTGAAACCAAGAGTGTTTTACACTATTTGAAGGTTGTTTTTTCTATCGTTTCCCATATGTTATCGTCAATATACTCATTAAGTTCTTTTTGCCACTTGTTTCGGTATGTTAAAGGTTTTCTAGATTTTCCATTTATAAGTATGTCATTAATATCTCTTCATCCTTTCGGGTTTCCTACTATTTTTCGTAAAAGATTGGGCAAAATCGAGCTTGGGTTTTCTCTTCAATGTGGACGTTTATGGATTTGCAGTAGTATTTAATTGATTCTACTATTCCTTGACGCTCTAGGAAGTCAGTTTTGCACCCAAACGATTTTTTTAATTGTTCCACCGTTAAAAAGTGACCTTGGTCGTCAAACATGTCATTTATGTTAGTAATCCCTTTGCTTGAATAATGTTTATAATTGATTTGTTTTTCATCTATCTTACTATTGTCATTTAACCATAAGGCTTGGAATAAGATATCACATGCATTTTCTGCATTTTCTGCTTTTCTGGTTACGAATTTATCCCATGATTTCAAAGTGTCTTTCCAAAAATGATTTGTTTCTTGTGCTATTACTGATTCAAGTATGTGTGTTTCGCATGTTTGTATAAAGCCGTCGATGTCGCAATGTGTCTTTGTTTGTAGCAATTTCCTTACTTTTGAATCTGAGTTGGTGAGTCTTTCAATCCATGATATTTTTTGTGATTGAATAAGAATTATTATCTCTGGGGCTCGTATTCCTCCGTATTCATAATTCTTTGTGATAGTTTCTCGACTGACTTTGTCTGGTTTGTTTTTTACAGAAGCGTAGTAGGGCCACGGTGAAATGTTTTTGGGGGGTCACTATCTCCTACGTAGGACTTAGTATCTCCTACGTAGGACTTAGTATCACCAACGTAGGACTTAGTATCTCCTACGTAGGACTTAATATCTCCTAAAAAGGACATAATATCTCCTACGTAGTACTTAATATCTCCTACGTAGGACTTAGTATCTCCTACGTAGGACATACTATCTCATACGTAGTACTTAATATCTCCTACGTAGGACTTAGTATCTCCTACGTAGGACTTAGTATCACCAACGTAGGACTTAGTATCTCCTACGTAGGACTTAATATCTCCTAAATAGGACATAATATCTCCTACGTAGTACTTAATATCTCCTACGTAGGACATACTATCTCATACGTAGTACTTAATATCTCCCACGTAGGACTTAGTATCTCCTACGTAGGACTTAGTATCACCAACGTAGGACTTAGTATCTCCTACGTAGGACTTAATATCTCCTAAAAAGGACATAATATCTCCTAAGTAGTACTTAATATCTCCTACGTAGGACTTAGTATCTCCTACGTAGGACATACTATCTCATACGTAGTACTTAATATCTCCTACGTAGGACTTAGTATCTCCTACGTAGGACTTAGTATCACCAACGTAGGACTTAGTATCTCCTACGTAGGACTTAATATCTCCTAAGTAGGACATAATATCTCCTACGTAGTACTTAATATCTCCTACGTAGGACTTAGTATCTCCTACGTAGGACTTAGTATCTCCTCCGTAGGACTTAGTATCACCAACGTAGGACTTAGCATCTTCTACGTAGGACTTAATATCTCCTAAGTAGGACATAATGTATCCTACGTAAAAACTTAATATCTCCTACGTAGGACTTAGTATCTCCTACGTAGGACTAAGTATCTCCTACGTAGGACATACTATCTCCTACGTAGTACTTAATATCCCCTTAGTAGCACATAATATCTCCTACGTTGTACTTAATATCTCATACGTAGGACTTAGTGTCTCCTACGTAGGACTTAGTATCACCAACGTAGGACTTTGTATCTCCTACGTAGGACTTAATATCTCCTAAGTAGGACATAATATCTCCTACGTAGTACTTAATATCTCCTACGTAGGACTTAGTATCTCCTACGTAGGACTAAGTATCTCCTACGTAGGACATACTATCTCCTACGTAGTACTTAATATCTCCTAAGTAGCACATTATATATCCTACGTAGTACTTAATATCTCCTTCGTAGGACTTAGTATCTCCTACGTAGGACATACTATCTCCTACGTAGTACTTAATATCTCCTACGTAGGACTTAGTATCTCCTACGTAGGACTTAGTATCTCCTACGTAGGACTTAGTATCTCCTACGTAGGACTTAATATCTCCTACATAGGACTTAATATCTCCTACGTAGGACTTAATATCTCTCCTACGTAGGACTTAGTATCTCCTGGGACGTAGGATTCTATATCTCCTCTCCTAAGTAGGACATAATATCTCTCTCCACGTAGGACTTAATATCTCCTACGTAGGACTTAGTATCTCCTACGTAGGACATACTATCTCCATACGTAGGACTTAATATCTCCTACGTAGGACTTTAGTATCTCCTACGTAGGACTTAGTATCAGGACATAATATCTCCTACGTAGTACTTAATATCTCCTAAGTAGCACATTATATATCCTACGTAGTACTTAATATCTCCTTCGTAGGACTTAGTATCTCCTACGTTGGACTTAGTATCTCCTACGTAGGACATACTATCTCCTTCGTAGGAATTAGTACCTCCTACGTAGGACTTAGTATCTCCTACATAGGACTTAATATCTCCTAAGTAGGACATAATATCTCCTACGTAGGACTTAGTATCTCCTACGTAGGACTACGTATCTCCTACGTAGGACATACTATCTCCTACGTAGGACTTAGTTTCTCCTACGTAGGACTTAGTATCACCAACGTAGGACTTAGTAACTCCTACGTAGGACTTAATATCACCTAAGTAGGAGATAATATCTCCTACGTAGTACTTAATATCTCCTACGTAGGACTTAGTATCTCCTACGTAGGACTTAATATCACCTACGTAGGACTGAGTATCTCCTACGTAGGACTTAGTATCTCCTACGTAGGACTAAGTATCTCCTACGTAGGACATACTATCTCCTACGTAAGACTTACTATCTCCTTCGTAGGACATAATATCTCCTACGTAGGACTTAGTATCTCCTACGTAGGACTTAGTATCTCCTACGTAGGACTAAGTATCTCCTACGTAAGACATACTATCTCCTACGTAGTACTTAATATCTCCTAAGTAGCACATAATATCTCCTACGTAGGACATACTATCTCCTTCGTAGGACTTAGTATCTCCTACGTAGGACTTAGTATCTCCTACGTAGGACTTAGTATCACCAACGTAGGACTTAGTATCTCCTACGTAGGACTTAATATCTCCTAAGTAGGACATAATATATCCTACGTAGAACTTAATATCTCCTACGTAGGACTTAGTATCTCCTACGTAGGACTAAGTATCTCGTACGTAGGACATACTATCCCCTACGTAGTACTTAATATCTCCTAAGTAGCACATAATATCTCCTACGTAGTACTTAATATCTCCTACGTAGGACTTAGTATCTCCTACGTTGGACTAAGTATCTCCTACGTAGGACATACTATCTCCTTCGTAGGACTTAGTATCTCCTACGTAGGACTTAGTATCTCCTACGTAGGGCTTAGTATCACCGACGTAGGACTTAGTATCTCCTACGTAGGACTTAGTATCACCAACGTAGGACTTAGTATCTCCTACGTAGGACTTAATATCTCCTTAGTAGGACATAATATCTCCTACGTAGGACTTAGTATCTCCTACGTAGGACTACGTATCTCCTACGTAGGACATACTATCTCCTACGTAGGACTTAGTATCTCCTACGTAGGACTTAGTATCACCAACGTAGGACTTAGTATCTCCTACGTAGGACTTAATATCACCTAAGTAGGAGATAATATCTCCTACGTAGTACTTAATATCTCCTACGTAGGACTTAGTATCTCCTACGTAGGACTACGTATCTCCTACGTAGGACATACTATCTCCTACGTAGGACTTAGTTTCTCCTACGTAGGATTTAGTATCACCAACGTAGGACTTAGTATCTCCTACGTAGGACTTTATATCACCTACGTAGGACTTAGTATCTCCTACGTAGGACTTAGTATCTCCTACGTAGGACTAAGTATCTCCTACGTAGGACATACTATCTCCTTCGTAGGACTTAGTATCTCCTCCGTAGGACTTAATATCTCCTACGTAGGACTTAGTATCACCAACGCAGGACTTAGTATCTCCCACGTAGGACTTAATATCTCCTAAGTAGGACATAATATCTCCTACGTAGGACTTATTATCTCCTACGTAGGCCTTAGTATCTCCTACGTACGACTTAGTATCACCAACGTAGGACTTAATATCTCCTAAGTAGGACATAATATCTCCTGCGTAGGACTTAGTATCTCCTACGTATGACTTAGTATCTCCTACGTAGGACTTAATATCTCCTGCGTAGGACTTAGTATCTCCTACGTAGGACTTAGTATCTCCTACGTAGTACTTAATATATCCTTTTTAAGGTTCGGATTATGAAGTATGGTTATTTAGTTGAGAAATGAGTCAGTGAATATTCATGACACTAACGCAGTGTTATTGTGTGTGTATTACGTTGGGGTGACGTGGACCCTGTTCTAATTGCAGTTATGGAGGTTTGGGTATGGTTATGTTTAATCTATCATACATACATCTATTCACACACGGGGCGGTGGTGTAGCCTAATGGTTAAAGCGAAACAGTGAAACAGGAGATTGTGTGCGTGTCTGGGGATTTAAGTCGACCGTTTCAGATTAATCTATATAAACGTATATCGATCATTTCCTACAGGAAATATTAAGTACTACGTAGGAGATACTATGTCCTACGTAGGAGATATTAAGTCCTACGTAGGAGATATTAAGTCCTACGTAGGAGATATTACATCCCATTTCGCCTACATCCCATTTAGCCTACAGTAATTAAGGATGGCAACTCATCCACCCCTCATTCAGTGAATGGGATGGCCCATATTTCCTGCTCAATGTCGTCAAAAGAATATGTTCACTGTTTTGTTTTGTTATTTTATTAATTAAAGTGGTTTGTTGCTTAATAATGCAAATTGCTGTAATATGTGTGAGATCAAAGTCACTTTATATCTATGATGATAAGATTTGATATTTTAATAAAGCCTTAATAAAGTGGCTACTCTCAGGCTTCCTGCTCAATGTGCAATTTTGTTATGTTCTCTTCTCCGTGTACTATTGTTTTAATATAAAGTATATAAGGGGTGTGAAATGTTGTTTGTGAAATCAAGAAGATTGAGTCAGCTGACCGACGACTTCGCTTGCAGATAGACCATGGTGCTGGAGTCCGCTCACGTCCTCGCAAGTACAAGGAACTGGACGCTAGACTGACTCGCTTGAAGGACCAGTTAGCAACTGGAAGAAAGACAGTGCTGCAGTTTCTGGACGCAGCTGGACATTTAATTAAACAGCATATACATTAGATTTGTTGAGAACAATGATATGAACTTGATATCTTCAATGACTTGATATATAACTTGATATATTTGTGCTTATGTGATTTGATATAACTTGATATGTTAAGTTTATGATTATATTATTTGATATATACTTGAGATATTTATTTATTTTATATTTTATAGATAGATTTATAGATAGATAGATAGATAGATAGATAGATAGATAGATAGATAGATAGATAGATAGATAGATACTATTAAAAAGGACAACCCAAATCAACCCGACTCACAAGTTTGTTTCTCATTATTTGGGTTAGTCCATTAAACTACAGTGAACAGCATACAAATCCTATGTTCACTCATGTGTAAATTTGTTTTGATAAGGGTGTAGGCGAAATGGGATGTAGGCGAAATGGGAACAAGCCAAATTTATAGCAGAGCTGCTCAATTTCCTTATTCCTTTGATCATTTGGGTTGGGTAGAGTTGCAAATAAATGATAAGGTTGCGGTAAAAGTAAACTTTTCAATATTGCATTTCTACCTAAGGGAGTTAGATCTCTTGCGAACCATTGATTCATTGATATTTCGAGAGTCTTAAGTTTATCTTTATAGTTGCGTTCAACCATTTCTGCGATGTTGCGAGTAAATACAATTCCTAATGGTGTAAACGAGTCATTCTTCCAGTATAGATTAAAGTTTCTGCAAAAGTTTCTTTTTGAGTTTTTTTCTGAGCCTATCCATAATACCTGTGTTTTGTTTACATTTATTTTTAGGCCTGAAGATGAGGCATATTTACTAAGAATTTCT
The DNA here is from genome assembly GCF_003918875.1 of Haliotis rubra. Taxonomy (NCBI): domain Eukaryota; kingdom Metazoa; phylum Mollusca; class Gastropoda; order Lepetellida; family Haliotidae; genus Haliotis; species Haliotis rubra. Next base: position 545,127 of record NW_025767204.1, on the reverse strand, counting down.
AATGTCGCCTGTACACATTTTCTAGTGCCATCTAGTATCAATAGAGTATCATCAGCGTATTGGGAAATTAGGTATTCTGTATCTCCAATTTGTATTCCTTTTATTTTATTATTATTTCTAATCATTGTTGCCAAAATTTCTGCGCACAGTATAAAAATATAAGGGGAGATGGAATCTCCTTGTCTGCATCCTCTTGAGATATTGAAATAATTTGAAAGGAAGCCATTTACAACTACACATGATTGAATGTTATTAAAGAAGGTATTTATCCATTTTGTAATCGATGGTCCAAAGTTAAAGAATAGAAGAATAGAAGTCGTGGCGTGCGCCTGGTGCACGTGCAGTTTGCTTGTTCGTTTCAGTGTGGTCTTTGTTTATGCATGTAACTTTGATACTGTGTTTAGTTGGTCGCTTAGCATGTGATTTTATATTCAGTCTTGAGTAGTAGTAACTATCTCTTCTTTATCTTTAATGTTAAGTTTTGTACGTTATTTATGATTCATTATTCATTTATGTGAGGTTTGTTTACCTTTTTGGTCATTATTGTTGCTAATATTATTCAATGAGTCAGCTATATTTTGGATACGGGTCCTAATTGTTATTTGTTGATTATATATTTATATTTGTTAGGTAGTATGGTTATTGATTAGTGAATATCGTTTGGTAATATAGATAATATAGGTAATTTATTACCCACGTGGTGAACGTATGGGTAGTTGCATACTAATCTCGTACGTCACACGAGTGTCGTATCGCGTTGACCTGTGTCGTAACGACTTGACCGAGATTCTAACGATTTGATTGGATAACCGATGACCTCTCAATTAGGTCACATTCTGACGTAACTATTTTTTCATTCATAACAAACACGTGAATTCATTCATTCTACAACTTAAATGCATTGTGGGAATGTAAACATTGCGAACGTGGCCGTGTCGCTGAGTCGAACTGAGACATTATATCCGTCGAAAAACATAAACGCAATGTTTCCACCAGTGATGTTAGCCGAATGAAGCAACTGCAAACCAAGAAACGGGGTGCTACGGAGTAGTTTACTGTCAGAGTCTGTACGAGGCGATGACAACTGACATACATTCTGACGTCGGTTACCAAGGCAGTGACGTCATTACGTCATTACGTCATGCAAATATTGTACTACAGTACAAACTCTTCCGCAACCTCTTTATGAAACCGGTTTCGGTTTGAAACCAAAAAATTACAAAAATACGCTATTTGGTCAATTTAATGCAAGTAAGACGTGGGTAATAAATAAAATACCACACTCGGTCTCATTACATACGAATTATACGAAATTCGATACAAATGATGCTATGATAGTGGGGGGCTTTGGAGGGGTATTGTTTTGTACATTATACCTTGGCCTTGGTAGTCTGTGGACAAATTTGAAGTAGATTTGGTCAACTTTCTCAGAATCAAGATTCAGATTTCTACACAGAATATTTCTCAATACAGATTCTGTGTCCTCGTTCCTCTCTTCTGGGATTCCATTGAATAAGAGGCTCGGCTTTCTGTTATGAAGTTCTTTCATAATTGCCTCCTGTTATGAGGAGTTTGCATTTTAAGTCCATATCTGTCCGCAAGGTGTTCACCGACGTTTCTAATGACTCGATTTCTTCCGAGTGTGACTCTACTGATAATTCGGCATTTTCGATCCGTGATTTGGTCGCAGCTACGGCGGCTTCAAGCTTTGCTTTAGCCTCTTTCAAATTTGCATCGACATTGTCTATTTTTGCATCTACTTTATCTATCTTTTTGGAAAGGTTTCTTTCAGGCGTCAATATCAGTTTTTTAATATCCTGTAAGATGATGGTATCAGGGAGGGAAGCGTTAGTTAAGGAGCAAGTGCTCATGGATGAGACCTGTTGTGACCTGGTCGCCATATTGCTCGTGTTGAGTGATATGTTGTCTCGCCGTGTTCAAATATCGTGTCTATCTGGAGCTAATAATCAATTCGAATTTCAAGATCACCTGTGTAGTGTATGGTTGGACTAGATATGGAATGAACTCACTCTTTAGGCCTCATGAATCCCTTTGAAATACAGGATAATCACATTGTTTTCCAGAGCTGCAGATACTCGCTCGCTCACCCCATAGCGACCACACATGTTGTGATTGTTACAAACAAAATAGTGATTTCCAGTTGATTTCTACGAATTATACCATGTTTACTTGGTAGTACTGGATGCGTATTTGACTTTTATTCGTGTTTATACGTCTGCTAAGCAAGTACAAATCAAAACGACAGAAGAAATAGGTAATTGGGCATTCTCTCTGAGAATTGGTGTCAGATTGCTTCATTCACTTTCATGAGGTTGCTTGCTCTGTCATACAGCAGCACAACAAATCTCTCAAGCTGACCAATCTGTGCAATAGTGATTTCAAGTGGTGGACAAGCGAGGGAAATAAAGGTTCCTGTAAGTTCAGGAAAAGCGTTCCATACATTCCACGGGGTCTCATTTCCATTTCCACCAAAGGATGACACACTGTCACAGCCTCCCCTGATATAACTACCCTGATATACAGCCTCTGGAAACATTGGAAGGGATCTACTTTTCTCAGGACTCAGGCCTGATGCAAGTTCACGAATTATAATATAGCGAAAGTGTTTCCCGGAACCAAACCCCACCAATACATTTTATGTGTGAAAAGTATTTAACAGCTGTAAATGTGAGGACACTAAGGGTATATTTATAATCTAATGTATTTTAAAAAACAATATGTCATGCTACCGAGAACTAATCCTGCAAAATATGTGACAGGGATATTATTGAAGATGAATGTCACGTCCTTCTTATCTGTCCACTGTATGAAGAGCCCATCTAAGTATACGTCCTGTCCAACATTTTACAAATTCTGTATACTAATGTCAATCGAAAATGCACATCTTCTACAGAATGCTGCTACGTTTAGACAAAATGCACTGTTAAAACGCAAACGCGCTTGTATCACTCACCCATTATAACCGTTTTTACTTGAACTACGGGACTCTGGCCTACAGAACAGAAATAAACAATCACGGACGTTTGATTACAAGAGAGTAGACTAACATGTCTTTGTGACGCCAGTACAGTGGAAAGTAATGCAAAGAGTGTACTCCATCGCCTGATAAAGTACTGCCGGAGCCTTTGATCTTTCACCTAGGAATCACAGAATAGTCTAAACATTTTTAATGGCGGCTCATTAACATATTACCCGGTTCCTCCTGTAGTGGGCAACCGCCTTCTTATGGTTGTACATAAGCACGCAGTATAACCACTCTACTAATTATTTTATTAACATAAGACAACTTACTGTCCATCACTGCATATGGCGGGCCAACGATTAAAGTAACCAGTCGAAGTTTGTTTCGAGCATTATTCGTGTATTCTCATATGTGAAGACAAGATGGTAAAATGTGTTCATGCTGCGTTCTCCAATCTCAACATGATTGAAAGTGACTTGATTAGGTGCCGTGCCAGTAGATGTAAGTATTACCTCTTTTCTGTTGTATGTGCCATCCTGTAAGTTTAAGGCACACAACTTTACTGCAACATCAGGGTTATTAAATCCTTTAGTGCCCTCAAGATCAGAAAGGGCAAATGTATTACACTGCCTGAAGTGATATGTTCCAGGACCTGCAGAATCATGTAGTATTTCTAATTCGACGTGACACACTCAGATGTCCCATATGGCGCGGTGGGCGAGCTGGCTAAGGCGCCAGGCTAGTGATCCAGCGAGGTTGAGGTGTCGGGATCGAGCCCACCTGTGACCGGGTGTAAAAACCTTGGAGTCAACTTTGTGTGCAGACTCTTTCAGTGTTGTCACAACCCCGAGTGTACAGTACACAACCCTGTGCACTTAAACGAACCCACGAATCCGTTGGTACATGACCAAATGGTGGCCACATGAATACCTGCAAACACCTAGTTGCGGGTACAGCAACGTGCAGTGAACTTGGACAAAATACTGTGACCATGTGTCCCACTCCACCAAGCTGTGAATGGGTACCTCGTTAGGATGAGAAAGCCACAATAACTCGGTGCGCCTAGTGGCTGCAAGAGTTGTATACTCCCTAGGGAGTTGAGATTGATAATACGATGTGCCATTGAGATTGACATCCAATGATCGAGGGAAAAAAATACCAGCGCCTTGAGCAAGCAATAGTTGTCTGGATATGTGCGCTATATAGTATCCTATAATAATATGTACAGGGTGGGCTTTTATATCTAATACGGAAACTTTGAGCCCTGTAATAATACCCTTCTTATATTGTATTAATGAGGATGATTCTGTTCTGTCACTATTGTATTTTGTATTTTGTATCTTTGTAGAGTTGAATGACTTCCGCACTGGATATCATCCGTTTATTGATATGGTCAATATTGATGCTCAACTATTAAAAAGGACCTATAGGAAACTCTACTGACTGTTGTGTTGTGTCCCAGTTATTTTCTTGTTAATCCAAGTGTATTTTGTCCCCAACAAGTTTTATAGAATGTATCCGTCTATTAGAGGTCAGTGTTCGATTGGATGTATTCAGTGTGATACTAGCTTCTTAAGGCTTAAAAGGTTCATCATCATTGCGCGTACATAATGATATCCATCAGATGTATGACGTTCTTTAATTATTAGGGCTCCAGATCTTAAAAATCGTTCGATTTATTATTTATTACTATTATATATTATTCCTCCCTAATTTGTTCCAGCTCAATAGAAAGTTCTCAGAATCTCTCCAAAATATCACCAAGATGCCGACAGTGCTGAATCTCAAGGTTCTAGACTCAATAGAAAAAGGCAGATAATTCGACATTTATTCAGAAATCAGATTTCCTTCAATATAAAGTGCAAGACCTATGTGGCTAAAAGGAACAGTTTGGCAGCCATGTCGTGTTGAAAGTTTTAGGCACGTTTTTCAACATTTTGCTCCCAAAACATTCTAAGCTCGAACTATCAGCTCCAGAGCTTTCAGAATTTCCATACTTTGTGTCCAGGAACTGCTCTGCACATTGAGCACAAATGGCCGCCACTCTGAGTCCTACTTCTTGACCAAAGTTACCTTAAAGAAATTTCAAAGACTTCTTCGCGACTTTTGCCAAAGCAAACTTACTGGTGAAAACTAAAGAAAAACTCCTTTTCGAAAGCTATATTTTGAGTCTATGCGTCTGGTAATTGATGCAACCCTTTTCTTGTAATAAACGAACGCAGTACAAGTAATGAACTTACCAAAGAGAAATATATCTTCTCGCATTTAACGTTCAATGGTCGGCATTTGGAACATAGAGTTTGGATATATACTCAAAACCCAGTCCTGGAAGATTCCTTAGGGTAGACAAGATAGATTGCCTTGTTTGTAAGGACCAAGATTCATTTGAGGAATGTCTTCGCGAAACTGATGTTATTCCTACAAATAGGCACACCCATGCTGCAACTATACACGTTTGTGGCTTGTACGTTTCTTCTTATTCCGATAGAAAAGAAAGTTTTTCGAAATCTCGATGAAAATCTATTTTCAGGCTTGTTTCAAGTATGAGAAGCTTTTTACACTGTCAGGCACCACTATCATACGTGTCAATTAATTATAACAATCGGGCTGAAACACCAACAGTGGAAGTATAGAGGGTGACGAAGAAAATAGCAGTGAACAAGTGTGTGCCACTGATATGGCAATGTCCCCCGCCGCTATAGAATGGAATATCTATATTTACTACTTTTAATTTTTTGGTCACATACAAGATGCCTGAAATGACATGGTGTCTGCATAATCACCCAAAGGCTGTTGACATAATTGAAAACATTGGGTGCAATGTTTTATGAAATATCGCGTTTAAATAAGTCAAAGTGTCATGGTGACCTTGAAGATAAGGTCAAGGTAACCCAAATAAACCGGTGTCTGCGTAATCCCCCAATGTAGGCTGTCACCAAATTTGGAGACATTGGGTACAACAGTCAATGAAATATCGCGTTAACAAGAGTTAAAAGTGTGCAAAGTGTCGTGATGACCTTGAAAATGAGATTAAGGTCACGAAATCGACTGGTGTCTGAGTAATCCCCCAATGTAGGCTGTCATCAAATTTGAAGACATTGGGTACAACAGTTCATGAGATATCGCGTTAACAAGAGTTTGAAAAGTGGTCAAAGTGTCGTGGTGACCTTGAAAATAAGGTCAAGGTCACCTAGATTGACTGGTGTCTGGTTAATCCCCCAATGTAGGCTTTCACCAAATTCGAAGACATTGGGCACAACAGTTCATGAGATATCGCGTTAACAAGAATCGGGACGTACGGACGCCGCTGAATACATAGTACCCCGTTCCGCGTTGCGGCGGGGGACAAATAGGCGCTGCATCTAGAAAGGGGAAGCTGCCACTAGTTGAACACAGTTCACAACCTCATAGAAGTTTAAATATTGAACGGGTTAAAATTGTCCCGGTATGTACTAGCAACTGCTCCTAAGAAAAGACACAGAAAGCATCACCATTACTGGACACAGATCCAAAAGAGGCCAAACCTCAATAGGAGATAAATCCCCATGTAATGTTATAAGAAAAATGACGACTTTCGTTACAGATTGTAAACTGTTGGTAATCGCTGTGTATCATTGCGCATCTGTCAGCAGCTTAGCGATATTCATCCCTGAAGTAGGTAAATAACGCACCAGATGTACTATATATAGGTCTAGCAATCTCTACAAAAGATATCTTAATCAAGCAAGGGTTTATCTCAGTCGATATAATGAAGTAATTACACTCTTGAATATAAACTAGTGCTCAAAAGAAACTACACACTGCAAAATGTTACATGAAAATTTACAAAAATTCAGATGAAGTGATAAAACCATACTGAGCCATGTCACACACAGAGACCTATCCTTTTCGAGTACAAACGGCGAAACAAGTTAAAAAAAATAAATTTTTGTGACCAAAGGAGATGAGAATTTTATTTGGTCAATATTTGTATAACGTATTTATGTTGTGTTATAAGGGAGTGTGTTAATAAATATCTTTGGAATTATCCAGAAGATAACTTTCTGTGCAATGAAATTCCAGGTTCAATTCTGAAAAAATAATAAATATAATGAATTCAATATAAGTTATTTGCGTGTAAATAATGATGACAATTTCCACACATTGATTTATGTTAATAGCTCTTAATAGGTGTCTCTCACAAATGTATTCTGTAATATGAGCTTGATTATTACAACCCCATTTTGCATTTGTTTATTGTGTAGCATGTTCAGTTAAACATAACATCAACATGCTTAATTTATCAATAATATATTGATGTCAGCATTGTAAGGATTGTTTACATTTTTGAAGTATATCACACTTGGTCTTATGTATTTTTTTGCAGTTGGAACAGATTCACATTGATTAACAGGAGAAAGAGGGAAGAATAGATGTTTCACTACATTTACCATTGACATCAAGAGCAACACAAACTGAAACAGATCTTTAGATTTCTTTCAACATCTGGTGGTCAAGCAATACATTGCCAATGAAGAAACAGCAAGTGTTGTATACACAGTCATAAAACATATTAAAGCCCTATACATCATACTTTGGACACTTCCTTGAACAGGAAATGATTATGATCAGCAAGGTGTTGTGGAACTTCTTGTGACATCTTGGGACTCTCAGATAATTCAGTAAGAGTTTAGATGTGTGACCATGAAAATATTCCAGTTCATACTGTTTCAGTATTTTTTCAGTCTGAATAAAATTACTGAATAGTTCTAGAAAACTGGTTTATTGGTTTAAAGTGTGGATAATGCAAACACAATTTCAGTGGTTTTGAAGATTTCTGATTTTTGCTGTGATATTGATTTGACATTTCATATATAACAATGAAGGTAAGAAAATTGATTTTCAGTGTATATATCAAAGGTTTCCAGGTGAATGAGTGAGTGAGTTGGGTTTTACGCCGCTATTAGCAATATTCCAGCAACATCATGGCGGGGACAGCAGATATGGGCTGCACACTTTGTTGCAATGTGGGGAACCGAACCCGGACCTTCAGTGTGACAAGTGAATTATTCAACCACTAGGCTACCCCACTGCCCCAGTTTTCATGAAAAAACAAACATGCTTACCAATGACAATTAAACTTAATGATTGGCATAGGCATGTATGTCTACATGAAATTAGTTTTTTGTTGAAATATAAAATTCTTTTTTTTTGCTGTAAGATTTTAGCATGCAATTACACTGGTTCATAGCACAATAATCAGTACACATTATTCCTTTCAACTATCTTAAAACATATTGGTCCAGCTCTATAGTTGAAAATATGGAATGTCAGTTACCACACGTGACCTTTTTCGCAGAATATTTTGAATATATAAGTGAAAAACACTAAAAAACATTTCATGATAAGTAATCATACTCATGTTGATATCAGTCAGAATCTGTAGAATCTACAGTCATGACCGTATTTATACACATGTAGTTTTTACAAAAAAGGAACTATCTTTGAGTGATTATTCATATTTTAGCGTATCTGGTCTTGCATTTTGGCAACGTGTGACTTGAAGGTGTTGTTCCTATCTGTTGCTTACTGCACAGAACCTAAACCCTGCATAACCAAGAAGCAAAGAACATTCATGTACTGTACATCACAGTACATGGTTCATTGAACAACTATATACAAGACAGTAAGTACTAAGTGTAAAAGTAATATTGTGAAAGAACCATTCTTTAGTTATCACTGGACTATAATAATGTTTACATACTTTGATAAATAATTGTTTCATGATGAATATTCATATGGGTTAGGGTTTTGACATTTTTGTTCTGAATACCGGACAGAGTTGATTGATTTGTGACATTATGACTTTTTGTGTGAATATTTGGAACTTACGTGCTTTAATTGAAAGTGGAGTTGACAGAGTCAATGTGGCCAAATATGAAAAGAAGATCAGCTTGATAAAGTTGGTAACACATGACTGTTATTAATAGCAGTATATTAATAAATTGTTTACGAATTCAATAAATTCAATTTACTCAGATACATTTCACGTTAACCATATCATTGATTTTCCCCAAATATACTTTTTGACAAACACTGTCCGGTATACTGAAAAGAAACAGTATAGAACGACACTGGTTGCCAAAAATAAGTTACAGGTAAAGAAAAATACTCATACGTTTTCGAATTGTCTCATAGTTGTCGGTTGTCAGTAAGGAACCGATAATCCTTGAAGGAATAATAGTTTTCCGGTCTTATCGTCATCAAATTAGCCACTATTAGGACTGTCAACAGCTATTACAGCCAAACGTGGTAGCTCACTTGGTCCGGTTTAGTAAAGTAATATTTGGCGGTCGCGCAATTTGGAACCAGAACTGGTTTATGAGCATTCGCTTGTCACCGGAAATCTGGTAGCGGAAGTAGCACCTCGCGAGACTTACGGGCCCTATAAAACAGCCTACGTGACACGTGAGCAACACAGTAGTAAAATGAATACAAAATTTAGGCCACATTTGAGGCAAATCGAAAGAGAGAGAGCTGTCGGAATGGGCCAACAAGGAGTTAACCACACCGTCATTGCCAGAACCTTCGGCTGCACCCGAGCAACTGTCACCAGACTGATGCAACGACTAAGACAAACAGGCAGTAAGTCAGACAGGCCGAGGAGTGGACGACCACGCATGACAACTCCCGGTGATGATCGCCAAATCCGGACAATTCATCTGCGAAATCGTTTTATAACCACGACGTCAACGACAGCGACGGCTCTGGGTCACCGTATCAGTCGACACACAGTGTGCCGGCGACAAAGAGAACATGGTATTCGAGCACGTCAACCCTACCGACGTCGTCGATTGACATGGGCCAGGCGAGCTCGACCTTGGCAGATGCGTAATTGGCAACGTGTAGTAGGTTTTGCCTGTACAGTAATGACGGTCGTGCTCGTGTTTACAGAAGAGTAGGAGAACGTTTATCACCGAATGGCGTTCAGCAAGTCCGACCGTTTGGAGCCGGTAGCGGGATCTGCAGCCATCTCAAAACGAGAGTTGTGATGATTCATGGCAGTCTGAATGCTCGAAGATAGAGGGATGACGTTTTGCGACCAGTTGTGTTGCCATTTATCTAGCAACAACCACGTGGCATTGTTTAAAAACACGAGAATGCAAGGCCTAATACAGCAAGAATGTCCGACGACTTTCTGCATAAGGCCAACATCGTTCTTTCGCCGTGGTCAGCATTTTGCCGTGGTCAGCACAACGGCAATGTTTAGGCCATATCGTGACAACATATTTGACGTTGAAATTGAATACGTGTATGTTATAAAACTTGTGGTCAAAGGACAGTAAAACAGCTAGACTATCACAGTTACAATCAAAACTAGCATGTAAAGTTAGAACTAACAGCACTATTTGGACAATACAATATACAAACCAGGCTATAGATCGCCAACAACTTAAGGTAGATCACCATACTAGGGTCGACTTGTGGAAAGATGTGTATGGGTGAATATTGTCATGGTAATAAGAAAAAGGCATGTAGACTATACCGTATATACGTGGAATTGCGTTAACAGGATAAACTATGTCTACTTCAACTGTTGAAGCAAAGGCGATCCAAACAGTCTGGGAATTCATTGAACAAATTCAGCATCCGTTCTAAACATAAGCAGTTCATTATCTTCTCTGACAATTTAACCAGGAGACATTTTCGTTAATGTTTTTAACGTAATAGATGATGGCCTCTTATTGAAAGTTTGGAAGCATTTCAACCAGCAGTTTCAAGGAAGACATGCAGTTAAAATGAGAACCACATCAAACTTGGTCGCCAGGCCATACAACTATTAATCTGCAGTGGAAAAAACACATTTGATGTTGATCCAATGGCCAATATAACAAATTATTAAGCTGATCTTAAAATATTAATTCCATTGCTTCTAGCTTTGCACCTTAATAAGGCTGGTGTATTTTATGTATTGAAATGGTGCTTGACGCTGGAGAATACAATTAAATCACTCCCATAACGGAAATCCATCATTATGACTTAAATGTTCCCGACGAAGTGTACAAGAGTTCCATCACTTGTTATCTGATCTTCTCGAAATTGCGAATATGTGCGAGTATCGTTGACACCCACCACCTACGTTGAAGTGAAGGTGAATGTTTATGGAAGTCAACTTCTGTAATATGAGGAACTCCTTCATCCATGTGTATGCCATTGATTTAGGACTAAGAATATACTGCAAATCGACATGTTTCTCATATGACAGAAGTAGACACCCATAAATTTTCACCTTCATGTGTAGTAGCAGTTCTATTTGTCATTCAAAGAGAATCTACATAAAAGTGAATTAAATTCATCATTTTTGTCTCTACAGCTGCCAGTGCACAGGTAGCACAGAGTGGAAAAAGTAAGTATGTTTCTCACAACTAATTTCTTTTATAGCATCTCTACTTTTCAAAATGCCCACAGGTTCAAGTAATTTTAAACCTTCGTTTCACTTTTCCGGATCCTTTGATTTCCATGCTAACATGTCCGGGTTTTATCCTGTTTTTATCTATTTTTAAAGATTATTAAGATTTAGTTTGCCAAAAAGCACACAATGAGACGAAACTTGTGTTACATTATTAGCTTTATTCTTCTTTAAGATACATTCAGATACATGCTGTCATGTTTGCTGGTCCCATTTCACACTCGTGTTTTCCTCGCTACTCGCTCCCGAGACTACCCCAGGAGTCCAACTTCCGTGCTATTATGAAAAAGGAAATATAAGTAAACGCTATGTCCAACAATTGCGTGAGTGGCACTTAACTCTGACAATGCCCGGGGACTGGCTGTTGCCTTGCATTCCCGAATGACATCTCAATCCGAACATGTTCGCGATGTATGCAGCACCAACCACAAGTAAAAGGGTTTATCTTCACACTGATCAACAGAGAAAAGGTATCGTCTTGTAAGTGATTGAAATATGTGGGCGTCTTTGTGTGTCGCATGGGTGAACATGGCACATTTTATATACGTCAGTCACATACTTGGTATTTTGCAAAGATAAAGTAAATGAAGTAACATGATTCTGTTTAATGTAACAACACGTGACTTGAAATAAAATGTACACGTCGTAATTATAAGGGACAAAAGTAATATGTATGACATCACGGAGTAGCGTTTTCCCAGGATTCCTTATGTACGTTGATCCACATAAAGAGAACATATCCCAATCAAATGCAGCCGACATAGAAACGTGTGCGATGTCACGTGTATTAATGAAATACCCATCCTGTAGAATATATATGACATTTTGGGATATTATAACTTATGCTCATTTTACAACTGGTCACGTAAGTTCGTTTCCCGTTCTCCACATAGGGGTGACGTCTCATTGGTTAGCTGAGATTGCACACGTGTCAATTATTTTCATGGTGTCCAAGGTTCTATAAAACAAGTTGGAAGCGAATAAGCAATCAGTCAGTAAACATATTATCGGATAATCCTTTGAACACTAATTGTATGCAAAATATGGGCGTATTCCGTATGCATTGGAAGACGTCCATTATCGATAAATTGTTTGGTCGATGTGTAACTCAACTAATCATTCCCATCTTGCAGCGCTGCCTCGTGAATAGCATATAACATGTAATACATTCAACCCATCAAACCACCCGTGAACATAAGGGTTAAAATTGGTCTTCAGCAACCCATGATTGTCGATGACTTGGTTGACACATGTCATCGTATCCCAACTGCGTAAATCGATGCTGATGCTGTTGATCACTGGATTGTCTGTTCCAGACTCGATTAATTACAGACCGCCGCCATATACTTGCCTATTGCTGAGTGAAGCGGATGTTGCTAGTGGTACTTTTACAAGTGAACTAGGGTTCAACTTTATGAATAACAAGTTATTATATTTCGTGTTTCGATACTTCTACCGTTGTCATTTCTGCTTGACATTGTTATTAAGTCAGTGGTAGTCACAAAAATAACATGTATATTGTTGTGCGTTCTATCACGTGATTTCCATCTTATGTACCATTTCTACCATTATTCCTCAACCATAATAAACATGGCTGCTGCTGTCTTCAACTTCACACCTGACTTGTCTTCCATATTCCTGTCCACCATCCTGAACTACCATCCGAGAGTATCGCCGACGAACGCTCTTGGACACTAGCAAACGTCGCGCACAGCGATGTATTCGGAAGGGTAATGGAGGGGGCAAGCTTATAGCTTTGTGCCAACGGTCGCCCTCAGTTGATCTTGGTCCAGGGGAACCCTACTGACATTCAGTATTGGAACCACGTTTTGCCCCAGCCCTTCTGCCATCCATGCGGAACATGACGCGCATCTGACAAGACGCCGGCGATGACATCATAGACTGGCCTTCCCGTTTTCCAAACGAACTCGATCGAGTACACTTGGGGTGAGCCGAGTAGACGAGTGGATGAATCAACCTAGACCTTGAAAGAACTTGACCAACGGCAACCACTTCCAATCAGAGTGTTCCAACAGGATCTCCAGTCAATGAGGTGACGGAGGTTACACTAATCATTTCTTTTGATCCGACACGTTGGGGTGTCTTTTGTATAAATAAATCCACTCACTACTTCTTGTTGTACCAGGGTGCTGGAGAGCGAAAAGGGAAAATATTTAGCATATTCTTACTTCTAATGTACCCCACGAACACTTTTCATTGTAGAGTGCAATATTTTCCCTTCTTACTTGAAACATTCAAACCTAATGCATGAACATGCAACGTATTTTTGCAAGATACCGCGTAGCTAGTATCCTCTGTTGATGACAAAGGACAAAATTGACTATCTGACTGCCTCCAAGAATCTCTCAAACGGATAGGGTTCCAATTGGAGATTATGATTCTTGGCTTCTCTTGAGGCAAAGTGAAGGGAAAACAGCCTTGAAGATCGGAGAGCCCTTCTGCTGAAACATACTGATAAAGCACATGATAGGATCATGAGCGATCAACATGAGCGATGATAGGATCATGAGCGATCATGACATTGTCATTACAGGAGGGATGGGAACATTGCGGGGCATGAACTGGGCATGACAAAGGGTTTAACACAATCGGTTCCAAGGCTGCTCATTCCTGATCTGAACCATTCCTTGGTCGTCATCCCTAGTGAAACTTTATTTCGTTTTGCTTCTATTTTGTGTGGAATCCTGGAAGGGACATTGTTGCGTTGTCGCCCTCTCAAATACAAGCAAAATGAGGCAAAATTAACCAAAGTGCGACAAGTGGGCAAAATGTCACATTGTCGCATGTCGCGTTTTGAATAATATTTTTCTATTCCTCCAAAGGGCGACAATGCTACATAGCGACAATTTTCAAGGTCCAAATATGTCACGTTGTTGCATTGTCGCCCTATCTAAGATGTGGAAAAAAGTCTAAAAATTGACTAAAACGCAACACACGACAACGCGACATTTTGATGAAACATCGCGCTGTCGCGTGTCGCGTGTCGCGCTTTTCGATTACCGGTGCGCATGTGTAGAAAGTCAATTAGTCTACGTATGCGCAGCAAATGTTATACTCTATTTCAGACTTCACTGGTCTTTTGTCACCTCCAATGGTTTTTAAAATGAAGTTGTGCTCGTAATGGCAATGTGGGGTGCTTTTCTTGAACTTAATGCAAATCTTTCATTGGTGCTTTGAACTTTTTTTTTCTATATTGTAAATGTATTTAGCCAATCAAGTGTGTTTTAGCAGCAAGACAAATTATTAGCGCTACTATTCATTGTAATCACGGCACACGGTGGCCCTGTCATTCTAGGCGAGGCAATTTGCTGTGCAGAGTTGTGTCTCATAGTGACACCAGATAACTATGATCATATGTTCGAATCCCAGCACCATACACTTTCATCACTTTGGACATTTCACCGATATCAAGCTGACAGGTTGTGAAAAAAATGAAATATTGTTAAAATTCAGGCCACATCGGCATGGGTCACTATGTTCGACAGTTTGGCTCCTGACAGAGTTTCTTGGTACAGTCCTGTCCGACGCTGATGAATTTGTCCGACATCTGCCTCTGTTCAGCCAGCAGTGGATGGATACCAGGTAGAATGAGATGGTAATATCACTTAACCATCCAGCACCTCAACGACAGTTTAGGTCGGCTTTGAACGTGATATTCTTCTTGGGAAAACGCCATACAAATGGACTGTTATCATTATGATATTAAAACGATGAAATCGCTTGGCAGAGTTGCGTACCCTTGGAGTGCCAGAAACCAACCCTCCCTCCCTGCCTGTCTCCCTCCCTCCCTCCACTCACTCACTCCTCTCACTCTACTCCACTCCACTCCACTCCGCTCCAATGCGCTCTGCTCTACTCCACTCCACTCACTCCACTCACGGTTTAGGGTGCTTGGTAAATTAGCAATGTATTTCATTAGAATAATGTGTTGTGATGTTTGTTTTTCTATTCGATTTGAATCCTATATAATTAATCCTGGACATACCATGATTCATAATATAGCGATAATTTTCTCAGATGATACTATACCCAGCGATACACATGTACTTGTATTGTTTCAAACATACACCTACTCAATCATAATAATTTTCAGCAAAATAGCCAGTTTGAATATGTCCAGGATTAATTATATAGGATCCATTTCATTAACCAACGATTCTTAGCCCACAGACTTCACGGCCACATGTACGTTCATTTATTTTTGTTCTAAGTTCGATCCCTGGGTATCTCAGCCTTCAAAAACATCGAAAAATAATCATGCCTGTGATAGTTTTTAAATTCCGCCGTAACTAATAAAACGCGACACGCGACAATGGGACAACGCGACATTTTGATGAAATGTCGCCTTGTCATGTGTCGCACTTTGTTAAAATATTGACTATAGTATGTATTATAACCACAGGAGTTCGAATCACTGTTTGGCCGCTCTTCGATAAACATCGACAGTTTCCGCTGATTTTTTAATGACTCGGAAACAGAAAACGGCTCAGCCTGGTTCTCAGGGTCTGCTGCGCTAACGCTTCGACACTGAAAAAGCCATTTATTATCTAATTCTTTTCTAATGTATTATGAGGAAATAATTGATACAGTTCCAACCACTGTTTTTTAACTGCGGGTGTGCTTGTAAAATTGTCGGCTCTCAGTAACATAATACAGAAAAATATATTCCTTATCTTGAGTTACTTTGGTACATATTATTTGTAATAAACTTAAACACATCCATCCATGAACACACTTTTTTTCGAAGAATGTTGTCTGAATCGGTTTGCAAAACAACAAGAAAAGGTTTTTCCAATATTATTCAGAAATCTTTATGATTAAAATAAACATGGGGAATCAAATGATCTGTACATAAAAATACACACAATTATACTGCTGAATACAATGAATTTGACAGACTATTTTGCTACATGAATGTATAAAAATACACAGTATGATCAGTAAGCTAATACACTACCATAAAAATACATACATTGCCTTAAAAGTACATATATTTGAAGATGAACTTTTTAGACAGATGTACATTCCGCTATTTGTGATTTTTACCAATGACTCTTGTCCTGAGTACTGTAGTTTTTATGGCTTGAAGCCAGTATCACAGTATACATTTGCTATACATGTATATTGATAATTTTGAGCATGATAACCCTGGTGATATTAGAATAGATCTGATACATGTTAATAATCATATAATTTGATATCAGCAATTATTCAGCAGTTAACCAGTTTGAGTAAATGCTGCAATGGAATCTTTTGCTTTACTTTATTATACTTTAGGGCTGTGCATACAAACATAGTTCAACACATAATCAGTGATTTTGCTTTGAATTTTGGAGAATAACAGTGCTATGAATTTGTTGACCAGTGCACTATTGATATTTAAAAAGAATTAAAATTGTATGGTGTGTATCTAGAAACTGTGTCTTTTTATAGACATCTGGGTATTGTGTTAACACCTATAGTTATTTGGACTAAAGCACTAACTACTCTTGGTCTACAGAGTGAAAAGGCTATTATGACATTGTACAGATATTAAAAGAACGTTGAAAATATACCATGTCCAGATTTATTTAAGATATTTGATGGCATGATTTGTTTCTATAGTGTGTTATGGTGCAGAAGTATATGGCACCTCATTATTATTGAACTATTGAAGATGTTCAGTATAAAATGTGTAAATGGTTTCTCAAAACAATCGTTTGGTTTGGCACAGCCCCTCTCCAACTTGTAAACAAGGGCTAATAAGTATTGGTGCAAGCTTCTGTATTTGGATGAACGAAGATTGCCAATGCTACCTAATGGATGACTGGCTGTACCACATTAGCTACTCATGTTACAAATATTCTGATTGGACTTGGATTTGAATATGTGTGGTTAACACTTGATGTGGGAAATGTGAAGATATTTATTCTCCTTTTTAAACCATGATTATTTAACAACCTACAACTATCATGGTGTTGTTCTATCAACAGTTTATCTGATTCCTTCTATCTATATTCCATAATGTGTCCCTTTTCCTATTACTTAAAACACACTGTAGCTGTATCTGGAGTTGGAGTGGTATGGGTAATGGGGTACATTTAGTTATATTTTTAGCATAGTCATCTGATGTTACATATCCTGTAGATAACAGGCATCACGCAGATGTTGTAAAACCATGATCACGCAAGATCATTATGCCTATTGCATCACCATGATCAACGCAACGCAAAATGGAAGAGTAGAAATGGATGCTATTTTGAAATGATATATGCAAAATGAGTAAAAATAATAAATATATTCTTCTTTATTATTATTCCCTTTTTGAAAGCACGTACATTGTCAAAAATAGATGGTTGAACTAATCAGTTATGTGTTACACATGTATTAGATCTATTTATTATTAATTACATAATGTGGTAAACAACAATTTTCTAGTTACTATTACTGGGTGTTAATATTTATTCCATGGCTATTAGCTTTGCACCTTAATAAGGCTGGTATATTCTATGTATTGAAATGGTGCTTGACGCTGGAGGATACAGTTAAATCACTCCCATAACGGAAACCCATCATAATGAAGTAAATGTTCCTGACGAACTGTACAAGAGTTCCATCACTTGTTATCTGAGTATCGTTGACACCCACCACCTACGTTGAAGTGAAGGTGAATGTTTATGGAAGTCAACTTCTGTAATATGAGGAACTCCTTCATCCATGTGTATGCCATTGATTTAGGACTAAGAATATACTCCAAATCGACATGTTTCTCATATGACAGAAGTAGACACCCATAAATTTTCACCTTCACGTGTAGTAGCAGTTCTATTTGTCATTCAAAGAGAATCTACATAAAAGTGAATTAAATTCATCATTTTTGTCTCTACAGCTGCCAGTGCACAGGTAGCACAGAGTGGAAAAAGTAAGTATGTTTCTCACAACTAATTTCTTTTATAGCATCTCTACTTTTCAAAATGCCCACAGGTTCAAGTAATTTTAAACCTTCGTTTCACTTTTCCGGATTCTTTCATTTCCATGCTAACGTGTCAGGGTTTTATCCTGTTTTTATCTATTTTTAAAGATTATTAAGATTTAGTTTGCCAAAAAGCACACAATGAGACGAAACTTAAACTGGTGGTCATCGGATACCCTTTTCTAGGGTTCACATTTATCTTTGTGTGGATGATCAGATTAGTAAATGCATTTGGATCACATTTCTGTATACCTTGATGCTCTTGTGGCTCTTCAGCATCTGATAACCACTGCACCGTTACTGTGTGGGGCCTTTCCTGCTTCCTTATTTGTCTTTTAATGAGTTTAGGTAAGACTTTGCTGACTTAGTTGGAATCACGAGGATAGAAGCTTTGTTTTGTTCTTTGTCTGATTCAAAGTACACAGGACAATGTTAATACCATATGCCATCCAAACAAAAATGGGTTTCGATAACTGCGGCTCAGTACCATTTGGATAGGGATGATATTGCCATCGGCGTACTTGCCAATCGATGTCCTGCTTGCTTGAAATATGCACAGGCTACATTGCACCATCATGTTCAGTATGTAGCTATCATTAAAGTTATGACTTGTCTTCCGGTGATCTTAAACCATTTGTGTTTTGCAGGTAACATTGTGATGAACATCACCAATGGTAACCCAATCCATGTACCAGAAGGGGACACGGTTCAGATAACTGCACTTTGCATTATCTGTTCCCAATGCAGATTACACTACATTGATCAGGAACGATGTACCCGTGACATCAATAGTGAACTGCACATGCAAAGAGGTAGCTCGTAATTGTACATTCACTCTCCAAGGTGTCACACGAAGCCAGTCCGGGACATACCAGATCTACGCCAGGAATGCGCGAGGAGCACTCAAGAGTACCGCCACCAAGGTTGATGTTATGTGTAAGTATATGTGTGTTTCTGTGCGTGCATCCGTGCGCAATTGGGAACCGATATTTTGTATACATGACCATTATAGTACCGTACACGCGTACGTTGAAGCTACCCCGGAATTCACAAGAATACGTTGTCTCACTTGTTCTTTGATTCAATACATACCAGTGCACATTAAACTCCTGGATAAGACTTTTTTTGTCAACCCATTGCGTTTAGACTATAATAGATTATGCTGGTTTTCGTAAATACCGAGCGGGCCACTGCATCATTGTACCTGAGATCATCAATGAATCAGCACATCATTTGCATGAGATCATCAATGAATCTAGAGACCTGAATCCGGTATCTTGATAACAATGCCAAGGTGTTGACGTGCGATATTGCCCTGTAATATATGGTCACTTGTGTTACATTATTAGCTTTATTCTTCTTTAAGATACATTCAGATACATCCTGTCATGTTTGCTGGTCCCATTTCACACTCGTGTTTTCCTCGCTACTCGCTCCCGAGACTACCCCAGGAGTCCAACTTCCGTGCTATTATGAAAAAGGAAATATAAGTAAACGCTATGTCCAACAACTGCGTGAGTGGCACTTAACTCTGACAATGCCCAAGGACTACCTGTTGCCTTGCATTCCCGAATGGCATCTCATCAATCTGAACACGTTCGCGATGTATGCAGCACCAACCACAAGTACAAGGGTTTATTCTCACACTGATCAACAGAAATAAAGTATTGTCTTGGAAGTGATTGAAAAATGTGGGCGTCTTTGTGTGTCGCATGAGTGAACATGACACATGTTATATATACGTCAGTCATATACTTGGTATTTTGCAAAGATAAAATAAATGACTGACTGACTGACGTTTTACGCCGCTTTTAGCAATATTCTAGCAACATCACGGCGGGGACTTGAAATCACACATTGTACCAATGGGGATTACAGGTCTTCGGCTCGAATGTAATCGTATTCAAGGGACACAAGTAATATGTATGACATCATGGAGTAGCGTTTTCGCAGGATTCCATATGTCCGTTGATCCACATAAAGAGAACATATCCCAATCAAATGCAGCCGACATAGAAACGTGTGCGATGTCACGTGTATTAATGAAATACCCATACTGTAAAATATATATGACAGTTTGGGATATTATAACTTATGTTCATTTTACAACTGGTCACGTAAGTTTGTTTCCGGTGCCCCACATATGCGTGACGTCTCATTGGTTAGCTGAGATTGCACACGTGTCAATTATTTTCATGATGTCTAAGGTTCTATAAAACAATTCGGAAACGAAAAAGAAATCAGTCAATCAACATATTAACGGATACTCCTTGAACAATAATTGTAAGTGATCACCTTTAAAATATGGGCGTCTTCCGTCTGCATTGGAAAACGTCCATTATTGATTAATTGTTTGGTCGATGTGTAACTCAACTAATCATTCCTATCTTACAGCGCTGCCTTGTGAATAGCATATAACATGTAATACATTCAACCCATCAAACCACCCACGAACATAAGGGTTAAAATTGATCAGGGCAAAAATTGATCTTCGATGACTTGATTTGATGCATGTCATCGTATCCCAACTGCGTAAATCGATGCTGATGCTGTTGATCACTGCATTGTCTGTTCCAGACTCGATTATTTACAGACTGCCGCCATATAGCTGGACTATTGCTGAGTGAAGCGGATGTTGCTTTTGTGGTACTTCTACATGTGAACTAGGGTTAAACTTTATGAATAACAAGTTATTATATTTCGTGAGAGCGATGTTTCGATACAGACTCTTCTACCGTTGTCATTTCTGCTTGACAGTGTTATGTCAGTGGAGGTCACAAACATAACATGAATATTGTTCGACATATTCTTGTTCAGTTTACATCCGATAGTAACACAATACACTCATGCAGTGACAAAATGGAAATCCTGTAAATAAAACTCTGTGTGTGTGTGTGTGTTAGTGTGTGTGTGTTAGTGTGTGTTAGTGTGTGTGTGTTAGTGTGTGTGTGTGTGTGTGTTAGTGTGTGTGTGTGTGTGCGCGCGCGCGCACGCACAAAATGTCCAAAATGGCACAGGTGTTCAGTCATAAATATCAGATAGATAAAAAAACCAGAATGCCTTTAGATAAATAAAAAAAGAATGTCTTGTCTTCTAGTGTTGATATTATGATTGTACCGTTTTTTTAACATGTTTTTCAATCCAATTTGACAGTTATTACCAACATCAGTGTGTTTTCTGATGAAAAAACATATCGACCAAACACACCTAAAAAGACAGACAGGATAAAAGGTTCCGAATGATATCCGTGAAAATAAAAATGCACGTGCAGATCGTGACAACCCTACCAATGAAAGCGAGTCCCAAACTCGCCTGAAATATTTCCTGTGTTGACACAATCGCCGTACCACGACTTACGAGAGATGAGAGGGACCAATCCTTGGGACGATTGCAAGTTGGCCAGACTGCACGGAGGATAGCCAATCATTTTAAGAAACTTGTGGGGTGGTCAATGCATATTGGTGTGGGGTGCAATCGGTCTGAACCAGAGAGTAGGCCCCTGAATCTCGGTCAAGGAAATGACGTGACAACTGTTCGCTATACTGACCAAGTCATAAGACCCACGTTGTACCACATTTTGGACACTACAGAAATCACATCTTCCAGCAACACAACACAGGTGCCCACACTGCTACATTGGACTTCCTAAGACAACATGGCATCCAAACCCTGCAACCAGTCCGGATTAAGGTCCAATACAACACTTTTGGGACGAGATTCAAAGGAGGCTTAATGACCTGCAACCAAGGCCGACAACTGTGGCTGGACTCGATCAGGCATTTCGCAGAGTATGGACCCAAGTGCATATTTTCTTTTCTTTTGCAGTTCAGTCTACATCACGCCTAACCAATTACTGGACCAGGATTGACGAGTTACGCTTCACATTGCGCTTTGCCGATGGATGGGTACAGGTGTGACGTAGGAGGGGAGAACTTCAAACTAGCAAACGCCACGCACAGCGTTGTATGCGGAAGGGTAATGGAGGGGGCAGGGTAATGACTTTGTGCCAACGGTCGCCCTCAGTTGGTCTTGGTCCAGGGGAACCCTATTGACATTCAGTTTTGAAACCCCCAGCCCTTCTGCCATCCATGCAAAACATCACAACGCTACGCATTTATGACGCGCAACTTACAAGACGCCGGCGATGATGTCATAGACTGGCCTTCCCATTTCCCAGACTTGAACTCGATCGAGTACATTGGGATGAGCCGAGTGGACCAGCGAAGCAGCAGATGAATCCACCTAGACCTTGTAAGAACTTGATTAATGGCAATCACTTCCAATCAGTGTGTTCCGACAGGTTCTGCAGTCCATGAGGCGACGGAGGTTACGCTAATGATTTCTTTTGATCTGACACGTTGGGGTGTCTTTTCTTTAAAAAAATAAATCCACTCACTACTTCTATTGTGGGATCGAATTTAACGAAAGAATAGTTTTCATTTTGGCAAAGAATATTTTGCTCATGGTTTAGTTGCAGTATTATATATATTTTCGTTGTTATACACGACAAGATTTAGAAGAGGTCATATGGTTCCCAGTGCAGTGTGCACACCAAACGGCATTCCGCACTCAGTGCTCTCATGTTTGTCATCCCCAGCAGTCACAAATCACAGGTTGCAAAGATGAAGATACAGGAGTTTGTCCGTTCAACCACACCTTCTTGGCAGTAAATCAACTCAGATCTGAGACTGACTGTTGTTCAAGTTCAAGTTGATCTTTGTAAATATTTTACTGGGAGCATGTTCTGTTACGAACAACGCCCTTACATTGTCAAGTTCATTGTCTTGAGAACTTAGGCAGTAACTCTCTGCGTGTGTGTGTGTGTGTGTGTGGGGTGTGTGTTTGGGGGTGGGGGCTGGGTGTGTGTGTTTGGGTGGTGGGGGTGGGGTGGTAGTTGTTCAGTCACCTTGTTAGTGGTTAGACTTCTTATTTCACACCCCCTTCCCCTGCCCTCCCGTAATTTCAGTGTTGAGCATTTCCCCTTACCTTTGGATTTCATGATTTATGTGCACACCCATCCACACCCCTTTTCCAAAATCTTGGATCTGTCTCTGAGTAAGAGCTCACTGATGTCTTTAGATCAGACACTGTCAGTGGTGTAGTGTCTTCTTGTACCTGGGTGCTGGAGAGCGAAAAGGGGAATATTTAGCAGATTATTACTTCTAATGTACTCCATGAACACTGCATTGTAGAGTGCAATATCTTCCCTTCTTACGTGAAACATCCAAATCTAATGCATGAACATGCAGCTTTGTTTGCAAGATACCACGTAGCTAGTATCCTCTGTTGATGACAAGGGACAAATTTGACTATCTGACTGCCACCAAGAATCTCTCAAACGGATAGGGTTCCAATAGGAGATTATGATTCTTGGCTACTCTTGAGGCAAAGTGAAGGGAAAACAGCCTTGAAGATCGGAAAGCATTTCTGCTGAAACATACCGATAAAGCACATGATAGGATCATGAGCGATCATCAAGTTTCCACACGTGACATTGTCTTTTTCAGCAGGCAATCACTCTTGAGAGGGATGGGAACATAACGGGACATGAACATTACAAAAGGTTTGGCACAGTCGGTTCAAAGGCTGCTAATTCCGGATCTAAACCACCCTTTGGTCGTCATCCCTAGTGAAACTGTATTTCGTTTTGCTTCTGTTTTGTACCCATGGATACCAGACAGATAATTTTCCCCAACATCTGCAAAGTACACAATTGTATCGTAAGAGACTCTTTGGCCTCATTTATAAAAGCTAAAGTGTCAAGTAATGTCAGTATCCCTCTGCCTTCTCATTTGTCATGGCTTACTTGATCATAGCCAATTTCGTACACAAATGGCCAACAACAAAATGTGTGAAGAACAATGTGTGTGCTTATTGGCATATGCTGTACATCGTGTACAAATCATCTGTACCATGTGAACCTCTCAACTCTTGGCATGGCTTGTGATGATGTGGACTAAAAGGTTCATAGGCATTTATACTCAGCAGCAAAAAAAACGTCGGTACGAATTAAAAATTAGATTGGTACTGTAATCACATCAATACAGAAATAGACATAATTAGCGGATCAAAAACATTTTTAGTGTACAATATCTTGACACATCAGCAGAATTTCAAGACATTACGTGAACGTTTGCAGTTCATTCAGACTCTTGACTTTCAGTATCTAGTGTGACCACCACGAGCGGCAATAACTGCAGCACAGCGTGTATGCAGGGAGTGCACCAATCGATTGATGAAGGCCTTTGGCACCTGCAACCACACTCTGAGAAAGGCCTGGCGCAATAACTCGGCTGTGTTCGGCCTTGGTATGACATTATTGAGTCTCCTCTGAAACTTATCCCAAAGATGTTCAATTGGGTTCAAATCAGGACAAGGGCTGGTCACTGCATAATGTTGACACGTTGTGCTGAAGGAAGTCCCGTGCAGCTCTGACAGTATGGGCCCGGGCGTTATCATGCTGGAACTTGTTGTTCCGGTGACGTGCGAAATGTGGTATGACGTGGAGTCTGAGAGCTTGGTCGATGTAGCGCACCGCTGTAATGCCGCCTCCTCTCCCTATACCAAGGTTCTGGAACACCACAGGGCCCAAACTCTGGTTCAGGCCTATTCCACCCCATACCATGATGCTTGCACCTCCCCATGAGTCTCTTTCCATAACACATTGGTCTTAGTAACGCTGGCCACGTCGTTGCCATATTCTAGTTCTGCCATCTGCAGTTTATACGCAGTACTGACTCTGATCTGTGAACAGAACAGTCATCCATTGCCTGTGTCGCCAGTCTTGGTGTTGTAGGGCAAACTGTAGACGTTCACACCGACGACGAAGGATGAGGATAGGTCCACGGTAAGGTCTACGGCAATGGAGGTTCCCGCTGTTAAGACGTCGGCGTACTGTATCAGTACTGATTGGTCTTCCGTGTGTTCCCACTGTCTGGCGTGCTGTTTCGGATGCCTGCATGAAGGAATTCTGTACATCCTGTCGCACAACATGGCGGTCTTGTCGTCTTGTGGTTACCCTTGGTCTGCCAGTAGGGGGGTTTTTGCAGCCTGTAGATGGTCCCAACTTTGACCTGGAAGCGATTGGCAAAGGCTTGTGCAGTGTGGCCAGCTTCAAGTTTTCCTAGCGCCTGGTTCCTCTGAGCTGTCGTGAGTCGCGGCATCCAGCTGACGTTGTAATGTGAATGTTTCAACCACGTTTGGGGTGCATTTTATAGGGCTGGTCCTTGTGAACAGCACGTGCAGCATGAGTTGCATGAAAAACATGGAGAACACCGTACCATCTCCGAGATCAGGTTGCGTTTTTTAGACCATTTCCTGGGATCTATTCTGTGTTTGGGAAGGCATGTCTTTGCTCAGGTAAAGTTGGAAATGTTGTCAAAAATATACAAGCAAAACATTAAATGAGTTTTCAGTTATCTGTTTCTGTGAAGGAAAATTCCAAACTGACGTTTCTTTTGCTGCCTAGTATACTACCGATCATAACAACCCCCTACTTGGTGTGGGAATGCCTGTCTCCTCCTGGGGTTACATGGTGTTCAGTTTGTTTCATTACATCTACAGGGCCCGTCGGGGTAGCCTAGTGATTAAAGCGTTGGCTAGTCACGCCGAAGACCCGGGCTCGAATCCCCACATTGGTACAATTTGTGCAGCCCATTTCTGGTGTCCCCCGCCGTGATATTGCTGGAATATTGCTAAAAGCGGCGTAAAACCAAACTCAGTCAGTCAGTCAGTCATTACATCTACAACTTACTACGGTCACGTGTTTCATGCTTTAAGCACCAATGATGATACAATGCAATGTTTGCGTTTAAAAACATCTTAGTTTTTTCAGCTGGTGAAATCTGTAAATGTAAACACATAGAACACACTCTTGACCCTTCGAAGAAAAGTAACTGGTCTTATTGGTAGTTGAAGGATTGTATACTTTGGCTGCATGTGCACAGAAAAATCAATATATTCTGAAAAGTGACACAAAGATCCCTCGGTCTTGACGTTAAGTCAGTTTAAAGTTACAGCGTCAAAGCGCAATACATAAAGAATCGAAATAATGTACTGGGACGAAGGCACAGTAGAATGTTTATGTGTAAAGACATGATCTAATGACAGTCAGTGTTTTAGGTTGTGGCACAATATTTCAACCGTTATACATTGTACCTGTAGATTCAGTAAGGGACAGTAGTGTGCTATATTTAGACTTTTCCAGATTTAGACAGAATGATCTAGGAGTTGTTGCAAGGAGCCTTTTTCACAATCTATTGGCTCAGAGAGGAATGTAACAGGGGCGTAGGAACAGGGGGGGGGGGGGCTTACCTCCCCCCTACTTTTTTTCAAGACGAAACCATATCTACCTTACCATAACTACAATTTCATTTTGATTTTCAATACTTTCGATAAATTAGCGGCGTAAAACTAAACTCACTCACTTTTAAGTTGGATTACTGTTCCTGAGAGGTGAATATTAACATCATTGTCTCTAATGCTGAAATCACTGCTCTTGTATTACATTCATTCTGAATTTGTACTGCTATTCAATTTTGATACCTTATATTGCTTTATGATTGTGTTTGTGCGTGCGTGCGTGCATGCATACATACTATTGTTAAATTTAAAATGCCAGAGATACCTCTCCAAGAAACGGTGTACAGCCTGGTGAAAAATGCTGACACTCATTATTTAAATTATCAACTTGCTCTTATTGAAACGAGGGATAACTACTATCTTTTCTATACTGATGGCACAAGAGACGGAGGTCAGATGCCGCTGCTTCGAATGACTGCCCCCTATATCTTCTATTCTGACACTTTCTCTTGCTTTCATGCCAGGAATTTTTTTACAGTTCTAACAAGCGATTGTAGTGGATAAGAATTGGTTCCTAATGACGTTTTGTGGCGGCAAACTGCAATAAGGGTCGTGATTGGTCCACATGAAGCACTTTACCTAATGCAGCCAGTCACATTACGGCAATGGATACCGTTCTCGTGCACGATATCTTTCAGACAAACTAGTGCTCAAAGGAAACTATACACCGCAGACTATAGCATAAAGATTCACAAATATAAGAAATGAAGTGATAAAAACATACTGAGCCATGTCACACACGTACAGACCCATCCTTTCCAAGAACAAACGGCGAAACAAATTAACGAATCTCCTAAACGTCGCCAAAATACCCCAGACTTTTTTCTGATGGAACACGAAATGCACGTGCACACTGATGCTATAAGACAGGAGACCTTATCAGTCGACATACAGTGTACCGGCAACTAAGAAAATATGGTCTTCGAGCACGTCGACCCTACCGCGGAGTGCATCTGACTCTTCAGTTGACATGGACCAGGAGAGTTTGACGTTGGCAGATGCGTGATTGGCGACGTGTGATGTTCACCGACGAGAGTAGGTTTTGCCTTTACACTAACGACGGCCGTGCTCGTGTTAACAGACGAGTAGGTGAACGTTTAGCGCCGGATTGCCTTCAGCAAGTCCGACCGTTTGGAGCCGGTAGGCTGATATCGTGGGGTTGGATCTGCGGCGATCTCAAAACGAGACTTGTGATTATTCATAGCAACCTGAATGCTTGAAGATACTGGGATGAAGTCTTGCGACCAGTTGTGTTGCATTTATCCAGAAACACCACGTGGCATTGTTAATAAACACGATAATAACGCAAGGCCTAATACAGCAAGAATGACCGACGACATTCTGCATAAGGCTAACATCGTTTTTTCTACCGTGGCCAGAATGTTCTCCCGACATGAATCCGATAGAAAACTTATGGGACGACCTGGATCGACAAAGCAGACGACTACTAGTGCCACCTGTCACCGCTCAACAACTGGAACATTGTCTCCTAGAGGAATGGCAATGTATCAAGCCTAACGTCATTCGCCGTCTTACGTCATCAATACGTCGACGTGTTTTGGCGTGTATTGAAGCCAATGTTGGCCACACTCACTGTTGATTCAACATTTGATGACATTTTGCAGAAACATTTTTATTTGTGTAAAAGTTCAGACTATGATAACACGTGTCTTTCAGTGTCAGTGAAACGATACTTTTGACTTTGTATGAAATGAAATGGTGTTTATTTGCTGTAGAATTGAATACTGTATTAATATTACACAGATGTTCAGTTAAATATGTTTTTCTTTTCTTTTCAAGTTTGGTCATACAGACTGTATACTTTCTTTTGGGCACTAGTTTATTTTTTTTATGTTTTTGGTTAAATAGTGTCAATCCGAACGTTTTAAGCAGGAAATCGCTATAATTACTGAAAATATTAATAATAGGAGAGGTATTGTACGGCGAAACAATTTCCTAAAAATACACTCTTCAAAAAAAGGAAACGCATATGTGATTTTGAGAATATGGACTTATGTTATATGTCTTTCCAAAACGTCATATTTGTGTGATTGTATACAGCTTCTGCGCCAAAACGCGGCAATTACAACTTTTCCCCTTTTCGTAGAAGCGTTTGGAGAAATATTCTTAAAAAACGTCACCAAGAACACATGCAAAGCAAAATGCTCTTGCAAGTAAGCGGAAAAAAACATGCGGTATCAATCACTATAAAATGGAATGCGGGTTTAATTTGTCATTCGTTTAGTCCTTGCACATCACATGCTTCCGATTATGGACCGACAGAGGAAGTTGTAGCAGCTTGACGACGCTACTTCACATACAATGGCTACCTCGGCAATTCTAACGTCAATGTGTTGCCATGGTCGCCCGATCACTAGATCTAAACCCAATGGGACACCTATGGGACGAACCTGATCAACGTGTACGTCAACGTCAAAACACGCGCCTACAACTGACCATTGCATTGCAGTCTTATCCAGTCTGTGCCGAGACGGTGCCGAGCAGTAATTGCTGCCAATTGTGGCCATACAAAGTACTGACTTTGACGCTATCTGGTGGACTCAAGTAAACATACACACAACAATAAAGGCTGCTGTTGTGTTTTGATATGAAACAGTAGGTGCATCGTCCACAAAAATTAACTATATTAGCTCACTGTAACTCTTTATGGTCCTAAGCAAAACATACAAGCCAAGAGGGGTTACACATCGTTTATTCCTTGACATCAAAATGTTATAGCGATCGCATATCCGTTCGCGCACTTCACAAGAAAGAGTTTTTTGTTTGGCGGGACTAAGCCATCCTCGGCCTTTCCTTCTGGCGAAGTGGACGTTGTTGCTGTAGTTACTGTAGTTGTTGACGTTGGTAGAGGAGCAACTGTATTTGCTGGTTGTGGGTTTTGTAACATGTCAGAGAGAAGTGCGGAAGAAGTTCTCGTGTACGCCCGGACAGCTGTGCTTCTGTGTCCAGTGCGCTGCAGGACAAGCTGTTCATCAAATTTTCTCGTTCCATAAACGAGTTGCTAAAAGTAACCTAAAAACATATATTCAAATTTCTTGTCAGAAAATCAGATAATTATAAGAGACGTACGTAATCATTATCATGTAAGTGAAAGATTGATTTTTATCTCAGTGCTATGCTTGAAGACAATAAACTACAAATTTACCTTGCCCAAGTGGCCAGTGTGATTTCCCTCGAAGCCATCTGCCCAACAGACTTAAGGGAACAGCTTTTCGAGCGCGAGAATACCCTGGTTCTGTTGGGAGAACCGGATCCTATTCTCGCCACATGGTACCAAGGCACGTCTGTAATACGGGCCCTCAGACGCTTCACTGGTCTGCCTTCCTTCTGTCCACACTCAAGTATTCCTTGCGACAACCCAAGTATCGTAAATTGTAAAACACCATCGTGTGTTTTTAGCGGCGTTTGTTGGGATACGAGTCCTTTGGAAATGCTTCAAGTCCTTTTCAATCACAAAGGTAAACAAAGTCAGGGGCTTCTTGTTCCTTCTTTAATTTGAAATCCTCCTTGTCGTCGGGATCAAATGCATGTTGCGACGAGTCAGTTTGCGTTAAACTCTTCCAGTCTTCAAACTCCATGATTTAAGCTCAGGGCTCTTACTTCAAATTGCTATCGTGCTGACCGGGAAAGCTATCGCGTTGAAATGAGCAACTTCGGGAATTAGTGCGCATGTGCTGTTAAATATAACACTAAACATTTTATACAATAACAGTTTACAATATCAGCCCCAACCAGGTAGGATTTGTTTATTGGATACTCGCGACCGGGATTGAATATTTCGTGCTTTACATGTTCAAGCAGAGATGATGAGAGTGGAGATGCTAGAGATGCTAGAAAAGGAATTTATAATTAATCATTTTCTTAAAATCCGTTCAAATGAATGTAAATTTATTTATAATAAAAAAGAATATCAAAACTCGAACGGAAGTGTAGTATAAGTAAGTTACATTCATGGTTTACTCGGTGCATGGTTCAATATTCCTACTGTTTAAAGGGTAGGGCTTCGTCTCGGAAGCCCCACACCCAAAACAGTAGGGATATCGACGGAAACCATTAATGTAACTAACACTTAAACTAACGCAATAAATTCTTTTAAAATGGCTTTATATTATTTTCTGTATACACATGTGTCATTTTTCTGACCTGGGGTGTCTGGGGCCTCTGGTTTTTCGGCCTCCGTTGTCTGGAGACTCCGGTTTTCCAGCGTTCTGTGTTGAATGGGTTTAACTAAGTCTTTTTGAGTAAACTCGTCTGTCTGGATGTCCCCGCTTGCATGAAATAACAGATTTGCTTAGTTTGGTAGCTATTTAGTTTTTGAATATCAGTTGATAAACTAATTATTGAAAATATATTTATATGAGAGTGCATACATACATGTGTTTGCCTTTGTGTCATCATCTGCAAACAATAATGAAACTTTAACCCTTAACATATTTGCTATTTTCCAGACGCCCCGATCTGTACCTTACTTCAGAACACACAGAGGACGGTCATAGAAGACGAGAGTGTAACGTTCGATGTATCTGTATCAGCGCACCCTCATGTCTCCTCCGTCCAGTGGTTGCATCAGGGGAACCCCATCAACAAAACCAACCCCAGATACAGTGGTGGCACAGCCGCCATGCCAAATCTTACTATAGGTCCATGTTTCAGGCATGATGCCGGGGTGTATAACTTTACGGCTAGCAACAACGTCAGTGGGCTCATAAAATCAAACTGCACAAGTAATATCACTGTCTACTGTAAGTAGAGGAGATACACGTAAAGATTTCATTGTTTGATCCATGTAGTACGTTGCTCTAAAAGTGGTGACTTTAGATGTGGTCAAAGAAAACAAACATCATCTGAAAATTCCGTGACATGCTACGTGACACGCGTAGATACAACAATTATGGAATTGGGGGACTGGGATTTATCTCAGTATTGTCCTAGATAATTTTTGAAACTATTTTTGAATTATTCTTCAGACTGTTTGAGAGAAATAAATTTGAGCCATAACGACTTCAGACAATGATTCTATATTCAATGTCTTTGATGCACAGTAATGTTAATTTACAGATGGTCCTGAGCTAGACTGCTTCAGCCCACCCACTGTAACAATCAATGAGACTGAACTTTATACCTTTGAAGTTAATGTTACAACTTATCCGAAACAGTCACGTGTCGACTGGTTCAAAAGGAGTAACTCCATAAACAGAAATGACACACGTTTCCACCAGGGTAACGTCAACGTTCCGTCCCTAACGCTCATCAACGCTAACCGTAAGGACACCGGGAGCTACAGCATCAGTGTCACAAACAAAGACACTGGACGTTCGGTTCCAGGCTGTCGTACCAACCTTACAGTTCAGTGTACGTTCCGGACATATGGTTAAACTTTCAATGTAATTTGACAATTTGTCTTTGGACTACGACCTCCAATTCAAAAAAGTAAACACACGGTATTAGATATCTTCATGACTGTGGTATTACTTTCTGTGAATATGCTATCTACCATTTGCAGTACCTTCAATTTTCTAACGCTTCGTGATGATGATAAGAAATGTACTCAGTATTTGATGATAAATGATACACACTGTCATGGAAGTCTGGAAGTGAATACCATTACATATCAGACTGTACTCGGAATGGAAGGTAGCCACACAGCAATGTAAAACATAATTACTTTTCTGTCTTAAATACTGAAATTGAAATTTATTTTTCATCTGCAAAATCTAACCTTACATTGTCAGACCGACCAAGCTGTACTCTCCTACTTCCCACTACATACGAGATAACAGAAGGTAGCAGCATTACAATAAACGTCACAGTGATGTCCTTACCTCCCCTAAGGTTTATGGATTGGTTACTGAACGGCACCGCCATATCCAGGAACAATTCTCACTACAGTGGCGGTAACCACACGGTCCCATCCCTGACCATAGATGGCATACAACGGCATGACACTGGGTTTTACTCAATGCATGCCAACAACACCGTGGGTGAAGGTGTAGATGACTGCGTTGTCTTCCTTCGAGTTCTCTGTAAGTATCGCTGTGTCATTATTTCAGTACACATATGCGTGTAAACTTTGGAATTTCGAAATATGAACGCCTGAAGCAATCGGCGATTATAAATATAATCAGGAATCTAGTTTGAAATATGATTATGATACTGTGATTGTGTGTGCACACATCCTCAGTGAACTAACTTAACGTGTTTACAGATGTTGAATACTTTTTACATATTACGATTACATATGATATAAAACTGACACATAAATACTGAAGTCAGGTAACCGTCTTATTCATTCATTCTCGTCGCTGGATATGACTGTTTGTAAGTCTGTTCCATATCGTTGAACATTGATTTTAACTTAATGATAAACGTCTTCGACATGTGTCGCCGTTGAGCTTTCTTTTATAAATTAGTTACCTGAAGTTTCTAATGAACTGTACCTACTCATTCATTTTTAGGGTTAAGCGATCAGCTATGTATTGAATTGAAAAGGTCAGATTTGTGCTTACAGATCGCCCCGAATGCATTATTCTCTCAAACACAACACTGGAGGTCGTCGAGCATTCTTCAATCACAATCTCCGCCGCCATCGACGCCGTCATGCCACCAAACGTGGTAGACTGGAAACTCAACGGCACCCCGGTCAACAGGACTGGGGACCGGTACACAGGAGGCAACAGCTATCAGAACACGTCGTTGAACATTTCGGCCATAACCCGTCGCGATGCGGGTATATATACCCTTACTGCTTCAAACGATGTCGGAATTGTTGTGAATGAAACGAGCTGCAACGTCAATGTTGTCGTACAGTGTAAGTAGTTTACGTGATTCGTTTGTCAGCTGTTTGTAATCGCATATTGTTAGGAAGTAGTTCATGAATTTGATTACTTTATTTGATGAAGTGGATGTACCATGTATATTGTTCCTGCTCTCTTGTATCTCTTTTTTGCAAGGTCGTATTCCGTTGACCCTCACGGATATTAGTTTGTGTGACACACAAGTACTGACAAGACAATATTGTGGTGAAATTGTGCTCCTATGGATTACGCACAGATGTTAAATATTGCATTTTCAACAATTGGCTGTAATGCTAATTGCAAATATTCAATTGGATAATTGATAGTCCGTGCTGATATTTTCCATATTTTTCCTACTTATAAAAACAACAAATGTCGTGCACCCATGAAAAGAACTGTGCGACGTTTTGCTGCAGTTATTTGCACCTCCGTCATCTATCAACAGGCTTCAACAGGAGATATCGCTTGCTTTGAAATATAGAAATATCTCCGAAGAGACAGACCCGTAAAGATCCGAGTTACAATTGGTCTTCAGAAACCCATGCTTGTCGTAAGAGGCGACTAGCGGAATCGGGTACGTGTTTAGGCTCGCTGACTTGGTTGACACATGTCGTCGTATCCCAATTGCTTAGAACAATGCTCATGATATTGATCACTGGATTGTCTTTATCATTTACATACCGCCGCCATATATCTGGAATATTGCTGAGTGAGGTGTTAAACAACAAACCAACAAATCAACCGAAGAGACATAGGTGCAGCGAAATCCTATCACAGTGTTTTGCAGACCATTGTGACTTCATAGCACCACACAAAATGACTATATTACCCAAATTTACTAACGTTAGGAAAATATACGTTTCATCCGGCGTCCATATGAACAAACGTTTGAAATATACGTATCATCTGGCTGTCAGATTTACACGTTTAAAGGGGTGTTAAAATAAACGAACACTCAACTCTGTATTTACATGTATTTCACAGGTGTGTAAATCTGGCCATTGTTTTCATGTGTTTTCTAGCATGTGTAACATATGTAAATGCTGTGATTGTAGGACATGCATTTTAATACCTTTGAAATCTCGTATGACCAGGGTTAGGTTTGTCATATATTTAGTACACGCGTAAATCGTTGGTATTTGGTAAATATAGTGTTACATGATTAACACTACTTTAACATGTATTTCAATGGTTCAGTAATGTAACTGTCACATCGGGTTCGTTAGCGAGTCGGACTACGCCATAATGCACGGAGATCATTAGGAAACACATTGCGAAGTGATACTGAGCACCACTATTAACGTGCCTGCCTTTCTTGACATACACATGATGTCTGTTTAAAAGGTT
This sequence comes from Haliotis rubra, assembly GCF_003918875.1. Taxonomy (NCBI): domain Eukaryota; kingdom Metazoa; phylum Mollusca; class Gastropoda; order Lepetellida; family Haliotidae; genus Haliotis; species Haliotis rubra. Next base: position 510,199 of record NW_025767204.1, on the reverse strand, counting down.
CAAATATTGGGTCTATGGGCCAGAGCGATATGTATGTTAGGGGGTGTGTGCACGTGTGCATGTGTGTGAGGAAGAGGGTGTGGGATAGGGTAGGCATAGGCTGGGGTGGTGGCGGTGGGGTACTGATAAGCCTTCTGATCAGTAGGTAATACTGTTTATACTTTTTGCAATGGAAATTACATTATAGATTAAATAACTGACCTTAGGTACACTTCTCATGTATGACATACAAGAAGAGACTGCTTATTGCAATAAAACACAGACAGGTGTGTTCACACAGACATGAACCGGTAGGTCCCTAATTTTAGTGCACACTTGTATGAGTTATCATACCATGATCATAGCTATCTATACTTTCAAAAGGATGATTACAATGTATTAATGATTCCCGATGTAAATTTCTGTAACAGTTGTAAATGTGTTTATATGCACATACTTGGTATTAGAGCTGTGTTTCGTAGCCTAAGTGGGAGACCATATGTTCTGATACCAGTTTAATGAGGCGAGACGATATATCATGAGTGAGTGAGTGAGTTTAAGTTTATAGTCATAGTGGCAATATTTCAGCCATATCGTGACTTAAAAATAGTTATAAATTCATTAAAACCTGTGTTACATCACACACACACACACACACACAAAAAAAAGAAAAGAAAAGAAAAGCTGTTGAGCTAATACAATTTCAGCATTTCATGTTGAAGAAGGTTCAGTCAAACATGTTCAGCACGCCTGAAAATGAATTTGAAACTGAAGTTTCCTTGGGAAGTTATGTTTCACACCAATTCTTTCACAAACAATTCAATGTTATTTATATGTAGAATTCAGAATCACTGAAAAAACTCTTAAAGTCTGTTGTCTAAATTGTATCTTATCTTTGTTCTCTTTCTTAACAAACCTAAGACATCATTCATAGTTGTGAATAAATGGTGTTATGTGTCAAACAACTAAAGCATATTTCATTTACTTGAAGACAAGTATTGTACAGTTCACAGAGCTTTTGAAACATGTTCACACTCTTTCACTTCTACACCAACTCCTTTGTTCATGTAACAGATATAAACAAATTCCTACAAGGCTCAATTTGTTTTTAAATTTCAGAAGGATTTGAAAGAGACTCCCTTCCTATTCTAATGCAATACTCCTTACAACTTTAAGTAGTACTTAAGTAGTATCGGGATATATCGTCTCTTGTGGCGATACATCGATGTATCATTGGACCTCGCGATATAAATATCCTGATGTATTGCCTAAATGTGTTTTGTATTGATGCATTCGTATCGCATAGCTGACAATGCAAACATCGATACTATCGATGAATCGTTACACACCACTACTTGGGATGGCCTCTTTTTGATTCGGAATACAGATATTGTCCTATACGGACGTTTTCTCAAATTTCCATCTCTGGGGTAGATTATAGAAATATAGAAAACTCTAGTGACTGCAATTAGTTCATAAAGCTAGATAACTAAGCAGTTTCTGTAATTATTGAAAAGCTAACTACCTGACATTATTTATGTTGCTCATGCGTTTTAAATTTTGCTTTTGCTGTCTGATTTGTTATACATTATATAATAATGTTAATCATTTTGGCATCCCAATATCATGGAATATAATGTAAACCATTAACCTATCAAACTACCGAAACGTATTATCTGTATGCTTTACTGTTATTGGGTGAAACTGTTAAATGCACCTCCGTACAAAATTTCCAGAAAATAATAGAAACTGAAAATTGCTAAAAATTGGAAAACTAAACTGGGTAAAGATTGCAAACAGTTATTATTTATATACCTGTTTTAAATTATCAGTGTGCAGATCATGTCACAAACATAAAACTGAAGGATGGGTGTGGAAAGAGTGGGGAAAACGTGCAAAGTCTCTGAGTCAACTGAGATTATCCTTCAAAAACGTCATATGTACATTTAACAATCACTTATCATTAAGTGCAACCAAAGCATTACAAAAACGCTATATTTCCAGACAGCATAACATCACCTTGGGCCGGAGTTCCAAATATTTGATACCGAAAGCCTGTCAGTTAACTCAAAGGAAATAACCCTTGTGTTTTACAGTGATCTTAATCATAGTCACAATGAAGTATAGGTTGCCATGTGTTTTCCAATATGATTAAGCCAGTGAAATGCTAATATTTACCGAACAAAATTCTAAAGGAGCCTTTCTTCAAGCAGTGATTTAAAGCCACACATAGCTAGACTTGCTTAGATTAGAGACTTCATATAAGGCATCATAGATATTTCACAAACATGGTACAGGACCCTTAGCCTTATTAGCGTATTGCCTCACCACTTGCGAATTAAGCGTTGGCAGATGTAAATGTTACTGAAGATGTTCTGAAGCGAATCTCACTTGCAACTGCAACGGTGAAAGTGATGCCGGACGTGTCTGCTCTACCTGAATTGTTTCGTGGATTATGACTTAAACGGAGAGACTCCAACTGAAGACAGACATTCTGCAAATAACCACTCTGCACGTGCTCATTAAAAGAACTATATACTCCGAAATCGAAACGCAAAGGTGATATTGATATACGAGATTTCTGATTGAATGTAAGTTCCTCCATTATAATACTTGTTTGCGCTACATGGAACCAACTCACAGTGAACAAATGCATCTTCGAAACTCTTTAATTCATCGCTTACGTTCGTAAGTGCTCGCCACCTTCCGCTGAAAATGCTCTCATGTAGAAAACGTGGTTCCTGGAAATTACGCACATGCAGTTCTGAGGAATCGTGAGCAGGAATTTTGCCTTTATGAGGGCCGTTTTGCATTTAGGCGGCCATTGGCATTTTAAGCCGAATGAAAGAATATCGTTATGCAGCGACGTTGGTGGAACATTGCCATTGGGACGCCCTGAGGCTGGGGAGTCTCACATCGTCACCACTCCCCTTTCCGTAACCTCCAAGAAGATTCCTCCGTCCCTGTTTCGATGCTTGTTATAAAAGGATAATATGACAAACCAATCGGAAAGCGCGTATTGATTGCCTGGCTTCATAAAATAATCCTGGTTCTAAATCGTTTATGATTAGAAGATCATGAAAATATGTATCATCACAGTGAAAAGCATAAGGAACGTAGCTAACGGAATTGTTTTGCCTCATGTGCACTTTTAATAAGGATAACGCGACTGGACTC